>NC_132925.1:100293835-100595266 GCF_047675955.1 Chlorocebus sabaeus | reverse complement strand
CGTGTGTTTCAACTTCTTGAACAAAGCAAGTTGGTGTTTCAAAGGCTAATGACTTTGCTATGATCAATATTCGGGAGAAAATAGGGTTTGATGAAATAGAAAGACAGGAGTGGCAAGTGACATGCTTGTGCCCCGTATGACTAAGCGATGACCTGGCCCTTCCACACCACGGCTTCTGAGCAGCCAGCGTTGCAGATACTGGGTCAATTTAGATGGGACTCCTGGAACTGTCAGCCACCCGGGAGAAACACAAGTAGTTCTGTGTGCCCACGATCATGGTTCCCGCTACTGTGTCCAACAATGTGCCAGGTTCCGATTTCAGCATCGGGGCAGACACAGCCCTGAACGCTATCACCGACGTAAGTCCGTGTGTGCCTCAACAGACGGGCGCCGGCTGACGCTAACCCGAGTGCCCCGGCCCTTTTTATCTACCAGTGCGCTAGAAACAGCCTTTTACAAATACCACGAATGAGAGCTTCTCGTTATTCCTCCCCCGCTAGAAAATGTTTTTAGACTCTGAGCATTTTTTATCTCATTCTCAAAAAACTTTTACTGCCTCTTCTTCTGTGTGGCCACCGGCGGGGACGTAGCATGGCCAATACCCCGGGAGTGCCTGTGAGTACCTGCAGTGCTGAGGAGGGCTGGGCCGCAGTCTCCTGTGATTGCACCAGCATTAAAATCCGCTTTTTTTTTTGTAAATGCTGAGCCTAAATTTTCTTTAAACCTCCAATACCCATTATGATGAACCCCTGCCTTGATGTTGAGGGTAGAAATTGAACTGAATATTTTATAATGGTAGTCATTGTCCTGAACGCACCATTGCATTTGTTATTTCTTCGGTCTTGGCTGTTGACCTCATTTTCCCCTGTGTAAACCAGGGATGTTAAATTACATCTAAGGCAATACTGGGGCTAGTTGAGTATTTTGCCAAGAGACAATAATAAAACATAGAAATATATTCTTCTGGTTTTTTTGTTTCGTTTTGTTTTGTTTTGTTTCTTTGTGAGACAAGATCTTACTCTGTCTCCCAGGCTTGAGTGCAGTGTTGTGATCTCAGCTTACTGCAGCTTCAACCTCCTGGACTCAGGTGATCCTCCCACCTCAGCCTCCCGAGTACCTGGGACCACAGGCACGTGCCACCATTCGCGGCTATTCACGTGGGAGTCTGAAGATCTGTACCTAATGCAGGAAGCATTTCATTTTTTTTTTTAAATTTTAATGTCTAAAATTTTTCACTAATTCTCAAGTTTTAATTTTTCTTGTCCGACTTAGTTCTCACGAATATTTTTCAGTTTTTCTTTGCTTTTTTTTTTTTTTTTTTTTTTTTGTAAACCCTTGGCATGAAACTTATTTCTAGCACTGGTAAATAAAAAAAAGCATTTAACATACAGCACCTGTAGTAAGTAACGTTTAGCACTCGTTTCTTGCTTTTCTGAGCATCTTAAACTCTCTTCACTTTCTTTGCGAAGGAAATCTGCCCAGGTTTTCCCGTGTTCACTGGCTTTGGGGGCAACTTTCACCTTATTTTTGGCAGTCACTAATCTCTGACCTAGACGTTGCTTCTGTTCTCCTGGTGATGGGTGTCACGGCTTTGCTGCTGCGGGGCCGGCCCCTCTCTGAGCTGACCTTCCTGCTGGGAATGTGAAGATACCTAGACGTTGCTTCTGTTCTCCTGGTGATGGGTGTCACGGCTTTGCTGCTGCGGGGCCGGCCCGGCTCTGGGCTGACCTTCGCGCTGGGAACATGGACATGAGTGTCTTGTTTCAAAGAGGGGATTCCAGCATGGCTTTCGCTGCTCTTTCGCCAGCTTTAGCTGGATTTTTGGGTCTGTGAAAGTTGGGTGTGCAATGGGAGGGATTGAAGCTTCTTTTTTTTTTCTCCTAATTGTTACCTAATTGAATCTTACCCAGAGAGAATGGGTGGAGAATTTGAGAGCAATCACTGCAGTTAGTTGAGCATCTGAAAGATGTGGGACAAAGCTGGTGTTGAGCTCCCTGTTGCTTTTTTATTTTCAAGTTTCCACACAAAGTAGAGGTCCTTGTGGTATGTGATGTACACTTCCAGGCTTGAAAAAAATCTCTCTTTAATTCCAGGGTCCTCTGCTATAAATAACTTTCTATTTGTTGTTTTTCAGTTTGTAAATATGTAACAAATGTGTAGGGTCAAAATTTGAAAACCGAAATACGTGAGGCAAACACCCCACAAATGATCAGTTCCAACTGCTTTGACTTCCCTTGGAGGGACTGTGTGATTTATTACGCGATTGTTTTAAATTCAGTTTTTCATTCATTCGAGTTACTCAAAGCTAGGTTAAACAATTTCATTTTCTTTCTTTTTTTTTTTTTTTTTTGTTTTTCTTTTTTTTTTTTTTTTTTTTTTTTTTTTTTTTTTTTTTGAGACAGGTCCTCACTCTGTTTCCCAGGCTGGAATGGAGTGGTGCAATCACGATTCACTGCAGCTTCCACCTCCTAGGCTTAAGCGATCCTCCCACCTCAGCCTCCTGAGTAGCTGGGACTACACGTGCATGCCTGTAGAAATAGAATAATTTTGTAGAATTACAAAATTTTAATTCTGTAGAAATAAAATAATTTTTTTTATTTCTACAGAAACGAGGTCTCCCTGTGTTGCCCAGGCTGGTCTGAAACTTCTGGGCTCAAGCAGTCCCCCTGTCTTGGCCTCTCAAAGCATGGGGGTTACACGGATAAGCTACCGCGCCAGGCCTGAAGTTAACTGATCACAATAGAGAAAGAACTGGAGCATGTAGTTAGTTAAGGCTTCCGTTGGCCAGGCACAGCCACCTTGGTAAGGGTATGTGTGTGTCCTCATTGCGCTTCTGATCCTGAGCTCCGAGGAATGAGGCTGTCTTGGGAGTGCTGTGCTTCTAGTCTCGTGATGGGTGAGTGACGCCGGCCGATCGAGGTCACCCTGGCAAATGCAGCAGCTGCTCTGGAGCCGGGACAGGGATGAAAAAGCTGCTGAGGGTCCCTCTGTGGATGCCTGAAGGGAGAGGGACGGAGATGTGAACATGGCAGCTGTGTTCTCCAGAGTCCTGTTTACTGACGGCCAAACAGGATGAAGCCTGAGAAGGTTTGGATTTGGGTCTGAACTGGGCTTGTCTGGCCATAGAACAGGAGCTGGTGACGAACTCAGGATATGAGGGTGTGAGGCGACTTGATGTGGATGGCTCCGGGTCGCTCCAGCCACTGTCCTGCAGCCGTCGGAGGCTGAGGATGTGTGGGAGTGAGCGTCTCTTCCCTGTCCGGCCACACCCTCTGTGCCCCATGACTCATGGCCTGGTCCTGGGCAGCATTTATGTTTGGGGTCTGTGGATGGCTCCAGTTGTTCAGTAAATTCGGTGATTCTCATTGGGATGATTGTGCCCCAGGGGATGTTTGCACCGTCCAGGGAGGTTTCTGGTTAGAACTGGGAGAAGGGATGCTCCCAGCTTCTGGTGCTGGAGACAAGGGACGCTGCGGAAAGTCCCTCCAAGCACAGGGCGGGCTCCATAGTAGGAGTCTGGCTCAGGACGTGGCCGTGTTGTGCTTCAGAAGCCTTGGGCGGATCTGATACGGTGAAGTCGTCATTTTCTTTGGACACGTGTGTCCTCATCCTCACTCGTGATTTCCTTCTTGCCAGCATTGATGCTTAGCTGACGCCACAGCCCCTCAGAATCTATGCGGTGCTGGTGAGTGGGTCTTCCAGGCAGAACAGAATGAATGAAATACCTCAGAGCAGGTGTTACACATTCTCAGGATATGGCTGCAGGGAGTTTCGGTTGGACTCCTTTCATTCCCTAGTGCTGGCTGGTGCATTACTCTGTCCTGTAAGCTTGATCAGGTCACATCAGAAACACAGTAGGTGGGTGTCACACTGCCGTCAGGTGTCGCGAAGGTGGCGGTGACCACAGCATTGAGAGTAATTCCTTGTCATAGTGGCCCCACCACGGACCCAGGGGCTCGGCTGTGTTCAGTCTTGAGAGTTTTATGCTTTTCTGGGCAGGGTCTCCCCCATCTTGAAGCTTCCCTCCCCTTTTTTGGAGACTGAAGGAAGGAGAAGAGGAGCGATAGGGAAGGAGGGGAGAGAGGATTTGCAGCAATGTGGTCATTCCCACAGATTTCAATGTGGAGTTAAGGAGCCGAGACCTCCCCCACCTGCCCTCTTGTGTGCCTCAGGCCCCTCCTGGCCCCAAGTCACCCACACCCTCTGGCTTCCAGCCAGGGCTTCGTGGAGAAGCAGCCAGCTCCCCGTGACCACTCTTGGTCAGTCCTGACCTTGGGTATTCTACAGGAAAGGAGTGACATCACCTGTCTGAAAAGCATAAGGAGCCCCCCACGTGATGGTGCTGACGGGGCCACATCCTGGGCACCAGGCCAGCGAGTATCCCCAGATGAGTGTTTCTGGCTGGCAAGCAGGCTGCCATTTGGATTGAAGTCCTGCACAAACTGCCATGGCCAGAGCCTGCAAGGCAGAGCCTGTACAGAGCAGCCCAAGAACTGGGCATGTGCTGGGCCTGGGTGGATGTGGAGGCCATGCCATGGGGTGCGGGGGACCCTGCTCACAGCTCACTTCCTGGTTACCCAGCACTGACCCACCCACCTTACCCTCCTACCCACCACGCTGTGAACTCACCTGCCACAGATCTCCACCCACTGTCCGAATCCCTCGGCCCACACGGGCTCCTGGCCTTGGGATGCTTTGGGTTGCACCAGGGTTGCAGAGCCTGGGTCGCTCACTGTCCAACTCTCCCGGGGAGATGTGGGCCCCGCCCTGCGTCCCAACAGTAGCATTTCTGCAGCAGATGTGGGGATATTCACAGGAAGAGGGACATGTCCAAGTCCATAAATAGTTGGTTTTGCCACCAGGTGGATGACAAAAATGCCTTGCTGTGTGGGGCCGCTTGGAGGTGGGAACAGTGAGCGTGTAGACCTGTCCTGCTGTTACCTTGGTTAACACCTTGAGGTGGAGTCTGGAAAATCCCGGTGCACATGGGCTCCAGAACCGCTCCCCTTTCTGACACCAGAACCCATTTCCCAGTGGAACCCCAGAGCAGTAACTCGGGCTCTTGCTCGCCTGTGTGGCTTTGTGTGCGGCTTCCTGCCGGTGAGCAGAGATGTGGTGTGGGGCTGAGTGTGACCCGCCGGTAATCCAGCTGCCTGCCTCCTTCCCTGCCTGAGCGTGGAGGCTGCCTCTGCACGATGAAGGCTGTCACTTGGTATGGTCCTTACAGCTGTGTGCCCATCCCACTGATCGTGGCCGGCCTGCAGGAAGCTACAGGACTGGCTTTGCCTTTAAACCTGCTGACCATCCTGGCCTCCCTTACCCACGATGAGATGCCGAGAGCTGAGCTGTCCCGCTCGTGACTAACTCACCACTGCCTGCAACCTGCTCTGCTGCCTGCCTCACACCCACCCTGCTGTGCTGCCTGCAGGCCTCCCCTTTCACGAGGACCTGGACTGTGCCCAGGCAGTCCCCTGTGTCACTGAGGCCTGTCCTGCTACCGCATGGCCTCCAGAGCTCCCCTTGGCCCCTTGACTCACATGAACCGGTTTCCCTTGGTGATTCAGGCCCCTTCTGTCCCTTCCTGGAACTCAGCGCAGGCCCTGGGGCTGGCAGGTGAGCACCCGGCACCCCCCGCTAACCGCTTGGCCCTGCTGCTTCAGGCTTACAAGAGCGCGTGCGACATGGCTGAGGCGTGAGGCCGCCGCCAGGAGCTTTGCATCCCCCTGTGTGTGGTGCCGGCCACGATTAGCAACAATGTCCCGGGCACAGAAATAAGCCTGGGCACTGACACTGGCCTGAACGCTGTTGTCTAGGTAAGAGAACCCCATTGCCTCCCATTGCTTTCTTTCATTTATTTTAGCAATTTGTTTCTTCTGTGCTAAGAATGAGCCAGATTTATTATTACTCTTCCCCACCCTCCCCCACTCTTTATTAGCTTGACTTATGTCGGTCACCCTGGCTAGAACAGGGTAAATTATTTAGCTTCTCTGCCTTAGGGAGAATCTGTCTTTATTGATTAAAAGTGAGATGATATATTCAGTCCTTGGGGTCATGTTTCTATCCCACCTAGACTAGGGGAGCGGTGAGCACCATTTCTCTGGAGCCTGCCTCTCCTGCCTGCGTTGACTAGCGAGGCTGCAGGACCAGCTGTGGGAGCCTGCAGGAAGGGGTTTGAGTGCGTGGTACGTAAGAGTTCTGGGACACAGCCGTGTCCACTGGGGGCCGCTGCCTGGAACCACAGCCTTCCTGGTGAGATGAGAGGTTCTTGAGAGAGCTGAAATCAAGTCCTCCTGGGCAGGCAGCTTCACCAACATGTGCTTTGGGAGGAGTGGATCCTGCCGGTGATGGGCGTGGTGCTGACAGCCACATGGTGGCCCCTCAGGTCCCTGATAAGCTGACCCACCTCTATGGTCATGAGCTGGACATGAGGACCTGTGGGAGTTCCCACAGGCCTTTGCTGCAGAGAGTGTCCTCACTCAGCTGCAAACGGGACTATGGCCACCTTGGCAGGTGGAGTCACATCAGTGGCTTGTCCGCCTGGTGCCTTCTGAAGAGCAGCCACTGGCCTTTACCTTAGATATTCACATCCAAACCACCTCCGGAGTTTGCGGTGAAAACTCCCAGCCCTGTTGGAGACTCCTTAGTTCAGCTTGGCACAGAACCTCGGAAAACAGCGGTTCTGTTCCAGGTTCTTCCTTCAGAACTGACTTCCAGTGCAGGGAAGGGAGCGGAGGGGCCGTGAGATCGGCTGCAGCCTCCTGTGCCTCCCACTCGAGCTGAGGGCCATCTCTCTCCTGGGCTTCTCCTTGTCGTGTTCCCTGGTGCTGTGCTGGCCTTGCAGAGGCTGGCCCCGGCTCGTTCCCTGGACTTTCTTGGGCCCCGTGTTTGACCCCTGTTCATTGAATGCCATTATGTTCCGGCCATCGCTGGCTTCGCTCTCCTTTAGCACCTTGTAGATGTCCACACATGCTTCCACCCTCGCACCCCACGTGCGGCGCAGCACAACCCCGGCCAGCGGCTGTGCTTTGCTGCGGGTCCCTTGCTGTAGCAGGGACGGGACCCCTACCCCCTGCCCCGTCTGGCCACCGACTTCAGTAGAGGCTCGGCTGCCATGAGCGATAGCAGTCATGGGAAAACTGGCCTCCCTGCAGATTCACAGAGCAAGGTGGTTCTCACAGAGAAGTCAGAGGCTTTTTTCTACCTTAACGCTGTAGCAAACGCCACCTTATCTTTCACCACCAATGTATAGTCCTTTACACCCACGGAGCAACGTGCCGGTGATGTTTGAACTGTAGCCTGGGGCTCTCGCTCCCATGGGACTCCTTAGGGAATTTCCTAGCAGGATCGTGTGTGTGTGCCCTTGCAGGGGGTTGTGTCTGCCAGGCACATCCCATTGTGTGGCAAGAATGGCTGAGGTCACAGGCTCTGCCTGACGAGTGCGGCTCACAGCTGCTGTCCACGCAGGGCCACGCTTGGGATCGGCCTTTTTCTTGTCAGTGCTACTTTGACTAATTGCCTGAGGCACGGCTGGAGTGACTTGCTATTTTTAGAAACTAATTCAGGCTTCAGATGCCATCTAGGTAATGAGGAGAGAGTTCAGGAAAGCTGTATCTAAGCTCCAGCAAAGGCGGATTCTTCCATCCCAGCTGTCACTGCGTTTACACTGAGAGGAGCACACGGTCGGGGGCGTGGCTCAGGTGTCAGGGCTGAGCTGTTCCACGCACCCACAGCAGTAGCCTGGCGGGACCAGAACTCAGACCCTCTCGGGCACAAATCAGCCTCTTGGGAGAGCTGCTTTGCCTGCAGAATTCTTTTGCCATTAAGCGATTGTCATTCTTTGAATGAGTGACAGTAATTCCCCACCTCAGGGTGGGCTGCGGGGGAGATTCAGTTGGAAAAATAACCCATGAGGCTTTGTGCCTCTGGGGGTCCTGATGCCCCACCCACATTTTCCTTCCCATGCCCGGGATTCTCTAACACCAAGGGCAAGTCTTAAAGCCTTATGGCATCTTAAGTCTTAGATCGCAATTAGAGAGAGACCCAGTACAGGTGGAACAGTGACACCCTCAGAATTCTGCACTGGCCCTTCAAGAAGGCAATTGTGGGCTCTTTGGACTTTTGACGGGTTTCTGTCCTCTGTCCTTCCTAAGCACAAAGACGGGAATTCTTCCCATTGCCTGTTTCTCTCCCCACCTCGGCTTCTACACAATGCAAAGAGGCCTTCTAACTAGAGCCCGTGTTCAGTTTGAATACATCAACCAATTATTTTGGGAGGAAAAGAATCTGTCAAAAAACCAAGTATAGGTTGGAATGGTTTAATCAAGCCTGTGTTTATTCAACAAAATGCGCTTTTAAATTTCATCCGAGGTACTCAAGTGAAAATTTCCCAGTGGATGTTAAACTTTCGTACATAGACTCTCATGTGGCTCCCAGTCTCAAGTCCACACCCCGACTTCATGCTTTTACTCTTGGCTGAGTCCCATGGAGGCCTGTTAGGGAATCCTGCAGGATCAGCCCTTGACCAGGACGGACGGATGGACAGACGACTGCCTGGGGAATACTGTGCTTATGTCATTCAGAGACAAGTATTTCTTGAGCGCCTGCTGTTTGGACTCGGCGGGGTCCTGCTGATGGTGCAGTGGTGTGAGCCCAGCCCACCGTTCCTGCCCTCATGGAATTTGCAGCCTAGTGAGGACTGCAAGTTAAATAACCACGAGGTAACTGCAGGGAGAGACAACGGGGTGATTTCTATGAAGAGAGGACATGGGGTGCCCCGAGAGCCCCTGACAGAGGGAACTTTGCGGTCCTAGAAACCAGGCGGCATTTTCCTGAGGAAATGGCATTTCCCTCTGGGTCAGAGCTGAGGAAGGTGCCTGTGTGTGTCCCGTGGCCGCTGTGACCCTGACCATACATCTGGGGCTGGAAAATAATACTCCCTCTCCCACAGCTCTGGAGGGCAGGAGCCATCGACTGAGACCGGAGTGTTTGCTCCAGGAGAGTCCCACGTGGCCCATTCAGGTGCCCAGAGCTGCGGGCCTTGCACGCCTTGTTCCCTGGCACCGCCTCCTCCCATGTGGGTGTGCAGCATCCTGCTCCACGGCCTTCAGCCTCTGCACCCCTCATCTGCCGATGCAGGTCGTGGCACTTAGGGCCCACCTGGGTAGTCGTCAGAATTCACCTTTATCACCGCATGAGGGAACAGTCCCAGGTTGCAGGGATTGGGACCGGGATTCCCTTGGGGGTCGCTCTCCTGCCCACCACTGTGCCTGAATGTGACGCACACGGCGGCCAGCATATCCAGAGGCCCCAGGAGGACCTGGGGTGGCTGGAGCTAGAGTGGGACCTGGTGTCAGAACCAGGCGGAGCAGGGATTCTCGAGAAAGGCTTGACGTGTACTTGAAGTTAGCAAAGGGTTTTCAATGACTGGATCAGATGAATGTTTTTTATAGATGGGTCTCCAGTCTGTGTGAACAGATTGGAGGGTGCCAGGGTGGGAGCTGAGGCACAGGTAGAGGCCCCGCGAGGTGGGGCCCAATAGCCACCCCCTCTCCCCCACTTGGCTATTGGGCGCCCCCTCGCAGGGGGGTGAGGCACCTCCCACGAGGTGGGGACCAATAGCCATCCCCTCTCCCCACCTTGGCTGTTGGGAGCCATGGTGGACTCATAGCCTGTTTAAGATATTGTGAGTAATATCGTCTCCCCCTCTGGAAATAATGAACTCTTTCACAGACGGGTGTACACCTTCAGTGTATTGCTCAGGGAACAGTGATGTAATTATTAAACATCAAAAATTGATTGTAATAATTATCAATATTATCAATTAATATTTTACCATTAATATAGATAATTATTTTAAATAGATGATGTCAAAAATTAACGTTTAATAATTATATCATTTATTAATGTTACTAATTTTTAATATTATCGTTTTTTGCCAGCATCACTCAGTATTAAGATTAATTGTTGATATTTTATTATTAATAGTGTTAATATTAATTATTAATACTCATCGTTAATATTTTTAATCAGTATTAATATTTAGTATCTTGTCATTAATGTCGATGATTAATATTAATTTTTATTATATTTATTAATATTAATAATAGACTTGTTCCTCATATCCGACAGGAAGAAGATGATATTACTCCCAATATCGCAGAAAGTGTACATTCCTCTATGATGTTTTTCCTAATAACCAGGGGATAGAGGATGATATTATTGAAACTACCACAGTGTGTGTACATCCTTTCGATCATCTTGTTCCTTCTATCCAGGGTACGAGAAGATGATATTACTCCCAAAATCGCAGAGGGCCTGGACCTCCACTGTGATATTTTCCCTCACATCCAGCCGGGGAGACGAAGATATTAGTAATAGCCACCCGGGGAGAGGAAGATATTACCCCCAATATCACAGGGGTGTACATCACCTTGTGATGTTGTTCTGTATATCCTGGGATGGAGAAGATAATACTAATGGCAATATCGCAGGGGTTTTACACACCCACTGTGCTGTTGTTCCGAACAACATGATATGACTCCCAGTATCACAGGAGGGGTACATCCTCCTGTGATATTGTTTCTTATATTCAAGGGGAGAAAATGATATGACTCCCATTATCGCAGGGGTTGCACACACCTCCTGCGATATTGTTCCTAATATCCCGAAGAGGAGAGCATAATATTACTCTCAATATCTCAGCGGGTGTACACCTCGTTTGTAATATTTTTCATAATATTCAAGATGGGAGAGGATGATAAGACTCCCAATATGCCAAGAAGTGTACAGCCGCCTGTGATATGGTTCCTAACATCCAGGTGGGGATAGGATGATATTACTGCCCATATCGCACGACTTGTAAAACCCCTTCGATATTTAGCCTACGACCCTGAGGGGAGTGGGTGATATTACTCCCAATATCGAAGAAGGTGTACACCCCTCTGAGACACTACACCCAACATCCACGTTGGGTGACGATGACAATATGCCGAATATCGCAAGGGATGTACACAAACCCTGGGATATTGTTCGTTATATGTAGAGTGGGAGAAGACGCTATTACTCCCAATAACGCAGGGACTGTGGCTGTACACCCCTCCTGTGATATTGTTCTTAATATCCTAGGCAAGAGAGAATGATACTACCCCCAACATCACAGGGGGAGTACACCCACCCAGTGATGTTGTTCTTAATGTACTCAACCTCCCACCTCCAGGGATATCGTTTCTAATATCCAGGGGAAGAGAGGATAACATTATGCCCAATATTGCAGGGGAGTGTGCACACCCTCTGTGATGTTGTTTCTAGTATCCAAAGGTAGAGACGATGATGTTACTGGCCATATTGCAGGGGGTGTACACCCTTCTGTGATATCGTTTTTGACATTCAATGGGGGAGAGGATAACACGAATCCCAATATCGCTGAAGGTGTACAGACCCCTGTGATGTAGTTCCTAATGTACAGGGGAAAGAGAAGAGTATTGCTCTTAATATCGCAGGCGGTGTAACCACCCTGTCCCCTGTATGCTGTTCCTGATATGCAGCGGGGTGTGGAGGCTGATAGTACTCCCAATATCCCAGAAGGTGCACACACACCTGTGATATAGTTCCTAATATCCAGCGGGAAAGAGGCTGATTTTACTTTCGATATCGCAGTGGGTGTACACCGCCCCCAAACCTGGGGTATTGTTCCTAATATCCAGGCGGGAAGAAGATGACATGGATGACAATTTCGAAGGGGGTGGACAACTCTTCTGTGATATGGTTCCTTATATCCAGGGGGTAAATGGATGTTATTACTCCCAATAAAGTAGGAACCGTACAGCCACCCTGGGATTTTGTCCTTAATAACCACAGGGGAGAGGTGATATTAATACCAACATTGCAAGGGGTGTACACCCCTCCTGTGATATTGTTTCTTATATCCAGGAAACGAGAAGATGGTATTACTACCAATATTGAAAAGATATACAACCCCCATGAGATATTGTTCTAAAGTTACAGGAGGAAAGAGGATGAGACTCCATCCAGTATAACAAGGGGTGTATATCCAGCCTGTGATGTGAATCGTAAAACCTAGAAGAGAGAATGACATTGCTTCCAAAAACACACGGGGTGTACACCCACCCTGTGACATCGTTCCTGTCATCTAAAGGTAGAGATGATGATACTACTCCCACTACCGGAAAAGGTACACACCCCCCTGTGATATTATTCCTCATAACTTGTGGGGGAGAGCATGATATTACTTCCAGTATGACAGTGGCTTGACACCCGGTCTGTGATATTGGTTCTGCACACCAACTCTGTGCCCCTCGTTTCCCATGCGTTCTCTCCACACTTTTGGAACCTCGGGGGAGTCTTTGTCTTTGGTTACAGATGAAGAGACGAAGGGTCTGAGAGGTTAAGCAAGTTTGTTACTGGAAAGTGGTTCCGATCCAGACCCCAAGAGAGGTTTCTTGGATCTCACAGAAGAAAGAATTCGGGGCGAGTCCATAAAGTGAAAGCAAGTTTATTAGGAAAGAAAAGGAATAGAAGAATGGCTACTCTGGCCGGGCGCAGCGGCTCACTCCTGGAATCCTATCACTTTGGGATGCCGAGGCAGGTGGATCACCTGAGATGAGAAGTTCGAGACCAGCCTGGTCCAACATGACAAAACCCTGTCGCCACTAAAATACAAAAAATTAACCGGGCGTGGTGGCAGGTGCCTGTAATCCCAGCTACTAGGAAAGCTGAGGCAGGAGAATCGCTTGAACCCAGGAGGTGGAGGTTGTAGTGAGCCAAGATCACGCCACTGCATTCTAGTTCGCCCAACAGAGCAAGACTCCATCTCAAAAAAAAAAAAAAAGAAAAAGAAAAAGAAAAGGAAAGAAAAGAAAGGAAAAGAAAAGAAAAGAATGGCTGCTCCATAGGCAGAGTGGCCCGAAAGGCCGCTGGTTGCCCATTTTCATGGTTATTTCTTGATCATACACTAAACAAGGGTTGGACTATTCATGAGTGTTCCAGGAAAGGAGTAGGCAATTCCCAGAACTGAGAGTTTCTGCCCTCCCTTCTGAGACCACGTAGGGTAACCTCCAGATGTTGCCATGGCATCTGTAAACTGTCAGGGCGCTGGTGGGAGTGTCTTGTAGCAGCTAATGCATTATAATTAGCACATAATGAGCCGTGAGGATAATCAGAGGTCACTCTCGTGGCCATCTTGTGTTTGATGGGCTTTGCCCGGATTCTTTACTGCAACTTGCTTTATCAGCAAGGTCTTTATGACCTGTATCTTGTGCCGACCTCCTATCTCATCCTGTGACTAAGAATGCCCAGCCTCCTGGAAATGCGACCCAGCAGGTATCAGCCTCCCTTTACCCAGCCCCCATTCAAGATGGAGTCGCTCTGGTTCACGTGCCTCTGACAAGTTGGCCTGGGTTGAGCATTCCCTAGTGTGTGGTTGTTGGAGCTGTTCCTAGGAGTAAGAGGTATTGTCAGTAGGAAACAGGCCTCTGTTAGCCTGGGGACTGGCACTCTTCACCAGTATGTCGGCCTCATTTTAGTGGTGACAAAACTGGGGCTCAGAGACCTCAACTCCCTCATCCCGAACCCCTAGACTGTCAGTGGTGGGCTGGGGTTTGAATGTGGGGATTGAAGACCCGTCATCTCCTCTGGTCCCCCAGTCTCTGCTGCCCAAGAGGAACAGGATCCCAGGATCGAGGCCCCTCATGGCACCAGCCAGGGTGGGTGGAAATGGGGAGGCAGAGTTCCAAAGCCCCCCGGACTCTGAGGCAGGTCGGGGGCCGAGAGCAAGCCGGACCTGCGGACCCCACCCCGAGAAGAATGGCTGCAGGCCCGGCCCAGCGGGTAGGAGGTCTGTGTCCTGAGTCAACGTGACGGCGCTTCCGGCTCCTCCAGCCAGGCCGTGCTGTCTTCACGTTTCCAATCATGCGGCCTCCTCTCCAATTCCCAAGCCCAACCCACAGAGACAGCAATCTGGGGTCTTCGTGAGGTTTGTCAGCAGCTCTGACCCGCTGCTTCCCGCCAGCCCCGTGGCCGGTTCTGGAAAGTTCTCTGCTACCCCCTGGTGGCGAGGCTGGGGGCAGGGCTCTGGCTGCAAGCATGGGGTCCCAGAACCTCCTGGCTCTGTCACCTCTGCTGGGTGGAAAACCAACCCAGGACTGAACCAGTGACACCTGTGGCGCTCCCAGAACCTCTTGGCTCTGTCACCTCTGCTGGGTGGAAAACCAACCCCGGATTGAACCAGCAGATGGGTGCCTGTTTCCTTATTATCAGAGCTCCGCCCACTGGCAAGTCTCTCTCTGGGCCTCAGTTTCCCCTTCCATTCAACGAGGGGCTTGGGGGATACCAAGGAGGGGTAACTGCTTAGTGAGGATGGGAGGTTTCTTCTGGGGAGATGAATACATTTTGAAACTAGGTGGCGTGAGTGGTTGCACAGGACTGTGAATGCAGAAATGCCAGCACATTAATCGCGTTGAAATAGTTAACTGCATGCGATGTGAAAGTCACCTTATTTTAAGTGTTTAAGAAAGGGACCTGGGAGAGTGCAGTGTATGTGAGAATCACGCGGGACAACCATCGTCTCTGAACCTCGGTTTCCTTGCCGTAAACTGGCAAAGAGACCGTGTGAGCTGTGTTCCCTGGGTCCAAGAGATTCCAAGAAGGAAAACCTGGGATTCCTGGGACTGGGATGAGGGCCGGGGGCCGGAAGGGGAGGGGCATGTAGGGACGGCTGGGGGGCAGCCCAGGTAAGGCTTTCAATACTGGGTAGCAGCGTCTACACAGGCGGAGATCCCTGCATCTCACTTCGCGCAGGGCTGACCAGTGGCCAGAGGTGGGACCGGCCAGGCTCAGCCCAACCAAGTCTGGGAGCAGAGGACACTGAGTGAGGGATCCCAGGGGCTACCCTCACTGGCCTGTGGCTCTCCTGACACCACAAGAGAAGTCCAGGAGCTGACCTCGGGTCCTAATGGAGGACACCTTCCTGGCTGCAGGCTGGCAGGGTGGTGTGGTGGTCAGTGTACTGGGCTCTGTGTCTCTGCCCCTACCTGCTGTGTGACGGTGGGCCAGACTCCTAACCTCTCTGTGCCTCTATTTCTTCAATGGCTAACAGGGACACTAGCAGCACCCACATCCGATCACAGTGGTCTGAAGGTTAAAGGCAAGGGCGGCACGAGACCTACAGCAAGAGCTCTGAGCAGGGAGCTGCCCAGGGAGTTCCGCCACCATTTCCCCTCTGGCTGCCAAGAAAACTGAGGCTCATGGAAACAGAAAACTGTTGGACCCAGGGTCCTTCTCATCCCTAAGATCAGAGGGCTGCCACCAGGGAAGGAGCTGGCCCCTAGACACAGCCCAGGAAGCACACAGGGAAGGATGCCATGGGGACTTCGGTATGTTATTGCAAAAAAAAAAAAAAAACAAACACATTTATTTCTATTTGAACCCTGCTTTCATGCCTCCATTACCCAGAAAATGAGCCACGGGAGACACCAGGAGAGGCAGGAGACCATCCTCCTTGCACAAAACCCACTCCCTCGGATGCTGTCCTCAGCGAGGGTGGCTGGTGTCAACCAGGGGGCCCATCCGCAGAGTGGCAGAGGAGGTAGGTTGACCCTGCGGACGTTGAGCTCTGTGGTGAAGGTCCTGGCCTTCTGGTACAAGAAGAGCGACTTCTCGCGGTCCAGGAGGAAGTTGTGGGAGATGGTGGCCGGCCGCGTGTAGATCTTCAGCTGTGCCTTCTTGTTGCCCAGGTCCACGGCGGCTGCCAGTGCCAGCTGGTAGTACCCAGCTGCATCAAACGGGTCCTGAAAGGGACAGGCCGTGCTGAGCAAAAGGGGGACTCAGAGCCCGTCTTCCCAGACGCCGTTCCTGTCTCCAGGTCATTCACATGTCCAGCCAATGCTGGCTCACCCCATGAGCCCCGAAGCCTGTGACACTGCTGTGGTCTCAGTGGCAGGAGGTGGGGACGACCCTGACACCCCTGGAAGCCTTCCTGACTGTCCCTACGCCCCACTCACCCCAAGCCTCCTGCCCCAGTCCCACCCTCTCTGCAGGCAGTGGCTGCTTTCCCCATGGGCTGAGGTCAGGGCAGATCCTGCCTGCTCTGAGAGTTCCATGCAGGACCCGTGGCTCCAACCCACAACAAGGGCACAGCGTTGAGTGACCCAGGCTCCCCTCTGGCCCCTGTCCATGCTGACCATTTCCAGGCCCTCCAGGGGCCAGGCCAGGTACAAAACCATCTCTCAGGTGTCCTCTCTGGCCATGTTCCCTGAAATATTGACGGAGTGTGACTCCCCAGACATCCACTCCCATTGTCAATGCATCTTTGGCTCAAACTCACCATCCCTGGGTTGGGATGCCGTCTCCCAGACCACCTCCTTGACCCTCCCATGCCCCACCCGGCTTCTCCCCAGGCACCTCCTCCACATGGGGGTCACCTAAGGGACCTCTCTAAGACCCATGCCTGGCCTGTCCCTCTTTACCATCTCAAGATGGCTCCCAGGGCCAATGACAAAGTCCAAGATGCAGCAGTCCATTCCCTCACTGCCCCGCCCCACACACGGAGCAGGGGCGTGAGAAGGCCCCGAGTCACCGCCACTGCTCATCCAATGCCCCCGGCCCAGCCGAACACTGGACTCTGTGCTGGGTGCATGGTTGAGCCTAACGTCCTTGCTTCCAGTCTGAGGGCCCTGGGAGTGAACACTGACCACACAGGGTGGCCCGGGCTGTGGCAGAGGGAAGCCCAGGAGGCCCCAGACTCAGCCGGGTGTGGAAAGCAAAGGCTTCCTGAAGGGGTGGGGGCTTCCCAACTAAACAGGAAGGAGCCAGCCAATGCATATGTATCTGCGTGTGCCTGTGCGTGTTTGTGTGCGTGTGTGTGCATGTCCCTGTGTGCATGCCTGTGTGTGTGTGCGTGTGTCTGTGCCTGTGCGCATTTGCGTGTGCATTTCCATGTGCCTGTAGTGTGTGCAGCAGGTAGTGAGTGGCGGGCTGAGCCAGGACACACCTAATCCACCCTATTCCAGGGCTCACTCTCACGTGTAGACTAAAGGGGACCACATTTTAGAGGCAATTGGCAAAGATGTCCATTTACCCCTGCTTCTCTGCCAGCCTTCCAGGCTCCATCCAGCCCGGCTTTTTCTCCGACTCCTCTGGGCCCTGGGTCCAGAGCCTCCTATACAAGGAGGACGGTGTAGCCTTGGAAAGACAGCCGCCCTTGGGGAATTCCAAGGGGGCCTCCCTGTGGGAAGCTGGCCTGCGCTGACCGCATAGTCACGATGAGGCCCAGAGGGCTGTGCATGGGAAGGAGGTGAAGGAGGGCTGTGCATGGGAAGGAGGTGAAGGAAGGCTGTGCATGGGAAGGAGGTGAAGGAAGGCTGTGCATGGGAAAGAGGACTGTGCATGGGAAGGAGATGAAGGAGGACTGTGCAAGGGAAGGAGGGCTGTGCATGGGAAGGAGGGCTGTGCATGGGAAGGAGGGCTGTGCATGGGAAGGAGGTGAAGGAAGGCTGTGCATGGGAAAGAGGACTGCATGGGAAGGAGATGAAGGAGGACTGTGCATGGGAAGGAGGGCTGTGCATGGGAAGGAGGACTGTCCATGGGAAGGAGGTGGAGGCCTGTGCTTGGGAAACAGGTGTAAAAGGGCTGTGCATGGGAAGGAGGTGAAGGAGGACTGTGCATGGAAAGGAGGGCTGGGCATGGGAAGGAGGTGAAGGAGGCCTCTGCCCCTCGACCCCAACCGTGGACTTTGGCGTCTCAGGTACTACTTGGCCCTTTCCTTTCTCCTGGACAGGCGGAGTGGGCGGCAGGCTTGACCAAGAGAGATAAAGGCCTCTTCTGGGAGGTCCGTCCCCCTGGGTCCCAGGCGAGCCCCTGAGCGGTGAGCAGCGTCCCTCTGGGCCTGACACCTGGCACCTCCATGTCTGGCTGGGACTTGGGAGGCCACAGGGACCACTTCTGACAATCAGGTGTCGCCAGCACTGGGCTGAGGCCTCCCGGGCAGCCCCAGGCCTGTCGTAGGGGATACAGGGCAGGGTCTTAGGGCTGCCCCAGCTCCTCATGTTGTTCTAAGGCCCCCAAGATCTCGGCCCCTGGACTGGAGTGCCCTGGCCCCTCAGCCCATAAGGAGCACTGACGCGGTGCCGGTGCAATGCTGAGGAGGGGCGGTGCCTGCTGGGCAGAGGGGTGGAGACACCCCAGGTCTGAGTCTGCCAGTCCCAGCTCTCCACCCCTGCAGGGCTGGGGCAGAGGGAGCACAGCACCTCCTCTCGAGACACACCCGACCCAGCAAGGCCTCAGCCTGGTTGGCTGGGGCCCTGCCCCACTGCACCTGCCCTGAGCTGGGGTTTCCCTGTCTGTTAACCCAATGGTAAGATACTGGTCCCACCCCACCCTTCCTGGGTGGTGTGAAGATTCAAGGTGTCTCGGGACTCCAGGAAGGAGTTGCTCAGTGCAGGCTGGCACCCTGGGCAGGCTTCCTAGAGGAGATGCCAGGATTTGGGTTGGATCTTGCAACGTGGAGTCAATGTGAGGATGATGCCATCCTCCGAAATGTCCTTCTCCCGACTCTGTTCTTTGTTAAATGCAACTTGACACTTGACTGTCAAGACTCAGCTTTGGTGTCACCTCCTCCAGGAGGGCCCCCCTGACTACAATCCCCCTTCTTTACCCAGAGGCCACCATTGCCCACTCATGTGTCAGCCTCCCTGGCTGAGACTGAGTTCCTGAGGGTGGGGCCTGGCCATCTGGGGAGCTGGGTTTTACCCGCTAACCTTGCTGGCTCCTCCAGCTGGGTGTAGAGCTCCATGGAGGCCACTGGGCCATTCCTAAGGCTGGAACCCAGGCCTCTGGGGTCCGGGTGGAGATCCCACTCCAAGGGGGCCAGGAACACCCCGAGCCCTGTCCCTCTCCACCCACCTTCAGGTCGTAGAAGGTAATGTCACCGAGCACCAGGTACACCTTCACTTAGTAGAGGGTCTCCTCGTCGAACTCCAGTGGCGAGTTGCAGAGCTAAACGGCCTTGAGGTAGAAGTGCTCCGCCAGCTTGCCATGGCCCAGCCGGTGGTGCAGGGCAGCCAGCCGGTGGTAGGCCACGCGCTCGTTCAGCCGGTCCCCTGGGGTGCAGGCCAAAGGGGCAGGTGTGAGGATGTGGCTCCCTGGGGCAGGGAGGGCACAGGCCCCTCAGGAGCAGGTATGCAGACCCCAGGCAGCACACCTGGCTTGTCTCCAGGCACTTGTGGTCACCTGGGCATCTCTGGCCATTCCCTTCCAGGTTCCCAGACTCACTTTCCCATCTGCAAAGCAGAACTAATAAGGCCTGCCCCTGTCTACTGAGAGGCTTTGGCAAAGTCGGACTTGGATGGCCCAGTTCTATGCCTACACATAGCCACCTGCCTTTGCTCACTGGTTTTAACCAGGGGAGCCCAAAAGCCATGCAGTCCAGGTGCTCCCGGGCACCCCAGCTCCAGGCATCCCACGGACGTGACATCCGACTCCTCCTGGGTGTGTCATAATCAGAGCCCCCTACCTTGGGGAGTCAGTTGCACACCTACTGTGTACTGGGCCACGGGGCACAAGGCGCTGGGGCATGTGGCCTGCCTAGGGTTCCCTGTCTCTGGAGGGGGACAGACGACCCTGGCACAGCACCAGGGGATGCACGGCCTTAAGGGGCAGACTTCTGGAAGGGGAACTGGGATTTCATCAGCCAGAGAGCCGTGTGGTTGATAAGGGTGGGAAGGGCACAAGAGAAAGGGAATGTGCCACTCAGCCTGGCACAGGGACCAACGAGATGCCTGGCATGTCTAGAAGGCAGAGGGCACACTGGGCGGCCCTTGTGGTCGGCAGCGGGAACAGGCAGAGGAAGCAGAGCTCAGTCAGGCAGGGAGCTCTGCACTGCGTGAGAGACCTTGGGCTGTGCCCCACAGCCAGACGGGGAAGCCAGTTGGGCAGATATGCCTGCCTGGACACGAGACCAGGAAAATCCAGCAGCTGTTTCAGCTCCTGCACTGCAGACCTGGAGGCTGGGCTCTGCAAAGTGTGGGTCCTGGCAGGGCGGGGGCTCAGGGGACTTACCCAGAGTGATCCTGAGTGCTAGGGCCATGTAGGCAAACTCCAAGTCCTCCTGGGGCTCCTCCAGTGTGGCCAGCAGTGACACCAGCTTGTGGCACAGCTGTAGCTGCAGCTCCACCTTGCGGTTGCCCGTAGTCACTGCCGGGGCAGGGCCCAGTCCTACCCCACAGGGAGGTGGGGTCAGTTTTCCCGCAGCACCCACCTTGCCCAGCGCCCTCCTCAGAGCTCAAATACGTGCTTGGAGCTTCCCACACCCCAGCTCTGTGTGTTATCCCTGCACCTCGACACAGCTCTGTGCTCTGGGATAACACACAGTTCAGACATCCAAGTTGGGGGCTGAAGAGTCACCTGAGGCCCATCCAGCTACACCCGACAGCCTCAGACCAGCCTCTCCCACCTGGGCACCGGAGGTCTGACTGGGGGAGCCAGCACTCCTCTCTGCTCTAAAAACACCACATTGATCTGTGCCCAGGGCTGAGCCACACCGTGAGCTCAGAGGAAGGGAGAAGCCGTCCCACTTCGGGGTGCATGCAGACCTAGGCCTCCCACTGATACGCTGTGTGTCCTTTGACATGTCCCTGTGCCTCTCTGAGCCTCAGTTTCCTCATCTGGAAGATGGGGACAGGACTTCCCACTCATAGTTGCTTGAGGTCATCAGGTACAAGGGTAGAGCCATTGTCACGTCCAGGCCCTGAGCGTTTGTCCCGGGCAGGGGCATGGTCAATATCATTCCGGGTGAGACCACTTGGAAACTCATCATGTGCATGGGTGGCCCTGCCTCCATTTGGGAGGCCTCTACCCTGCCACACCTGTGCCTCAGCCCTCCAGGTGCCCCACTGAGGCCCACCCACATCAGCCCACAGGCCAGCTCACCCGGTAGAAGGACATGCCTTCCTCCCGCTCCCAGGCCCCATTGAAGAAGATGTCTCCAGCTGCCTCAAACAGCTCCAGCCCCAGGTTGAGGTTGCCTGTGTACAGGTCCACATTCTGTGCCACCTGAAAGGAGACAGAAGTTCCCTCAAGGCCCACACCTAGCGAGGTGGCTACGCGCACCTTTGCCAGGCTCCTTCCTCTCACACAGTACAGGTACACTTGAGCATTTTTCAGACCCTGTACATTAGGGCTGCCCCCACCACTGGCATGAGGACAATGAACTGATGCTCCTGAGTGCCAGGAGGTGACTGAGCAGCTGTAGCCCAGGATCCCGACACCTGTGAATCCTACCAACAGGGCTTGCCCTAGCCCACTCCCCCTGCACTCAAACCAGTCTCCGTGGCCCCCAGATTGCTGGGAGCCCAGCCCCTGGCTCCTTTCTGCGTTGCCACATCCCTGCCACATCAGCAGTGTTTGTGGGTGGGCCCGGTCCCCTCTTGGCCATGAGCTCTTCATCCCTCTCCTCAGCTCAAGGAGGTATACAGCAGGTGCTCAATAATGAAAGCTTCATCAGTCTCGTGGGCTTCACCGTTTGTTCCAGATCACACTGTGTTTGGGAAAGCCTCTGAAAACAGCCACTATGATAGATTCATTTTATAAGGAGATGTGCCACATGTCGCTTGGAGCGAGTTCTTCTGTGTGTTAATTGAGTGGTCACATTATTTGAGCATGTGCTGTATACCAGCAAGTGCTGTGCACTGTGAGAGGCCGCGCCTCTGCCCTCAGGGAGAAGATGCTGGCCACCGGGGGAGGATGTGAGGGAACCAGTTGGAGGGAGGGAAAAGGCACACAACAGGTGCTCAGCAGTGGCTTAGGAATGAGTGGATGGATGGATGAATGGATGAGGAGATGTAGACACATGGATGGATGGAAGGGTGTGTGGATAGATGAATGCTTGGATGGATGGGTGGGTGGGAGGGTGGGTGGAATGATGTGTGTATGTCTGTATGTATGCGTGGGTAGATAATGTATTGATGCGTGGAGGGTAGATGATGTATGTACATGTGGATGGATAGATGGTGGATAGACGAATGTATGGATAAACAAATGGACAGATAGATGAATGGAGGGATGGATTAATAGGTAGATTGGTGGGTAGATGGATGGGTGAAAGGATGGATGATGGATTGATGGATGGGTGGATGAATGGATGGATGATAGATGGATGGAAGGATGAACAAGTGAATGGATGGATGATGGAAGTATGGATGGATGGGTAAATGGATGGATGATGGATAAATTGATGAATGATGGATGGAAGGATGAACAGGTGAATGGACGGATGATGGAAGGATGAATGGACGTATGGATGGATGAACAGATCAATGGATGGATAGACGGGTGAATGGGTGGTTGATAAAAGGATGGATGAATGGATAGATGGATGAATGATGGATGGATGGAAGGATGAACAGGAGGTGAGTGGATGGATGGTGGAAGGAGGGATGGATGGATGGATGAAAAAGTGAATGGATGGATACATGGGTGAATGGATGGATGAGAAAAGGATGGATGAATGGACAGTTGGATGATGGATGATGGATGAATGGATGGATAAATGGATAAATGGATGGCTGGATCGATGGAATGATGAAAAGATGAATGCATGGATGATGGAAGAATGGATGGATGATGGAAGGATGGATGGATGGATAAATGGATGGATGGATGAATGATTTATAGATGAATGATGGATGGATGGAAGGATGAACAGGAGGTGAGTAGATGGATGAGGGAAGGATGGATGGATGATAGATTGCTGGATATATGGATGAATGGATAAATGGATGCATGAATGATGGATGCATGGAAGGACGAACAGGTGAATGGATGGATGATGGAAGGATGGATGGATGAAAGGATGGACGAACAGGTGGATGGATGGTGGCAGAATGGATGAACGATAAAAGAATGGATGAATGATGGATGGATGAATGAATGGAAGGATGAACAGGTGAATGGATGGATGAGGGATGGATGGATGGATGAGCAGGCGAGTGGATAGATGGTGGCTGAATGGAAGAACGATAAAAGGATGAATGGATGATGGATGGATGAATGGAAGGATGAACAGGTGAATGGAAGGATGAACAGGTGAATGGATGGATGATAGAAGGATGGATGGATGAGGGATGGATGGATGAGCAGGCGAGTGGATAGATGATGGAAGGATGGATGGTGGAATGATGGATGATGGAACAATGAACAGGTAAATGGATGGATGAGGGAAGGATGGATGGAAGATGGATGGAGGGATGGATGAACAGGTGAATGGATGGATAATGGATGAAAGGACGGATGGATGATGGATGGATGGATGGAAGGATGAACAGGTAAATAGATGATGGAAGGATGAATGGATGGGTGGATGGACAGAGAGTGAACAGCACAGGGGTCCTCCTGCATCCCTTGCCACTCACCTGGATGTACAGGTCCACCAGCTCGCTCTGCCGCAGGATGTAATAGATCTTCCCTGCTTGCAGCCAGGCATGTGCCGCCTCCTTTTTCTTCTGGAGGTCAATGAAAATTCCCAGACTTCGTTTGGTGTAGTCCAGAGAGGATTTGCAGGTCCTGGAATCATGGAATCAGACACAGGTGTCAGAACAAGGGCTCTCATCCTCCTGGAACCAGTCTGCCTCCTCCCGTGGGTCTGGTGACAGATGAATCTGGAATGTGGGGACTGGGAAGGGCCCTCCAGTGTGTGCAGTGTTCTGCCCTTCCCAGGCTGCTGGGAGGGCCAGGGTGAACACACACGGTGTGGAAAAGATGAAGGACATCCTTCTGAGGGAATCGAGCATCATGCTGCCCTGTGGCAGGAGGAGTGTGCTCGTCCATCTCCCCTGCCTCCCAGACATGGCCTGTGTCTTCTCCAGACGCACCAGGAGCCGTTAGTGTTCAGAGGCTATCTAGGTCGATGGTTCTCAAGGTGTGCAGGCATCACAGTCACCCGGAGGCCTGTCCTTACAGCTTGCTGGCCCTGCCCCCAGAGCTTCTGGCTCCACAGGCCTGGGGCAGGCCCTAGAACTCCCACTTGCCACAAGCTCCTAGGTGACATGGATGCTGCTCTGCTCGTCCAGGGACTATACTTTGAGAAGCATGGCTCTAGCACACTGGCCCATTTTCCTTCTGTGAGCCTGAGGCCAAGACTGGAGCCAGTCTCCCGGGTCCCCATGGAATCTGGCTCCTTCCCTGCTCTCTCAGTAAGTCTGACACTTGAGGGGGTGTGACTGCAGCATTGTCACCAGGCCCTGTGGGTGGGGTGGCCAGGGCCATGGTTACCCCACCAGATCAGGATGCTCGGGGGAAGCTGAGTAGGCCACATATGGGACGTGAGACCTTGAAACCCTGCCCCAGGGAAGCAGGTGACACAATTGGCTCTGTCTTCTGTGGGAGAGAAGCCACAGATGGCTGCTGTGGTCACATTTAAGGGGACAGAGGAAGGCCAGGAGTGAAGACTCGGGGCAGGCACAGGTCAGATGACAAAAGCCACCATAGTAGGAAGAACAGCCCAGAGTGCACGTACTGCCTCTGCTGGGGTTGAGATGACCTTTGACCCAACAAGGGAGGCTCAAGCTGGGACTCATGAGCCAGCAGCAGCCCTGGGACGACCCCAGACCTACCAGCTCAAAGCATCTGATGTCAAGGAACCAAATGATCCAAAGGAAAGGGGCTGATGAGGCCCTGGGCCAGCTTCCCTGTGACCCCCTCCCTGCCCCTCCAACCTTCTTTCCCCCCTCCACACCCCCACCGCTGCAAAGCCAGCCCTCACCGCTCGGTGCCCAGGGACAGACAGAGCTGACTGGTGGTCTCTAGGAGCTGCTCCCTCCAGCACCTTGTCGGCCACCTTGCGGGCAAGGGAGAGCTGGAACTCGTGGTAGATGACACGCTGGGTCTTGCTCGGCATGACGACACTGTAGAAGTAGCACAGCCACTGGACGGCCGGCAGCTGGCCTGGTCAGAAGACAAAATGGAAGACGTCAGCCTCCCAGCATCGAAGCGAGGCTGGCTGTGCTCGGAGGCCCCTGCGCCGTGCTTGCCTCTTTCACACCTCTGTGAACCTGGGCCCCATAGGTGGGGAGCCTGAGCTCAGACAGGCCATGCACCTGTGCAAGGGCAGACGCCGAGCACACCGTGACATGGGCACAGCTTGGTGCAGATGCTCACGGTACAGGCCAGCCTTCTTTACAACTCCCAGGGCCGAGGTCCTGGCCAGGCTCGGCCCCTGCACCATGCCATCTATTTCTGCTTCACAAAGCCCCTCTGGCCAGGACCAAGGCCGCCTTTAACCTGAGATGATGAGGCCAGGGGCACAAGTAGCCCCTGTCGCAGATGGAACCCTGAGAGAGCAAAGCCAAGCGTCATGTCTGCCACACATGTCATCATGTTGGGGGAATGGGGTTCAAATCCGGCCCCTGGCATTTCCACACATGCTTCTCTCATGCAACCAGGCTCCAAACCCACAGGCTCGCTGGCCTCTCCCAAAGCCAGGGCCCTGGGAACGGTGGAAAGCTGATTTTCTAGTGTCAGAAACATTCCGAAGATTAACACTGGAAACCAGGTACGCCAAATGGACATCTGTCACACATGCCCCCAAACAACAGCTGAATACACAGTCCTCTTGAGCGCCCATGGGACATTCCCCATGACAGACCATGTGCCAGGCCACAAAATGAGCCTCAGTGAAGGGAGAAGGACTGAGACCAAAGCAGAGGTGTTCTTCAGCTGTACTGTCAGGGAAACTGAAAATTAATTTGAAAAGAATACAAACAAATGCACAGCCCGGGCCAGCACGGTGGGAGGCCGAGGTGGGAGGATCGCTTGAGTCCAGGAGTTTGAGATCAGCCTGGGAAACATGCTGAAACCCTGTCGCTATAAAAAAAAAAAAAAAATACAAAAATTAGCCGGGTGTGGTGGTGCACATCTGTAATTCCAGCTACTCAGGAGACTGAGCCATGAGAATGACTTGAACCTGGGTAGAAGTTGCAGTGAGCCAAGATTGCACCACTGCATCCCAGCCTGGGTAATAGAGCAAAACTTAAAAAAAATAAAAAACAGCACAGTGTATCAAAAACACCAAGATGTAGCTAAGGCAGTGCTGAAAGGGAAATTTATAACTGTAAATGTCTACATTCAAAGAAAGAAGAAAAATCTCAAATCGAAAGCCTAACTTTCCACCTTGAGAAACTAGAAAATGAACTAAACCCAAAGTGAATAAAAGGAAGAAAATAATAAACGTGAGAGTGGAAATGGGAAGTAAAAATACAGAGAAGGGAAAAACAAAAGAGATAACAGAACCAAAAGTGGGTTTTTTGAAAATAATAACAAAATTGACAAATCTTTCACCAGACTGACCAAGAAAACAAAGATGGGGCACAAACGACTAAAATCAGAGACTGAGCACCATGGCTCACGCCTGTCATCCCAGCACTTTGTGAGGCCGAGGGGGAAGGATCGCTGAGGCCAGCATTCAAGACCCCCCTGGGAGAACATGATGAGACCCCATCTCTAAAAAAAATAAACAATTACAAACCCAAGTTTCTAAAATCAGAAATGAAAGGAAACATTATTGCTGACCTGACAGAAATAAAAGGATTCCATGAAAACACTACAAACAATTGTACACCAACAAACCAGACCATCCAGACACAACAGCCAAACTCTTAGAAGGACACAAACTACTGAAAGTGACTCAAAAATGACCCCAAGGAAGCATGTGAGGTATCAGCCCCGCCCTCGATCTCCTCGACCGTTCAGTGCAGGGTGGGGAGACAGGGAAGCATGATCCCCGTTCCCTGGCCTGCATTTCCAGGTCTGAATCCCCCAGCACCCAGGGGAGGGCCTCGTAGGAGGAGGTACCACAGGCTATTGTGCCAGGAGCCATCGGAGGCTGCAGTGGGGGCTGGGGCGCTGGGTTCCTGGAGGGTCTCCTTCCAGTCAGAGAATGCTCCTGGGGAAGAAGTCTGGGTCTGAACCCCCCAACCCTCCTTGGGCAGATGTGTGGGACCGGCGCCCCTTCACACGGTCCTTTCCAAAATCTCATCCCTCCTAGGGCCAGGAGTGGGTGCCAGGCCTGTGCTGGGAAATGAGCAGATTCAGATTTGGGCACATCCCCTGGAGCTCTGCTCCAGGCCACAGGAGGCACCTCTGAGTGGTCTCACTATGCCATGACAAAGCGCTGCAAGGCAGAGGGGACTCAGCAGTATCCCTTGTCTCAGCCATTTCCCTGGACTCAACTTCCTCATCTATCCTCTGTGGCCTAGATTTCAGACAGCCCTGCCCACCTACTGTCCATTCACTGCTCAGTCTGCACTGACTGTTCGATAGCACTCCATGGCTCCCCAGTGCTCTTGGGAAAAAGGCCAAACCACAGCCTGAGGCCCCAGGCCCTGCTTAGCTCTCCAGAAGAGCTTCTCACCATCCAGCACCCAATCCACCCACTCCCAACTCTGTACCTCCCTGCATAAGCCCTGCTCACTCACCACCACTCTCACCCTACCCACCCTCGCTAACTCACCCCCACTCTCTCACCCCTGGGTCTTCACACAGGCTACACCACCAGCCCCTCATCCACCACCTATTACTTAACTAAATGCTCTCATCCCCGCTCACTCACCCCCGCTCACACCCCACTCACTCATACCCACTCACACCCCACTCATCCCCGCTCACTCACCCCCACTCGCTCACCCCTGGGTCTTCACACAGGCTACACCACCAGCCCCTCATCCACCACCTATTACTTGACTAAATGCTCTCAACCCTCTGGTCCCAGACTAAAGAGGCTTCCCTAACCCGGGGCCAAGTGCTGCCCCGCCATCACGCCACTCACCCTTTTGTGGCTTCTCTGGCCTGAAGCTCACATTCCCACGCTCAGCACCTCCCTCCCGAGGACCTCACAAGCCCCATTTGTGGGTGGGGCCTGGCACACTCAGCATGAGCTGCTTTTGCGTGAACTGCTCTGTGGCTTTAGGCAATCACCCGCCCGTGTGTCCTCTGTGAAGTGGAATGACCGGTGCACAGGGCTGCCAAGATACCAAGCAAACACAGGCACAAGAACTGGCGTTCAGGGCCTGGGTCATGGAGGGGCCCCAAGTCCCAGCTCAGCACAACATGCCTTGATCCCAGGGTTATGTCTAGGGATTCCCAGCACGCAGGACTTTCTGTGCTCAAGGCAGGATGGTCCCTGGGCAAACCGGGAAGAGCTGGCTGCCTCAGTAGGGCACAGAGGACCTGGCCCTGCATGGGAACGGCCTGTCTCCAGGGCGTTTGCCAACATCTGCTGCTGGCCATGACTCAGCGCTTTCGATGGTGGAAAAACCACCACTTGTTTCCGAATCACAAACCCCAGGTGTGCCCTGACCCCAGTGGCCCCAGAAAGCGCACAGGAGGAACTGGGGCACTCACTCTCCACGTGATCCATCTCCACGGCGACCAGAAGGGCCCATTCGTAATAGCCCTTGCACTACTGGGCCGGGCCCTGGCGGGTGAAGAGGTAGCCCAGGAGTATGTGGGTGAAGTCCCGGCCACACTCCCCACAGGGAAGCCTCGAGAACAGACGTACAGCCTCCAGGAGGTAGTGCTGGGCCAGCCTGCTGGCACCCGCGTGCAGACACAAGGTCC
Organism: Chlorocebus sabaeus; assembly: GCF_047675955.1. Classification (NCBI taxonomy): domain Eukaryota; kingdom Metazoa; phylum Chordata; class Mammalia; order Primates; family Cercopithecidae; genus Chlorocebus; species Chlorocebus sabaeus. The sequence continues at coordinate 100,566,646 of NC_132925.1, read as the reverse complement.
CAAAGTTGGCCAGCAACACTGCCTGGTTCCTCCGCTGGCCCAGGTCCCAAGCCACCCATAGGGCGTGGTAGTAGCCCTCGGCTGCCTGCCTGCCTCGTCCATCCCGTCCTCTTCAGAGCCACAGCCACCAATGTTGGCAATCACACCCTCCTGGTCCTCGCTGACCACCACTGCATCCTGGACAGACTGCAGGATGTTCAGGGCCACCAGGCTGTGCCCATGAAGCACATGCAGCCAGGCCAGGGCCACCAGGGGGTCCATGATGGCACGGACTCCGGCAACAGCACTGGCTTCCACCACCTGCGTCATGAAGGTGATGGCTGGGCCATGGTAGCCATGGTGGCTGTACGGCTGGGCCAGGCTGGCGTGGAGAAGGCCGCGCAGCGCCTGGCCTGTGCCTGGGGTTAGGGAGGCCAGCGCTCGCCTGCGTTAGTGGGAAGTCTGGGTGGGGAGGCTCTGGGGCTGGAGGGCGTTCTGGAGCACCAGGTTCACATTCCTCAGCGAACCAGCCAGCGAGTCCTGTGTCCTCAATGCGGCCACCTTGACACAGCTCAGCACCAGGTGGGGCAGGCACTCGCGGCTGTAGATGTCAGCCAGGAGTAGGCAGCAGTCTGAGAGCCACGCAGCGTCTGGGGCTCCCGAGTCCCTGTGCAAAAACAACAGCTGCTCTAGGAAGGGCAGGGCCTCCTCAGGCTACTTGAGGTGCACGTGGTGCCTGGCCAGCAGGAAGCAGGCCCGGGCCTAGGCCTGCTGGCTCTGGCCACCCACCGCCCACTGCAGCACCAGCTGCAGGAGCTCCCTGTCCACCTCGGTGCTGCAGATGTGGCCAGGTGTCCCCAGGAGCAGGGCCATGGCATTGGGAACCACCTGTGTACACTTCTCCCGGTTCTGCTTCCAGTAAATGCTGGCCAGGTTGGCGTACACAGCCACCACCAGGAACAGGTCCCCGAAGCTGCCCTCCAGGGCCCCTAGTGTTTCCTCCAAGTACACCTGGGCCTGGGACAGCTTGAGCCTCCTGCTGCACAGCCGCCCCAGGAGGAAGCAGAACCTGGCCAGGGCCATGAGGAGGCCATCTTTCTTGGCCGCCCCTCGGGCCTGTGCCAGGCGCCCAGTCAGCTCCTCCTCGTCGCTAAAGCTGCTGAACATGCTGCTCAGCCATGGCAGTGCCAGGTTGTACAGGCCACAGAAGCTGGCCTTGAATCCAGAGGTGTTCAGGAACAGCAGCAGTGATCTCAGGGCCTCTGGATCCTCCCAGTTGTCCTCCGCTTCCAAGCAGAAGGAGGGCTCCTCGGGGTCCTGCAAGCTCACGTTGCTGGATGCTACACAGAGACCCCAGGACGCTGGCTCCTGGGGGCAGCCTGAGCAGGTCTTGCATTGTTCCAGAACATTCTTCACCTTCGGCAGGGTCTCCTGTGGCTCCAGGCCCAGGCAAGGTGGAGGTATTTCTGCAAGTCACAAAAACACCTAGACAGATTCGAGTGCAACAGTGAGTCCTTGGTCCACTTGGGGCAGGATCCCCGCATCCCCGTCCTCTGTGTCCCTGGCGCAGCTTGCCATGAGCCCTTGAGAATTATGCGCAATGCAAACCCGGGGTCTGGAGCACGTACGAACTCTGGGGACACAGAGAACATGCAGGCCCGTGGCCCGACTCTCCTACAAAATCACCCTCCTGTCCTGCTTTGTCGCCACCTCACAGCATGGTTTTAGGAGACTATGTCAGCTCAGAGATCCCTCAGAGATGCCTTTCCCTTTAGAAAGAATCAAAGTCTTCAAACTGGACCCATGTATATGCAGCACTACAACTACAAATGTAACTTCTGTCAGCATATTGGGCCCCCCGGTGGGGTACAGGAATCCATGAAATCCTCAACAGCCAATCAGAGCTATTGATCAGCTCAAAAGCTGCTATGCAAAATTGGTAAAGCCACCGATGGCACAGGACAGGGGTGTTGTACCCATGTACCCAGCTCCGTGCAGGGAAATGGACCATCCCTGCAGGGAGGATGGGAAGGCTTCCAGGCCCCTGTGGCCACCTTCACCTTGGATGGTCTGAAAACCTGAACCCCACGGTTCCTAAAGGGTTAACAAAGGCCAGACTGCTCCAGCAGCCCACTGGTGCCTGCTGGCTTTGGTGGATTCCTAGCCAAAGCCCCCTCCCAGAGGTGAGCAAACAAGCGCATTTCCTGTTGGAAAACCTGGGATGAAAGGAGGCATTACTGGGAAGGAAAAAACCTAGATTTAAACCGACCCTCTGTTTCAAGCTCACATGCAAAAACTATTTTCAATACAAACTGCCTCCTTATTCATCTGTAAAGCCTTGGAATTAAAAAAATAAATAAATATGATTTAGAGTCAAATGTCTGACTTGACTACACTAGATGAGCTAAGAAATCTCCCCCACCCGGCAGAGGCACACAGCCCCTCCCAGCCACTACCCTGGCCTCCGGGGCAGCTGGAGAGCCACGTGCCTTTGCTCCAGAGACTTTGGCAGAGGGTGGAACCACCCCCTCCCCGAGGCAAACCTACAACAGCCTTCCATTCCCCACTGGCTTCCTAGGCCTCCTCTGGGACCTTGTGCCTGCATCCCAAATGTACTGGGATGGATCCCATTCCCAGGGAACTTCCAAGGGCCCTTGGTGCATCCACATCACCAGGCTGTCCACATGCGGGCCCTGTGTGAGGGGAAGCGACAGAGCCGCAGAGGGGAGACGGGAGGGTCTCCCTGAATCAGCCCCTCAGGAAGGAGCAGACCCTTCAGGGACCTCAGTTGAGGCCCCTGCAACCTAAGGCTCGGAATTCTGCTACCCGCTGAGGGCTGCGTGGCCTCCCATCTCTGAGGCAGAGCACAGGGCAAGCTGCACCTTCTCCAGGTCATGAAAAAGGAACCTACAGCTACATGTGGGCCCCAGCAGTGGAAAGGATGCCCCACCTCGGTCGGGGACCAGGCGGGGGTCAGCATGTTCATTGGAAGAAATGTGGGACCCCACAGCCTCCAGTGCCAGAGTAGACGGGAGGATCAGGCCCACCTCAGGCGACGTCCCCCAAGCCCCCAGCCCGCACCACAGAGGGGTGACTGTCGCATCCAATGCCCACTGTACTCAACTCTGTCCCCTCCCCCAGCATTAACCCAAGGCCCAACTCATAACCAGAGGAAGCCTGAGCCACTGGCAAAACCCACCTTGTTCCTGGGGCTGCTCGGTCTCAGCTTCCTCTACTGAGTCTGGCAAGGGAGAAAAGAGAAGCAATGAACACCCCCAGCCAGCACCTCTGCTCCCATGTCAGGTTGAGCTGGTGTCGGTGTTGCAGGGTGAGAACAGTGCAGGGTGCAACGGTTGAAAGTCATATCATCCTCTTCCCTCCTGGATCATGGGAACATCACTGGGGGTTGCACACCTTCTGCGATATAGGGAGTAACATCGTCTTCTGTGCCTTGGAATATTAAGGACAATATCATGGGGGGCCGTGTACATCTTCTGCAATATTGGGAATAATATTATCCCCTCTCCCCATGCATACTAGGAAAGATATCAGACTGGGTGTTCACCTCCTGCGATATGGGGATTAATGTGTAGAGGCAAGAAAGATTAAGCAACCTGTTGCCTTACATGAGGCATACTATCTTCTTATGTTTTCTTTTGAATTCAGGGTTTCAAGGTTGGGGAAGGAGTGGGAAAGTAGCCATGGACATGTGAGAATGTGGATGATCCTTTTACATTGTCAGGAACAGTCAAATTCTATGCTTTATGTTGTTTGCTAAAAGACACTTTCCAAAGCTTTCAACAGAAAATATAATGGCACACATACCTGTTCTTGGTGAACCCAGACTTTTTATCTAGTCTGTGATAGTCAATTTCAAAGGATTGCTTAGGGTAATGAATCCTTCAAGTTGTAAAGATGAAGGGCAGTTTTTGGACAATTCCCATTTTGCTGTAGGAAAACTAATCTGGAAAAAGTAAAAGGGAGAGATTGAAGTGGGAGAGAACGGAGGTGGAAAATGAGTTCAGTTTGTTAATATTTGTTAAGCACCCACTGTATGTCGGGCCTTTACAAGGAAGAAGGAAAGAACAAAAGCATGTGATGGCCTTGCTCCTAAGAAGTCAGAGGCCAGTAACCTGGATGGCTATAGACCAGAAAAACGTCCACAAGCCCCTACAATACAGCACTGGCATAGGATGAAGTTTCTTTCTATGAGATAAATAGCATACAACCAAATAAGAAAGTCAAAAGTTACACAAAGTTCAAAAACCTAAGGCACCAACCTTTAAGAGATCTGATTGTCGGTGGTGACTTTGGAAGGAAAGTTATTAGGATTATTTTAGCACTAAGAGTTTTGAGCTGTCTATCCAATATTTTCATCTGCACCTCTGCCTTAGTAATACTGTCTGTGTGTGTATGTGTGTGTGCACATGCGCCTTTTCATGTGTTTGAAATATATTATCTATACCACACTCCACATAGGTTTGGGGGTTAATTACAAACAGGCTGATCTGAATCTATACTCTTAGGGACAGGGTTAAGCTACTCTACCACATTTTGAAGAGTTGATATGTAAGAGACTCTGAACATCTTATAAATTATCTTTAAAATATTTCCTTTTTTGGGAAGGGAAGAATAAGTATTTGTAAACAAATGCAGAAATATCTTTACCTAAACAAAAGAACAGTTAGTTAACCTTGTTGTGATTAGCAGAGAGGATAGCTGCAGACACTATAAAATCACTCAGCAACAAGATTTGACAAAACGTTAAAGATGGCTCTATTTTTCCTGTTTTATACAGGAAAATATTAAGGCCCTGGGAATTGAAGTACTTTTCCCAACAGTGGAGTAAATGTCAGAGTCAAGGCTGTGTTTTACATCTCGGTTTCCCCACACATCCCACAATATGGTTCTGTTGTGCTGTTCCTTTGTGTGACTCCTCAAAGCCTGGTTAAAGGCGATACCGTATCAAATTGTATTAACTCAGTAGCACAAAACACCAGGGAATTGATTTATAAGTGTATTAACCTTGTGGCATTACTGAAGACCTATCTGATTAGTAGTTATCAAGTAGTCACCCTGGCTAAAAATATAGGTTTGATTTTTAATTTTGAAAATGAAAAATATTTTAAAATATATGGCTTACATCCATATCCCCAGGAAATTTTAATCAAGTTTTAAAACTTCCAAATTTAGATAAACTCATGTTTTTTGTTGTTTTAATTTTCACTCAATGAAAATAGAAAAAAACTAATTGTATAGAACAGCACAGCAGAAGCATTACTTATCGCCAAAAATGGGATGCAACAAGACTGAAGAAGAAAATTCAGGACAGTGCTTAAAAAAGCAGTCTAATGAAAAGTGGGGTCTCCTCAGGATGTCCTTAGGTAGACATTGCAGCAGAACTGCAAAGTTTTCTTTAGAAGGCTGGGGAAGAGAGGAGGAAACAGAGAAGGGGCCAGAGTGGAAAATAGAATGAGGCTCAGAATAGCAAGCGTTAGTGCTGTCCCTATCACCTTCCTCACTTGATCACTGGGTGATCTTGGGCAAGTTTCTTCCTTTCCCTCAGCTCACTTCCTCATCTCTAAGGTAAGTCACTAGACAAGATAGCCTTTGATGTTCATTGTAACTCTAACTGATCTTCCCCAAGCAAATAGCTGGGAAAGACACTGTGCCCACAATATGCAAGACACAAGGTTTACGAGCAAAGAACAAATCAAAACAAAAGATGTTTAAAACCCCTAATGTCACTTGAATTCTTACAACTAAGCAATGGTACATCATACTTTTACAAAGCCCTTCTGTGATTTCATTTTTAAAATCATTTCAAGTTTTATTTTACTTCATATTAAGATAATGGGAGATAAAGTGTTACATGGGTTCATGCAGGAATACATGTAAGAGACACAAAAATCCAATATAGGTAATTGTTATGTTAGTTGTTCCCTTTACTGAGGGGGAGCAGACAAAAGAATGTTAGAAAAAGCTTCATAAAGTGGATTACATAGAATGTGCTTTAAAAGAGTTTGGTATTTTATTGAGTGGGAAAGAGCAATATGGGGAGTTATTGTTCAACGGTTAAAGCTATGCAAAATGAGTCAATTACAAAGATAGGCTCTAAAACATAGTACCTATAGTTATTACTGAGGTATTTTGTATTTAACAATTTGTTAAGAGGGTCGATCTTAGGGGTTTTGACGACGACAACAACAACAACAATAAAGGAACGTAGGAAGCACTTGGAGGTGATGGATATATTATTACCTGGATATTGGTTGTGATAACAAGAGTAATATCTATGTGCAAATTTGCCAAACTATATCCATTAATTGTGTACAGTTTTTGTATAACAATTTTACTTCAGGTCCTACTATATTTCCTGGCAAACAATACTTTATACTTAAAGTAAGAGCAATGATTATTGCATGTGTATGTTGAAAATAATAAAGAAAGCAGGTGACAACAAGACATCCTGAGTCTTTTGGAAATAAATAGCATTCACCTGCTTTCTCATCCATTGAGATATCACCACATTTATGTACTTGTGTGTCCCTGGAAGTTTCTTGTGGGAGATTTAGTTATTCTCTTTTCGTTAGGCTCTACTAACCAAGAACAAATCACAGACTCAGACAGCATCATAAAAAGGCCCAGACCCACGATGTCCAGAGACTCCAGGCTCAACCCACATTGATGCTGGCCTTTCAGCCATGAGACTCCATTTGCTTCTTCTTATTCTCCTTCTTTTTTCAATTCTTTTATCCCCAGGTAAGTTGGTAGCTGATTACTACAAGGTTCTGCAGATTAGAAGGCTATATCCCTGGCCAGACAAGATCCTAGAATCAGTCCTGTGGGTTCAAGAACCTAATATTTACAGCTTCACTAGGATAATAATAGGGAAAAATAGAAAAGAGACTCATTTAGCAGTAGCTCCTGTTGATAAGATTCCATCCATGTTTTTTGATCTAGTGAGTGGATATAATAATGGGTGCTGCTGAAATTCAATCCTGTTAGATCAAACTGCCTACATATAAGTTTCCATGTCCCACCAAGTCATCTCAAGATACAAAGTAAGAATACAACAGAATGTGACCTCAATGAGATGTCTTTGTGGGACCTGGAAATTTATATGCAGGCAGTTAGATCTGACAGGATTGAATTTCAGCAGCATTTATTATTATATTTGCAGAGGTTGCAGTGAGACAAGATCGCGCCATTGCACTCCAGCCTAGGCGACAGAGTGAGACTCCAAAGAAAGAAAGAGAGAGAGAGAGAGAGAGAGAGAGAGAGAAAGGAAGGAAGGGAGTGAGGGAGGGAGGGAGGGAGGGAGGGAGGAAGGAAGGAAGGAGAGAGAGAGAGAGAGAGAAAGAAAGAAAGAAAGAAGAGAGAGAGAGAGAGAGAGAGAAGAAAGAAAGAAAGAAAGAAAGAAAGAAAGAAAGAAAGAAAGAAAGAAAGAAAGAAAGAAAGAAAGAAAAGAAAAGAAAGAAATAAGGAAAGAAAGAAAGAAAGAGAAAGAAAGAAAAGAAAGAAAGAAGGAAAGAAAGAAAGAAAGAAAGAAAGAAAGAAAGAAAGAAAGAAAGAAAGAAAGAAAGAAAGAAAGAAAGAAAGAAAGCAAGCAAGCAAGCAAGCATTAGTGAGGGAGAGTGAGTGAGAGTGAGTGTGTTTGGGCCCCTACTGATGATGCTAAACTATCACAAGCCCACACTCAGCCTTTCAACATTTGCTGGAGATTCACTTGTTTCCTTGTTATCTCCACCAAGGGCAGCTTCCTCCTGCTTCTGCTGCTGCAACTCAGCTAGGCACAAAGCATGTGTGGATCCGTTCTTTTTTCAGCAGGGCTTCATCACTCTGAATTTAAGTTAATTAGCTTTTTTTGAGGCCTCAGTTCTGTGTTTTAAAATGAAATCTATGATCTATAGATTATCCAGCTTATTCTCTTTGTCAGGGCAAGAGCATTTTTCTATAACTTTCTAAATTCTAAACAAAAGTAAAAGTTCACTTCTTTTCAGAATCACCATGTGTCAGAAAGTGTTACTATTATCATCAGTTTAGTGATATTTATGGAATTCCAAGTTGACTCTAATATCAGCTTTTGGGTTAAGTTCTTTCTTTCTGATATGTAGCCTTTGAAATTTTATTTGCTGCAGATCTCTTGGTAGTGAACAATTTTCATTTTTATCTGTCAATTTCATATTGTGATTTTTGATCTTGAAAGACAGCATTACTGAGTACCCAATTCTATATTAACAGTTATTTGCTCTCAACATTTGTTGATACTAGTTTACTCATTTTTAGTTTTTACTTTACTATAATAATCAGATAAATATTATTTCATTATAAATTATCCTTTTTTCAATGTTTGTATGGTCTGGTGTTTGGTTTTAATGTTTTATAATTTAACTAAAGTGAGTTTATTTTTATATCATCTGTTAGAAATAAATTCTTTGAATCAATGGATTTATACCTTTTCTTAATTTCTTTTTGAGAATCTCTTGAAATGGTGAATCCTTTTACACTTCTCTCCCCCCATATTTGAATTAAATAAATGTTAGACCTTGTGTTTCCATGCTAAATTCTGGGTATATCATTTAAACATTTTTTTCTTCACTAGTTATCCTCTTGCCTGTATCTAATATATCATTAATAACTTGCATTTATTTTAAAATTATTTTTTGTTTCAGACCTGCCTTTTTTTTTTTTTTTTTTTTTTTTGGAGATGGAGTCTCGCTCTGTTGCCCAGGCTGGAGTGCAGTGGTGCGATCTTGGCTCACTGCAACCTCCACCTCTCAGGTTCAAGCGATTCTTCTATCTCAGCCTCCTGAGTAACTGGGACTACAGGCACCTGCCACCATGCTCGGCTAATTTTTATATATATATTTTTTTAGTAGAGACAAGGTTTCACTATCTTGGGCATGCTGGTCTTGAACTCCTGACCTCGTGATCCACCCATCTTGGCCTCCCAAAATGCTGGGATTACAGGCATGAACCACCACGCCCAGCCAGACCTGCCCGTTTTTTCTATCATCTATATTGTTTTACTATTGTTTTTACATCTTTGTAATAGTAGATTGTTTCTTTAAACAATTGATACATACCTGCTTAATTATTTCTCCACATTGACGATTTCAATACATCTAGTTTTAAAGGGTCTAGATATGCTATTCATTTCATTAACTTTTATTCATGGTGTCTTGCTTACCTGATCATTTTTAATACTGAACTCATTGTTCATCCTTAACCTGACATCATTTTATGGTCTGAAATGAGAATGCTATTATCCAGACTTCCTCTGTGAAGCTAACTCAATGCTTTAACTCAATATAGAAGTTTCAGCATTAACAAACTGGAACTTCTGATGGCCCAAGAGTCAGTAGTACCATCATTAGCATTACTGATCATAGCAGATCTTCCCAGAAGATCTGGGAAACCCTCACCCCCTCCATCAGCTATCCAATACAAAGTGCCCACTGCTCAAGCACCAGTTCACAGACTATTTTTGTGTTTGAAAGAGGAGATATTTTAAGAACTTGCCTAACCATTTTCAGGGCTAGAAATGTTTCAAAGAGATCCTCTACTATATATATGTTCTATAGCAGCAGTCACTTGAGAGCAGCTCACTTGCAGTCATGGCCAAAAGCCTAAATCTTTCTTTCATTCTAGTCACACCTATTTTGTATCTTTTGGGGATATCTCAGATTCAGATGCATTCATAGTATTCTATGATTTGCGACACTACTATAGATTCTTCAAAATGTTACAACATTCCAATGGTATGTTGGGAGGTATAGAAGGAGAGGAAAAACAATGGGCTCAAATCTCCTCTGACTTCTCTTCTTACAATATGTTTCATTGTTCAAAACTTTTAGAACTATATTAATACAGCATTGACAGTGGGAATTCTTCTTTTCCTTCTGACTTTAATAGGATAAAAGGAAGTGTTTTGCTATGAAATTGCTATGTGGGTTGTATTCAGATAAATTTTGACTTCATAAAGGCAATATTCTCCTCATTATTTTTAAATGCTTACCAGGATTCACAGTATTATTTTCAGTTCTCCCTGTTTAAACGCATATTTAAATAACTTGATGACTTAGATATAGTGTATATGTTACTCTGCTACAGAAACAGAAAAAACACCACCAAATTGTATTCTAAGATACTTGGTACACCAATTGCACCATCTTTTTTTTATCTAAGACATTCAATTCCTCCACAGGTGGGAGCACATGAATTAGCATCATTTACTACTCGTAGCTTTCACTACAGACTTTCAGACTTATGGTGCCTAAAAGAAATAGAATACTTCTAGCTGAGTTTAAAAGCTACAAATAAAAAGAGGAAACATACACTATTTTGAAAGTATCACTTGAGTGTTATGCATGTATTTCAATATTATATTGCTAATTTTAATTGTTCAAAGTTAAAGAGCTTAAACCTCCCCCTCATGCATTCCTGAATCACCCATTACTCCCACACATGCATTGTTCGATACAGCATAAACCTAAGTAAATAAAGATGTGGCAAAATGAAAAAAATAAAATAACGTTATACCATTCTCATCTGTGAATGGCATCAGTAGACAGATGTGAATAAAAGTAATGTGATTATAATTTTAAAAATCATATTTAATAGGATCCATTTATTATTAAATGAACATTAGGCTACTTAATAATAAATCTTTGACACAATGAAAACTCTTAATGCAGAGTGAGACCAAAATGAAAGTAATAACTGTTTTTCTCCTAACCCTTGCTTTAGTTGGTCTTTCCACCAGACTGTCACTTTAAGGATATTATAATAGCACAAAGCCACCAGCTTTACCATTAGAGAGATCTTCATTAAATTATCTTTGTTGTAATAAAGGTTAACTGGAGGAAATACTGGTCTGGACACAATAATAAGTGTCAAGCTTTCTAATATTTTCCACTTTTGGACACAAATTGAAAGGATCATTTATAATGTTAAAAATATACTTTTTTCTAACTAATCTATCCTATGACTAAGACACTATTAGCAATGAAAGTAGATAGAGCAAATCTAAATGTGGAGAGAAAAAGTAATTTCCACTTGTTTGAACAGATGAAAGCACGAATAAATTGAAAGCCTGAAATATTACCTTGGGGGAATAAAATCACTCGGGGGAGCAAAAGCAGGATACACCAGCCTTTAACTCTACACTTCCCCCAAGAAAAAATTTATAGATAGCTATGTACAAACCAAAATAGCGCTGGGAGGGTTCAAGGGACCACTTAAGAAACTACGGCAACACAGTGAAGCCAAAAAAAAAGAGAGAGAGAGAGAGAGAGTGAAAGAATAAAAAAACAAAAAAAAAAAAAAAAACGAATAGCAATATAGAAAAAACAACTCCTGAAATCAGCATACCTGAGACAGCAGAAACATCTTTTTTGGCTAGGAACGAAAAAAGCAGAAAGGGACTATCAGTATCAGCCACAAGGTGGAACCACTATGGCCCTCAGTAACCCTCTCTGGCAGAAGACACTGGCATTTTTGCCTTGCAGTAAGCAACAGCCATTTCTGAGAGAAAACCCAGAGGAAAAGATGAAGATGTACCATCCCCTCCCACATCCCTTTTCCCCCACCAAAAATACCGTGACTATTGTGCCAAACCAGGATCGGAACTACTACCTTTCTTAATCTGCATGTGTCTCTGACATATGAGCAGCAACCATTTCAGAAGCTCCCACATAAAAATGCTCATACTAAATTTATTCTGTTACTTAAGAGTATTTATGGATTTACATTCCATTTGTGGACTATCTCACTGGATCTTCTTTCCTGCAGTAAGAGGTGGTTTGGGTGCTGCTGAAGGTCATTGTCTCAATTTGTCTGGTGTTTGCAGAAGAGATGTCTGCAAAGTAGTAGAAGATCAAATTGGTGACTGCCGAAGAAGGATGAAGTGCTGTAGAGCATGGTGGATTTTAATGCCAATTCCAACACCACTTATCATGTCAGATTATCAAGAACCCCTTAAACCTAAGTTGAAATGAAACTGATGTAAAATAAAAATACATCAAAAGTGAAGTTATTTGCATCTAAGAATATTGAAATATACATATTAAGTACTTCCATCTTGATAACCATCTTGTGTTTTCACTTATCAACATAAATGAATAAATACTAATTTCAAATATACCCAATACTATTTCTTTGTGAGTCATTAACAGATCTTAACAAAACCTTTAAAAATGAGAAAACTGTTACTTTTGTTTTCCAAGATGGTGGATTGAAGGCATTGTTAGCCTGCCTTTTGCACTTGGAAAGACAAAATGGTGTGTAGAGATTCACACTGAAGTTTCTTTCAAGAAGCAACACAGGAACTTAACAGGAAAATTGAAATAAACCACAGACCATTTGAAAGAAGCAGCAGGATGCAGCTTACACCATAAGCTAGGCAGAAAATTTTGAGTTTCCAGGGTGTGAGATGGGGATAAACTGACTGTAAGATATACACTTCCAATGGGAAACCTATCAATCTAGGCCATGGGGGAAGGCCTTAATCGTACTCAGGGCTGGAGTTGATTCAGTGAAGAGTGACGAGTATATGAGGAGTGGCATTGGGATGTGCTTTGAGTCTCCAGCACGTTCCCAGTTTCTGGCAGGATGGAGGGAAGCCATTTCTGATTCTACCTCAGAGAGGACCTCCCAGAAATCTGCCAGCTAACTCAAATGGTGGTCACAGGTTGAGAGAACCTCCCAACAGAAATGTTTGATATAATTTCTGTGGGGACAAACTCCCCAGGCCAGAACTGAGAGGTGAGTGGGACGTGTGATGCAGCAGCAAGCACAGGAGCTGGATGCCCCTGCTCTGCAGGTGGATCAGGAGGGGTTTGGCCTGAAGGCTGCAGTTACTGTCTCAATAGGAGAGGATTATGGTATGGGTCAGTTTTGAGCTCTGAGTTTAGACTTCTTGAAACTTAGCTAACTACTCCCAGTGGAACACTGTGGGTGTGAGACCTGCCTTGCCAAGGATGTGGGAGCTGGATGGGGCTTACTGCCAAGCTGCTACTCCCCATTCTTCATATGGACTCTCCTTGTACAGAGGCAGAGGCAGCTTCACTTCTCTCTGGAAAATTACCCCAGTGGCCTAAGAACTGCCTTCCAATTCCCACTGGAGCCACTGCTTGTCCCACACGTAGAGAGCCAGAGCATCACTTTACCTGACCTAGTTGCCACTTGGTTTTGCTCAACCACCTACCCTGGTAGATTAACACAAATAACAGAAGAAACTTTTAGAAGCCCTTTGGCTCTACCCGTTCCCTGAGACACCAGAGTACCTCCCATGGGTAACATAAGGCAAGTCCAAATCTCACCACTACCACCACAGCTGGCAGTCTTTTGCAAGCACCACCTCCTGGCTGAAGGCCAACTGACACAGTCCATTAGAGCATCTTGAATTCAGAACATTCAATGTCATGACAGGCCGGGGAGCCTCCTCTGCCCTAATTTGGCTCTCTATCACACATTCACACACATACACACACGCACGCACACACACACACACGTCACACACACACATCAACCTACTGGCAAACCGAGGTAAACACACACACACACACACACACACACCTGCTCAATTCAGGCCATTATCCCTGATGAACATCGATGCAAAAATTCTCAATTAAATACTGGCAAACCGAATCCAGCAGCACATCAAAAAGCTTATCCACCACGATCAAGTGGGCTGCATCTTTGGGGTGAAAGGCTGATTCAACATACACAAATCAATAAATGTAATTGATCACGTAAACAGAACCAAAGGCAAACACCAGACAATTATTTTGATACACGCAAAAATGCCTCTGATAAAATTCAACATCCCTTCCTGTTAAAAACTCTCAATAAACTACATATTGATGGAACATACTTTAAAATAATAAGAGCTATTTCATACAGCCAATATCATAAAGAATAGGCAAAAGCTGGAAGCATTCCATTTGAAAACCGGTACAAGACAAGGAAGCCCTCTGTAACCACTTCTATTCAACATAGTATTGGAAGTTCTTGCCAGGGCAATCAGGCAATAGAAAGAAATAAAGGGTATTCCAATAGGAAGAGAGAAAGTCAACTTGTCTCTGATTGCAGATGACATGACTTCCTATTTAGAAAACCCCATCATCTCAACCGAAAAACTTCTTGAACTGATAAGCAACTTCACCAAGGTCTCAAGATACAAAATCATTGTGCAAAAATCACAAGCATTCCATTACACCAACAATAGTCAAGCAGAGAGCCAAATCAAGAATGAACTCCCATTCACAATTGCTACAAAGAGAGTAAAATACCTAGGAATACAACTAGGAGTACAACGGATGTGAAGGACTTCTTCAAGGACAACTGCAAACCACTGCTCAAGGTAATAAGAGAGGACACAGACGAATGGAAAAACATTCCATCCTCATGAATAGGAAGAATCAATATTGTGAAAATGACCATACTGCCCAAACATTATAGATTCAATGCTATACCCATCAAAATACCGTTGACATTTTTCACAGAATTAGAAAGAACTATTTGAAATGTCATATGGAATCAAAGAATACTCCATATAGCCAAGACAATCATAAACAAAAATAACAAAGCTGGAGGCATTACGCTAACTTCAAACTGTACTAGAAGGCTACGGTACCAAAACAGCAGGCTACTGCTGCCAAAACAGACATATAGACCAATGGAGCAGAGCAAAGACCTCAGAAAAAACACCACACATCTATGACCACCTGATCTTTGACAAACCTGACAAAAACAAGCAAGGGAGAAAGGATCTCCTATTCAGTAAATGATGCTGGGAAAACTGGCTTGCCATATACAGAAAACCAAAACTTGACCCCTTCCTTACACCTTATACAATAATTAACTCAAGCTGGATTAAAGATTTAAATGTAAAATCCAAAACCATAAAAACCCTAGAAGAAAACCTAGACAATATCATTCAGGACACAGGCAAGGACAAAGATTTCATGACAAAAATGTCAAAAGCAATTGCAACAAAAGCCAAAATTGACAAATCGGATCTAATTAAACTAAAGACCTTCTGCACAGCAAAGAAACTATCATCAGCATGAGCAATCAACCTACAGGATGGGAGAAAATTATTGCAACCTACCCATCGGACAAAGGACTAATAACAAAAATTGACAAGGAACTTAAACATATTTACAAGCAAAAAAACAAACAACCCCATCAAAAGTGAGCAAAGGATATGAACAGAAACTTATCAAAAGAAGACAGTTATCTAACCAACAAATATATTTTTTAAAAGCTCAACAATACTGATCATCAGAGAAGTGAAAATCAAAACTACAATGAGATACCATCTCACACCCATCAGAATGGTGATTATTAAAAAGTTAAGAAACAATAGATGCTGGTGAGGCTGAGAAGAAAGAGGAACGCTTTTACACTGT
Organism: Chlorocebus sabaeus; assembly: GCF_047675955.1. NCBI lineage: Eukaryota > Metazoa > Chordata > Mammalia > Primates > Cercopithecidae > Chlorocebus > Chlorocebus sabaeus. The sequence continues at coordinate 100,551,248 of NC_132925.1, read as the reverse complement.
TGGGGAAACTGTAAATTAGTTCAACCATTGTGGAAGACAGCATGGTGATTCCTCAAGGATCTAGAACCAGAAACACCATTTGACTCAGTAATCCCATTAGTGGCTACATACCCAAAGGAATATAAATCATTCCACTATAAAGACACATGCACATGTAAGTTTATTGCAGCACTATATACAATAGCAAAGACATGAAACCAACCCAAATGCGCTTCAGTGCTAGACTGGATAAAGAAAATGTGGTACCTATACACCATAAAATACTATGCAGTCATAAAAAGGAATGAGATCATGTCTTTTGCAGGCACATGGATGAAGCCATCATACTGAGCAAACTAACACAGTAACAAAAAAATCAAACATCGCATGTTCTCACTAATAAGTGAAAGTTGAACTTTGAGAAAACAAGGACACAGTGAGGGGAACAACACACAACACGGCCCGCTGGGGACTGGGGGTGAGGGAAGAGAACTTAGAGGATGAGTCAATAGGTGCAACAAACCATCATGGCAAAGGATACCTATATAACAAACCTGTACGTTCTGCACATGTATCCCGTATTTTTTAAATTTAAAAACAGGAAATACTTATGGACATACATACATACATACATACACACATACATTCTTCCCGGATCTTCATTCCTGGTAAGCCAAGGAACCTGGAGAAACACCAGAATTCTGTCCCTCTGAAAATGCAGGACAGGTCTACCTTCATCAGCATAAAATTTTGGACCAAATGTGGTAAGTGCAGGTCCACCCCACAATGAGTAACTGAAAATTGAGGCAGTATTTCAGATCCAAAAAAACTGATGAAGCAATTCGTGACACATTTGGGTTGTTTTTGCCTTTTCCTACTACTAAGAGTGCTAGCAGGAAGAAGGAAGAACGGTGTACAAATATCTGTTTGATTCTCTGCTTTCAGAATCCTTTGCTTGTTTGTGTGTTTGTTTGTTCTTTCTTGAGACAGGACATCACTCCAGTCAGCCAGGCTTTTCCAGTCTGTAATTTTTGTTGTTTCCTTTTGTCAAGTTTTAGAAGATTTTATTTAATTTCTATTGAACTTTAAGGCATTTTTAGATGTGTATTAAAACATTATCTCACATGCTGTGTGTTACATTTCATTTATTTTCATCATCCCTTTTTTATTTTATTATTTTATTTTATTATAGTTTATATTCTAGGGAATATATGCACAAAGTGCAGGTTTGTTACATATGTATACATATGCCATGTTGGTGTGCTGCACCCATTAACTCGTCATATACATTAGGCGTATCTCCTAATGCTATCCTTCCCTCCTCCCCCCACCCCACAACAGGCCCTGGTGTGTGATGTTCCCCTTCCTGTGTCCAGTTGTTCTCATTGTTCAATTCCCATCCATGAGTGAGAACATATGGTGTTTGGTTTTCTGTTCTTGCAGTAGTTTGCTGAGAATGATGGTTTCCAGCTGCATCCATGTCCCTACAAAAGACATGAACTCATCCTCTTTTATGGCTGCATAGTACTCCATGGTGTATATGTGCCACATTTTCTTAATCCAGTCTACCATTGATGAACATTTGGGTTGGTTCCAAGTCTTTACTGTTGTGAATAGTGACGCAATAAACATATGTGTGCATGTCTTTATAGCAGCATGATTTATAATCCTTTGGGGATATAGCCAGTAATGGGATGTCTGGGACAAATGTATTTCTAGTTCTAGATCCTTAAGGAATCGCCATGCTGTTTTCCACAATGGTTGAACTAGTTGACAGTTCCACCCACAGTGTAAAAGTGTTCCTATTTCTCCACATCCTCTCCATCACCTGTTGTTTCCTGACTTTTTAATGATCACCATTCTAACTTGTGTGAGACGATATCTCATTGTGGTCTTGATTTGCATTTCTTTGATGGCTAGTGATGATGAGCATTTTTTCATGTATCTGTTGACTACATAAATGTCTTCTTTTGAGAAGTGTCTGTTCATATCCTTTGCCCGCTTTTTGATGAGACTGTTTTTGGTTTTTGTTTCTTGTAAATTTCTTTGAGTTCTTTGTAGGTTCTGGATATTAGCCCTTTGTCAGATGAGTAGATTGCAAAAATTTTCTCCCATTCTGTAGGTTGCCTGTTTATTCTGATGATAGGTTCTTCTGCTGTGCAGAAGCTCTTTAGTTTAATTAGATCCCATTTGTCAATTTTGACTTTTGTTGCCATTGCTTTTGTTGTTTTAGACATGAAGTCCTTGCCCACGCTTGTGTCCTGAATGGTATCGCCTAGGTTTTCTTCTAGGGTTTTTATGGTTTTAGGTCTAACATTTAAGTCTCTAATGCATCTTGAATTAATTTTTGTATAAGGTGTAAGGAAAGGATACATTTTCAGCTTTCTACTTATGGCTAGCCACTTTTCCCAGCAGTATTTATTAAATAGGGAATCCTTTCTCCATTTCTTGTTTTTGTCAGGTTTGTCAAAGATCAGATAGTTGTAGAAGTGTGGTATTATTTCTGAGGGCTCTGTTCTGTTCCATTGGTCTATAGCTCTGTTTTGGTACCAGTACCATGCTGTTTTGGTTACTGTAGCCTTGTAGTACAGTTTGAAGTCAGGTAGTGTGATGACTCCAGCTTTGTTCTTTTGACTTAGGATTGTCTTGGCAATGTGGGCTCTTTTTTGGTTCCATATGAACTTTAAAGTAGTTTTCTCCAATTCTGTGAAGAAAGTCACTGGTAGCTTAATGGGGATGGCATTGAATCTATAAATCACCTTGCACAGTATGGCCATTTTCACTATATTGATTCTTGATTCTTCCTATCCATGAGCATGGAATGTATGGAATGTTCTCCCATTTGTTTCTGTCCTCTTTTATTTCATTGAGCAGTGGTTTGTAGTTCTCCTTGAAGAGGTCCTTCACATCCCTTGTAAGTTAGATTCCTAGATATTTTATTCTCTTTGAAGCAATTGTGAATGGGAGTTCACTTATGATTTGGTTCTCTGTTTGTCTGTCATTGGTGTATAAGAATGCTTGTGATTTTTGCAAATTGATTTTGTATCCTGAGACTTTGCTGAAGTTGCTTATCAGCTTAAGGAGATTTTGGGCTGAGAGGATGAGGTTTTCTAAATATACAATCATGTCATCTGCAAACAGGGACAATTTGACTTCCTCTTTTCCTAATTGAATACCCTTTATTTCTTTCTCTTTGCCTGGTTGCCCTGGCCAGAAGTTCAACATTATGTTGAATAGGAGTGGTGAAAGAGGGCATCCCTGTCTTGTGCTAGCTTTCAAGGGGAATGCTTCCGGTTTTTGCCTATTCAATATGATATAGGCTGTGGGTTTGTCATAAATAGCTCTTATTATTTTGAGATATGTTCCATCAATTCTGAATTTATTAAGTTTTTAGCATGAAGAGCTGTTGAATTTTGTCAAAGGCCTTTTCTGCATCTATTGAGATAATCATGTGGTTTTTGTCTTTGGTTCTGTTTATATGCTGCATTATGTTTATTGATTTGTGTATGTTGAACCAGTCTTGCATCCCAGGGATGAAGCCCACTTGATCATGGTGGATAAGCTTTTTGAAGTGCTGTGGATTTGGTTTACCAGTATTTTATTGAGGATTTTTGCATGGATGTTCATCAGGGATATTGGTCTAAAATTCTCTTTTTTATGTTGTGTCTCTGCCAGGCTTTGGTATCAGGATGGTGTTGGCCTTATAAAATGAGTTAGGGAGGATTCCCTCTTTTTCTATTGATTAGAATAGTTTCAGAAGGAATGGTACCAGCTCCTCCTTGTACCTCTGGTAGAATTCGGCTATGAATCTTTCTGGTCCTGGACTTTTTTGGTTGGTAGGCTATTAATTATTGCCTTAATTTCAGAGCCTGTTATTGGTCTATTCAGGGATTCAACTTCTTCCTGGTTTAGTCTTGGGAGAATGTATGTGTCCAGGAATTTATCCATTTACTCTAGGTTTTCTAGCTTATTTATGTAGAGGTGTTTTTAGTATTCTCTGATGGTACTTTGTATTTCTGTGGGGTCAGTGGTGATATCCCCTTTATCATTTTTTATTGCATCTATTTGATTCTTCTCTCTTTTCTTCTTTATTAGTCTTGCTAGCTGCCTATCAATTTTGTTAATCTTTTCAAAAAATCAGCTTCTGGATTCATTGACTTTTTGAAGGGTTTTTTGTGTCTCTGTCTCCTTCAGTTCTGCTCTGATCTTAGTTATTTCTTACCTTCTGCTAGCTTTTGAATGTGTTTGCTCTTGCTTCTCTAGTTCTTTTAGTTGTGATATTAGGATGTCAATTTTAGATCTTTCCTGCTTTCTCTTGTGAGAATTTAGTGCTATAAATTTCCCTCTACACACTGCTTTAAATGTGTCCAGAGATTCTGGTATGATGTATCTTTGTTCTCATTCGTTTCAAAGAACATCTTTATTTCTGCCTTCATTTCGTTATGTAAACAGTAGTCATTCAGGAGCAGGTTGTTTAGTTTCCATTTAGTTGAGCAGTTTTGATTGAGTTTCTTAATCCCGAGTTCTAGTTTGATTGCACTGTGGTCTGAGAGACAGTTTGTTATAGTTTCTGTTCTTTTATATTTCCTGAGGAGTGCTTTACTTCCAACTATGTGGTCAATTTTGGAATAAGTGCGATATGGTGTTAAGAAGAATGTATATTCTGTTGGTTTGGGGTGGAGAATTCTGTAGATGTCTATTAGGTCTGCTTGGTGCAGAGTTGGGTTCAATTCCTGTATATCCTTAACTTTCTGTCTCATTGATCTGTCTAATGTTGACAGTGGGGTATTAAAGTCTCCCATTGTCATTGTGTGGGAGTCTAAGTCTCTTTGTAAGTTTCTAAGGACTTGCTTTATGAATCTGGGTGCTCCTGAATTGGGTGTATATATATTTTGGATAGTTAGCTCTTCCTGTTGAATTGATCCCTTTACGATTGTGTAATGGCCTTCTTTGTCTCTTTTGATCTTTCTTGGTTTAAACTCTGTTTTATCAGCAACTAGGATTGCAACGCCTGCCATTTTTTGTTTTCCATTTGCTTGGTAGATCTTCCTCCATCCCTTTATTTTGAGCCTATGTGTGTCTCTGCACGTGAGATGGGTCTCCTGAATACAGCAAACTGGTGGGTCTTGTCACCACCAGGCCTGCCCTATAAGAGCTCCTGACTCTTTATCCAACTTGCCAGTCTGTGTCTTTTAGGTGGAACATTTAGCCCATTTACATTTAGGTTAATATTGTTACATGTGAACTTGATCCTGTCATTATGATGTTGGCTGGTTATTTTGCTCATTAGTTGATGCAGTTTCTTCCTAGCATCGATGGTCTTTACATTTTGGCATGTTTTTGCAGTGGCTGGTACCGGTTGTTCATTTCCATGTTTAGTGCTTCCTTCAGGAGCTCTTGTAGGGCAGGCCTGGTGGTGACAAAATCTCTCAGCGTTTGCTTGTCTGTAAGGATTTTATTTCTCCCTCACTTATGAAACTAAATTTGGCTGGATATGAAATTCTGGGTTTAAAATTCTTTTCTTTAAGAATGTTGAATATTGCCCCACCCCTCCCTTCTGGCTTGTAGAGTTTCTGCCGAGAAATCCACTGTTAGTCTAATAGACTTCCCTTTGTGGGTAACCCGACCTTTCTTTCTGGCTGCCCTTAACATTTTTTCGTTCATTTCAACTTTGGTAAATCTGACAATTATGTGTCTTGGAGTTGCTCTTCTTGAGGAGTATCTTTGTGGCGTTCTCTGTATTTCCTGAATTTGAATGTCAGCCTGCCTTGCTAGGTTGGGGGAGTTCTCCTGGATGATATCCTGCAGAATGTTTTCCAACTTGGTTCCATTCTCCCCCTCACTTTCAGGTACACAAATCAGACGTAGATTTTGCCTTTTCCCATATTGCCATATTTCTTGGAGGCTTTGTTCGTTTCTTTTTACTCTTTTTTCTCTAAACTTCTCTTCTCACTTCATTTTATTCATTTGATCTTCAATCACTGACGCCCTTTCTTCCAGTTGACCGAGTCGGTTACTGAAGCTTGCGCATTTGTCATGTAGTTCTTGTGTCATGGTTTTCAGCTCTCTCAGGTCATTTAAGGACTTCTTTACATTGGTTATTCTAGTTAGCCATTCAGGAAATCTTTTTTCAAGGTTTTTAGCTTCTTTGCTATGGGTTCAAACTTCCTCCTTTAGCTCAGAGAAGTTTGATCGTCTGAAGCCTTCTTCTCTCAACTCGTCAAAGTCATTCTCTGTTCAACTTTGTTCCATTGCTGGAGAGGAGCTGCATTCCTTTGGAGGGGGAGTGTTGCTCAGATTTTTAGAATTTTCAGTTTTTCTGCACTTCTTTTTCCCCATCTTTGTGGTTTTATCTACCTTTGGTCTTTGATGATGTTGATGTACAGATGGGGTTTTGGTGTGGATGTCCTTTCTGTTTGTTTGTTAGCTTTCTTTCTAATAGTCATGACCCTCAGCTACAGGTCTGTTGGAGTTTGCTCAAGATCCACTCCAGACCCTGTTTGCCTAGGTGGCAACAGTGGAGGCTGCAGAAGAGTGAATATTGCTGAACGGCAAATGTTTCTGCCTGATTATTCCTCTGGAAGCTTCGTCTCAGAGGGGTACCCGGTTGTGTGAGATATGAGGTGTCAATCTGACCCTAGTGGGGGTGTCTCTCAGTTAGGCTACTCCAGGGTCAGGGACCCACTTGAGCAGGCAGTCTGTCTGTTCTCAGATCTCAAACACCATGCTGGGAGAACCACTACTCTCTTCAAAGCTGTCAGACAGGGACATTTAAATCTGCAGAGGTTTCTGCTGCCTTTTGTTTGGCTATGCCCTCTCCCCAGAGGTGGAGTCTACAGAGACAGGCAGGCCTCTTTGAGCTGTGGTGGGCTCCACCCAGTTTGAGCTTCCCCACCACTTTGTTTACCTACTCAAGCCTCAGCAATGGCGAGCGCCCCTCCTCCAGCCTTGCAGCCTCCTTGCAGTTAGATCTTGGACTACTGTGCTAGCAATGAGGGAGGCTCTGTGGGCGTGGGACTCTCCAAGCCAGATGCAGGATATAATCTCCTGGAGTGACGTTTGCTGAGACCCTTGATAAAGGACAGTGTTAGGGTGGGAGTAACCCAATTTTCCAGGTGCTGTGTATCACGGTTTCCCTTGGCTAGGAAAGGAAATTCCCTTCCCCCTTCCACTTCCTGGGTGAGGTGATGCCTCGCCCTTCTTCGGTTGTTGCTCTGTGTGCTGCATTCACTGTCCTGCCCCCACTGTCCAACAAGCCCCAGTGAGATGAACCCGGTACCTAGTTGGAAATGCAAAAATCACCCGTCTCCTGTGTTGCTCCCGCTGGGAGCTGGAGGCTGGATCTGTTCCTATTCGGCCATCTTGGAACTGTCTCTCATCGCTCCTTTAATGAACAAAAGGTTTTAGCTTAGATATCTTCCTGTTTGTCAAGTTTTTCTGATTTTGACTTTTCAAAATATGCTGTCATATACAAGAAACCCTTGGATATAAAATTCCATGAATATTTCTCTTTTCTTGCAGTCACCACTTCGGTGGATGTCATCAATTAATCTCTGGGTTATAGCATGTTTTCTTGAAAGTGTTCTGCAGTCTATTTTGGGCATTGAGAATTTCATCAAACTTAAGTGAATATTTCTACAAATTGAACGCATAGTCCCTTTTGATGCTTTATTATTTGCATATATTGCTTCCACAAGACCATTTCATGCAAAGACTTGTTTTGTCCCCACAGCCAGATCATTGCAACATGATATAAAATCAATTGGTCAAAAATGGGAAGGTTATCTCTGGAAAGTCTATTTGACTCCATTGATCTCTCCATTTTAATTAAGACACAATATGCTGTGTTAATTACATAACATCGCTGCACATTCTCAAATCAGAAAGTGTAGTTCCAACTTTGGAAGTACTTCTCAACAACACACACACTCACATCCAGACACAAAGATACAAATACACACACATACACAAACTGTTTAATATGTACACAATTGTTAACTGGCATTGTTTTACATGAAATAAGGCAAATGTGTAGCCACGGTCCTAACTCAGTTCCACTCCTATCATATTTGCCCATAACACTGATTAGTAAATCTGATTCAACTGTTCTATAATCACAATTTAAGCTGTGTCCATTAAATTCCCTGAGGAATGCAAAAGGATACAACCTAAGACACAAAACTTAATTGACGGCTGACATTTCATTGGTAAATTGGGTAATTGATGGGTAAATGTAGTAGAACCGGTGGGTGGGCATTAGTTATATAAGGGGTGAAGCAGCAAGATACTTCATTATTAAAAGGTGTTTGAAAGAAATTGAAACACAGGAGTGTGTGTATTCAGCTGAAATAAAATTAGAAAATCAAGAAATAAATCTCACTTGGGGTGTAAAAAAATGGCATTAGGGGAGATTCTGGGTCAATCGTCAACTGTGCAAACTGGATCTTGGAAGCAGGATCCCTTTCCTGCAATGAGACTTGTTTATTGGTGGTGGTGTTTCAGTGGAAACGATTTTGGAGAATGGCCCCTTCCTTTTGTGTATCTGCTGATTAGATTTCATGGCTGATTAGATTTCATGGGAAATCTGGGGGTTTAAACTCTATTTAAATGTTAACATAATTCATTCAAATGACAAAAAATCAACAGGTTCTTTGATGTGGAATCATCACAGATCCCTTTCTTCTTAGGTACAGTTATTAAAGTTGACCTACCAGAAGGAAACAATTATGGAGAACGGCCCCTTCCTTCAGTGTATTTGCTGATTAGATTTAATGGTACATTATCATTAGGTATAGTGATCAAAGTTGACCTACCCAAGAGTAGAGATGTCCAGGACAGAACTCAGGACTCTGTAGAATCACAGAATCTTGGATGCAACACTGTTCAAGCACATAAATATGCTCATTCAGAGTGTTTCGGTGTGACATGTGTGTGAATTGCAGTGTAATGAGCATGACACGCAGACAGGTTATCAAGTGGACTCACCTCAAAAGCAGTTATGGGCATTACAGAACACTGATGCCAAGTTCCCGGATCCAGAGGAAAGAAACTCCAGCATCCTGTGTAAAGCCACGGCATCTAGATTTCTCATGCTTCTGGGGATCATGCTCCTGAAAATAGTGACTCCTTCCTCCTTGTGGAGCATCTTTCTCAGCAGCGCTCATTTCTTCTTCCAGGACTCTGTCCAACAGAAAGGGGAAGCCTTCTGATAGAGCACACCTGACCCATGAAAAGAAAAGGGAAAGAAAGGAGGCCAAAGGTCACACTCTCCTCATTCCACCATCCTCCCTAAAATCATCCTGATTTCATGGGCCCTGAGACCGGGGATGCTTCTGTACACCTCGAGGCCTTGCCACCTGGCCTAAATTCTATTCTCTTTCTCATTATCTGAAAAATTTTAAGAAAATCCCTAGAGCCAGGATCTTTATTCCTAGTAAGCCAAAAGTCCCAAAGAAACACCCAAATTCTGTCCCTCTTAGTTTGGGAAACAAATCTACCTTCATCAGCATGACATTTTCCACCAAATGTGGTAACTGCGAGTCCACCACACAATGCTTAACTGGAATTGGAAGCAACATCTCAGACGATGAAAAATACATGCAACAATCCCTAAGACAAATGGTTTATTTTTCCCTTTCTTACTAAAACAACCGCCAGTTTTAACAATGGTATGCAAATCTCTTTTAGACGCCCTGCTTTTAAATCTCTATGTTTCCTCCTGAGACATGGACTCACTCCCATCACCCAGGCATTTACAGTGTTTAATTCTGGTTATATGCTATTCTCAAATTTACAACTATTTATTTCATCTCTCTCAAATGTTGATCCATTGTCACATATGTATTAAAATATTATCTCCCATGCTGTGTGATATGTTGTTTTTATATTCATCCTTTCTTAAATGAACCAAAGGTTTTAGTTGGATTAAACTGTGATTAGTCAAGTTTTCTGATTTCATGATTTCTTAAATTGCGGTCATATGACCTCAATCACTGGAAATAGAATATCATGAGTATTTCTCTTTACTTGCAATCATAAATACGGGGAATGTCATCAATTGGTATGTCAGTGATTGCATGATTTCCTGAAAGTCTTTCACAGTCTAATTTGGGCACTGAGTATTTCATCTAAGTTCAGTGCATGTTTCCAACACTTGATGCTTTATGATTTCGGTATATAGCTTCCACAAGAGCATTTCCTGCAAAGACATGTCTTGGTCTCCACTGGTAAGTCATTTCACTCGAACACAGAATCAATAGGCTGAACATGGAAAGGTTATCGCTAGAATACTTATTAGACTGCACGGATTTCTTCTTTGATATTAAGGAAACAAATACACTGTGTTATTAACTGTACTTCATTGATGATTCTCAAGTCAGAAAGTACAGGTCTGACTTCCTGTCCTTCAATGCCTGAAAGGATGATCGTATCTGCCAAAAGCACATAGTTAGAAGCACATCGCAGGTCAAACACACACACACCCAGACATATAAACAAAAACAAAGAAACACTCACATGGGCATGATTCCGCATGCCCACAAGTTCACGCAAGCAAACACATACACACAAACACACACATTGTTTTGTAAGGACAGAATTATTCCCTACCACTGTTTTAAGTAAACTAACGCATTCCCCAGGAGTTTTAAGTGAACTCCCTGGGGAATACAAGGGACACACCCTATGACTCATTCTTTAACTGAGTGCTGATATTGGATTGGTGGACCGCGTACTTGATGGGTGGGTAGGGTGTTCGCGGTAGGCGGGGGTGAGTTATATAAGGGCTGATGCAGCCAGATGGCGCGTCATTTGAAGACTCTCGGAAGAGATAGCGTCTTTCTGCAACGTGTGGTCGTAGAAGAAAAAGCTTGTGATTCTTGCTCCTGGCGACATGGAGGCCGATTCACTCCACTTGGGAGGTGAGTGGCAGTTCAACCACTTTTCAAAACTCATATCTTCTCGGCCAGATGCAGCTTTTGCTGAAATTCAGCGGACTTCTCTACCTGAGAAGTCACCACTGTCATCTGAGACCCATGTCAACCTCTGTGATGATTTGGCTCCTGTGGCAAGACAGCCTGCCCCCAGAAAGAAGCTTCCTCTCAGTAGCAGGAGACCTGCTGCGGTGGGGGCTGGGCTCCAGAATATGGGAAATACTTGCTATTTGAATGCTTCCCTGCAGTGCCTGACGTACACACCACCCCTTGCCAACTACATGCTGTCCCAGGAGCACTCTCAACTTTGTCAGCGTCACAAGTGCTGCATGCTGTGTACGATGGAAGCTCACGTTACACGGGCCCTCCACTGTCCTGGCCACGTCATCCAGCCCTCACAGGCATTGGCTGCTGGCTTCCATCGAGGCAAGCAGGAAGATGCCCATGAGTTTCTGATGTTCATTGTGGATGCCATGAAAAAGGCATGCCTTCCCAGGCACAAGCAGATAGATCATGACTCTGAGGACACCACCCTCATCCACAGATATTTGGAGGCTGCTGGAGATCTCAAATCAAGTGTCTCCACTGCCAGGGCGTTTCGGACACCTTTGACCCTTACCTGGACATCGCTCTGGATATCCAGGCAGCTCAGAGTGTGAAGCAAGCTTTGGAACAGGTGGTGAAGCCCGAAGAACTCAATGGAGAGAATGCCTATCATTGTGGTCTTTGTCTCCAGAAGGCGCCTGCCTCCAAGACGTTCACTCTACACACTTCTGCCAAGGTCCTCATCCTTGTATTGAAGAGATTCTCCGATGTCACAGGCAACAAACTTGCCAAGAATGTGCAATACCCTGAGTGCCTTGACATGCAGCCATACATGTCTCAGCAGAACACAGGACCTCTAGTCTATGTCCTCTATGCTGTGCTGGTCCACGCTGGGTGGAGTTGTCACAATGGACATTACCTCTCTTATGTCAAAGCTCCAGGAGGCCAGTGGTATAAAATGGATGACGCCGAGGTCACTGCCTGTAGCATCGCTTCTGTCCTGAGTCAACAGGCCTATGTCAACTGTAAATGCCTGGGTGATGGGAGTGAGTCCATGTCTCAGGAGGAAACATAGAGATTTAAAAGCGCCCTTGGCGCTGAACACAAAGACAGGCGAGCAACGCAAGGAGAGCTCCAGGGAGAACCCTGCCTCCAGGTACCCGACTTGGAGGAGCACTTGGTGGAAAGAGCCACTCAGGAAAGCACCTTAGACCACTGGAAGTTCCTCCAAGAGCAAAACAAAACCAAGCCTGACTTCAACGTCAGAAAAGTCGAATGTACCCTGCCTCCCAACGTGCTTGTGATTCATCCATCAAAATACAAGAGTGGGATGAACAACCATCATCCTGAACAGCAAAGCTCCCTGCTGAACCTCTCTTCAAGTAACCTGACACCTCAGGAGTCCATGAACACTGACACACTCACTTCTCTGCAAGGGAGGACCAGGAGATCCAAAGGGAGGAACAAACACAGCAAGAGGGCTCTGTTTGTGTGCCAGTGATCTCAGGAAAAGTCTCCACCCAAACGCAGGAGTGCATGCGCACACACACTGACACACACACACATACACGTACACACACACACACCCACGGGGGGTTCACGCACGCACATACACACCATCACATCACATACACAGTCAATCCGACATAAAGTAATGAGGAGCCCAGGTTTCTGTCTACACAAGAGGGACAACTGGATAGTGACGGCTGCATTTCAGGATGAGCCCAGACATGGGAAACATCGAGTTTTGCTGTCATGAGTCTTCTGAACCTGTGGGGGGATTGTCTGTGTGTTTGTGTTCATGGTAGATGACATTCAGTGTGAATTTCTGAATAGGACATATTGCGGTGTAGGGTTGCACGTGAGGTTATTGCAGGGGACGGGGTTGACTATTTTCTCTTGGGGTGTGTTTCATTCGTCAGTTGTTAGTGAGCACCAGAAGTTGAAATTTTGCGAAGGTGGGACTTCTGTGGATCCTTCTCCCTACCTTGAGTAGTGGAAACTGGGACGCATTTGAAGAGAGGAAGGGTGTTCTTCTTTTGAACCTGCCTCGCCATTTTTACATTGCTTGTTGAATGGACCTCAGGAGCCCTAGGACTTGTGCCCTTGGTGGAACCAACAGAATGCTGGAGACAGACAGACAGACACACTTGACTATTGAATGCTGTCCATTTCCAATGAATTGAAGCAGAAAATCATTCCACTGGTATGTGAGTCATTTGGAAGTAAGTCGTATTGATAATAAAGGAAATCAAACACAGGAGCGTGTGTGTATTCAACTAAAATAAAATCAGCAAGCACTGAAATAAATCTCATTTAGTGTGTATCAAAATGGCATTTGGGAGATTCCGGGTCAATCGTCCAGCTGCGAAAGGTGCATCTCTGAAACACAGTCCCTGACCTGCAATGATACTTGTTCATCCGAGGTGGTGTTGCAGTGCAAATGATTGTGGGAAATGGCCCCTTCCTTTTGTGTATTCGCTGATTGGATTTCAGGCTCCGTTTCTCATTCGGTACAGTGATCCAAGTTGACCAACCCGAGAGTAAAGATGTCCAGGGCATAACTCAGGGCTCCGTACAACCACAGAATCTTGAGTGCAACCCTGCTCAAGCACACAAATGTGCGTATTAACAGTGTCTCTGTGTGACGTGTGTGCAAAGTACAGTGTGATGAGCATGACTGGCAGACAGTATGTTGCCATCGTATGTCCCCAACCACCGGAAATAGAATGTCATGAGTATTTGTCTCTTCTTGCAATCATAAATTCGGGGAATGTCATCAATCAGCCGGTCGGTGATTGCATGATTACCTGAAAGTCTTTCACCGTCTAAACTGTGCATTGAGTATTTCGTCTAACTTCAGTGCATGTTTCCAACACTCGATGCTTTATGATTTGAGTATCTAGCTCCCACCAGAGCGCTTCCTGCAAAGACTTATCTTGTTCCCCACTGGCAAGTCATTTCACTCGGATATAGAATCAAGAGCCTGAACATGGAAAAAATCAAGAGGCTGGAATGTCTATTGGATTCCCCAGATCCCTACACACACACACGCACACAGGTGTATAGTCATTTCTACATAACATAATGTGGTCTTCAGGTTTTTATCTATGTAAAAGGGACAACTGGTTAGTGATGGCCGCATTTCAAGATGATCCCATATCTAATATGTTGTTGTGGAGTTGTGAGTATTCTGATCATGTGAAGGGACTGTCTCTGTGCATGTGTTTTCACAGTAGATGACATCCTGTGAGAATATCTGTAGACTACATTTTGAGGTGTAGGTTTTCCCCTCAGGTTACTGGATGAATTTGAATTTATTGTTCTGTCTTGGTTTGTTTTGATTAGTCAATTGGTAGGCGAGAGTAGGTGAAATTTTGCTAAAGTGGGATATAGGTGAATCATTCTCGTGAATGTGAATAATTGAGACTGGGATGCATTTGTAATATTGGAAGGGTGTTCTTACTTTTTATTCCAACTTTTTTTGCTTTTGTTTTCAACTGATCTCAGGTGCCCTGGGTAGAACCTAGGTAATTCTTGGAACAGACAAACAGATGCTGCTAATTTTATGGTGTAAGTTTAAGTTTAATTTAAAGGGAAAATTTTCTCACCAGTATGTAATTCATTTTCAAATAAGTTATACTTATCATCAATGGAATAATACACAACACACTGAAGTGTGTGAGTATGAAACTACAGTCAAATTAGAAAGTTCTTAAATAAACTGCATTTCATGAGTAAAGGATGGAATTTTCGGAAATTCGAGATCAACCATCCAGCTGTGAAATCTGTGTCTTTGAAACAGTATCCCTGTCCTGAGAGTTGTTTCTCTGGTGGTATTTCAGTGGAAACTAGTTTGGGGAATAGCCCCTTCACTTTTTATATTTGCTTGTTACTTTTCATTGTAAATCTGCGTTTTTAAACTGTATTTAAATGTTAATAGAATCCATCCCAATAAAACATAACCAACAGATCTTCTCATTTCTAATCATCACAGATCAATCTCTTGTTAGTTATGGTGATCAGTTTACTTACCTGAGAGTAAATGACACCTGGGCAGAACACAGGGCTCCATAGAAGTACAGAATCTTGGGTCCAACTCTGTCCAAGCATCAAAATGTGTATATTAACAATGTGTCTGTGTGAATTGTGTGTCAAGTAAACTGAGTTTAGTAAAACTTGCAGTAGATTATTAATTTGGCTCACTTTGTAATCAGCGAATGAGCTTTAAAGAGTATCAATGACCAGTGCCTACCCCCTAGGGATAAGAACTTCCAATGTCTTGTGTGAAACCATGGCATCTGGATTGCTCATGATTCTGAAGATAATTCTGTCCCCCATGGTTTCAGAATCACTGCAGGAGGTGGAAACAGATAACACATCAGTCCCTTGCTCTCTCTGCTCTCTTCACTCAGGAAAAGTCTCACTGGCACCAAGGAAAATCCTATGGTTTCCTAGGGAGAAGGATTTTTCTCAGGAGAGAAAATGGTGACTCCTTCCTCCCTGTTGAGCCTCTTCCTCAGGATTGCCCCTTTGTCTCTCCAGGACTCTGTTCATCAGACCTGAGATGCCCCCTGGTTGAGCACATCTGGCCTATGAACAAATAAGGGGAAGGAATGGTTCCAAAGACTGTACTATGCTCACTCCACCATCCCCTCTGAAACTATCCTGACTTCATGAGCCCTGGGTCAGAAGCTGTTTCTTTATATCTCTAGGCTTTGCCTCACAGTCTAAATCCTGCCCCATTTCCTACATCTTGTAAATTTTGACAAAACCTGTAGAGTCTAGATCTTTATTCCTGACAGGGCAAAGGGAGACACACCAGAATTATGTCCCTCTGAGGCTGCAGGACATCTCAGCTTCCATCAACATGAAATTTTGCATCAAATATAGTTACTGCAGGTCCACCTCACAATGAGTAATGGAAGTTGAGACAACATCTCAGACCCTGTACAGTTTTTGACCAAGCTCATTTAGTTTGGCAATGCTTTTACTCTAGAAATCAGTTGTGAAAACACTTAGGATTCATGTTATTTAGTCTTTTAATCAGTCTGTTATTATTTTCAATGTATTTACTACACGTTAGCTTAATATTTCTGATAAACTTTGTTGCAAAATTCTCAATATAATAGTGGCAAACCAAATCCAGCAATACATCAAAAAGCTTATCCACCAAGATCAAATCGGCCTCATCCCTTGGGTGCAAGGCTGGTTCAACATATGCAAATCAACAAATGTAATTCACCACATAAACAGAACTAAAGACAAAAACCCCATGATTATTTCAGTTGACTCAGAAAAGGTCTTTGATAAAATTCAACATTCCTTTATGCTAAAAACTCTCATGAAACTAGGTATTGATGGAGCATGCCTCAAAATAATAAGCGCCATTTATGACAAACCCACAGTCATTATCATATTGAACAGGCAAAAGCTGGAAGTATTCCATTTGAAATTTGGCACAAGGCAAGGATGCCCTCTCACCACTCCTATTCAATATAGTGTTGGAAGTTCTGGCCAAGGCAATCAGGCAAGAGAAAGAATAAAGCATATTCAAACAGGAAAAGAGGAAGTTGGACTTTCTTTTCTTGCAGATGGCATGATCCTATATCTATAAAATCTCATCACCTCAGTCCAAAAGATTCTTAAGCTACAAGCAACTTCAGCAAAGTCTCAAGATACAAAATCAGTATGCAAAAATCTCAAGCATTCTTATACACCAACAATAGACAAGAAGAGAGCCAAATCACAAATGAATTCACATTTACAATTGCTACAAAGAGTATAAAATACCTACCTAGGAATACAGCTAACAAGGCAAGTGAAGGACCTCTTCAAGGAGAACTACAAACCACTACTCAAGGAAATAAGAGAGGACACAAACAGATGGAAAAACATTCCATGCTCATGGGTAAGAAGAATCAATATCATGAAAATGGCCATACTTCCCAAAGTAATTCATAGATTCAGTGCTATTCCCATAAACTACCATGGACATTCTTTACTAAATTAGAAAAAACTACTTCAGAATTCATATGAAATGAAAAAAGAGCCCATATACCCAGGACAATCCTAAGTAAAAATAACAAAGCTGGAGGCATCCTGCTACCTGACTTCAAACCATATTACAAGGCTACAGTAACCCAAACAGCATGCTAGTGGTACAAAACAGACACATAGACCAATGGAATGGAATAGAGATATCAGAAATAAGACTGCACATCTACAATCATTTTTTTTGGATGAAAACAAACAATGGGGAAAGGATTCCCTATTTAATAATAAATGATGCTGGAAAAACTATCTAGACATATGCAGAAAACTAAAACTGGACCCTTCCATATACCTTATACAAAAATGAACTGAAAATGGATTAAAGATTTAAATGTAAAACCCAAAACTATAAAAATCCAACCCCATATAAAAGTGGGCAAAAACTGGGTGCAGTAGCTCATGCCTGTAATCCCAGAAGTTTGGGAAGGTGAGGTGGGCAGATAACTTGAGGCCAGGAGTTCAGGATCAGCCTGGCCAACCTGGTAAAACTCAGTCTCTACTCAAAATACAATAAATTAGCCAGATGTGGTGGCAGGTGCCTGTAATCCCAACTACTCAGGAGGCTGAGACAGAAGAACCACCTGAATCTGGGAGGTAGAGGTTGCAGTGACCCGAGATTGTGCCACTGAACTCCACCCTGGGTGACACAGCAAGACTCTGTCTTAAAAAGCAAAAATAAAAATATTTTAAAAAGTGGGCAAAGTATATGAACAGACACTTATGCAGCCAACAAACATATGAAAAAAAAAGCCCAACGTTACTGCTCATTAGAGAAATACAAATCAAAACCACAGTGAGATGCCATCTCATGCCAATCAGAATGGCGATTATTAAAAAGTCAAGAAACAACAGATGCTGGTGAGACTCTGGGGAAACAGGAACCTTTTACACTGTTGGAGCGAATGTAAATTCAAACACTGTGGAAGACAGTGTGGTGATTTTTCAAAGACCTAGAATCAGAAATACCATTTGATCCAGCAATGCCATTACTGGGTATATAACCAAAGGAATATAAATTCTTGTATTATAAAGATACTTGCATGCATATGTTCAATGCCACACTATTCACAATAGCAAAGACATGGAATCAACCCAAATGCCCATCAGTGACAGAGTGGATACAGAAAATGTGATACATATACACCATGGAATACTATGCAGCCATAAAAAGGAATGAGATCATGTCCTTTGCAAGGACATGGATGAAGCTGGAAGCCATTATTCTCAGCAAACTAATGCAGGAACAGAAAACCAAATACACATGTTCTCACTTATAAGTGGCAGATGAACAATGAGAAAACATAGACACAGGGAGGGGAACAACATACACTGGAGCCTGTCTGGGGGTGAGTGAGGAGGGAGTGCATCAGAATAAATAGCTAATCCATGTGGGGCTGAATACCTAGGTTATCGTTGATGGGTACAGCAAACCACCATGGCACACACTTACCTATGTAACAAACCTGCACGTCCTGCACATGTATCCTGGAACTTAAAATGAAATAAAATAAAATTTTTAAAAACTTTATTTTTTCTAAGTCGTGTTTGCAATTTTCAATGTGAACTTTCTAGTAGACATTTATCATATATAGAATTATATAGTTGATTTTTGAACAACTATGGGTCTGCCATTCTTTAAAATGCAAATTCTTTATGAGTGTGTGTATATGTACACATATGTGTGTATATATATTTGTGTGTGTATATATATGTGTACGTGTGTGTGTGTGTGCAGATAGATAGATAGATAGATAGATAGATAGATAGATAGATAATGCTCCTGGTCTTCTGTTTGAGTAGGCTGAGAAGGAGGAGGGGGAGGAGTGATTGTTCTTGCAGTCTCAGAGGTAGCTAGGTGGAAGAGAATCTGTACAAATGAACACATGAAGTTCTCATTTGTAAGTGTGATTTAAATAATTGTACACCTGGACATAGAAGTGGAATGATAGACACTAGAGATCTGGAAGGGTGAGAGGGTGGGAGGGGCAAATAATAAACAATGGTTCAGATATCTGGATTCCTTGATCCCAAATGGTGTACAATTATTTCTCTTTAATTTGTGTCCATTTACCAGCAAGTTTGAGAGGAGTGAGCCAAGCTCAGAAAGGCATTCAGCTATAAAATCAGATGTGCATGGCAATGGGCAGAAGTACCCTCTCCCTTTCTCAGAACAAATCCAAGCTTCCTTTATACCCCTTACGTACAGGAAAGTTATGTTCCAAAATGTATTTCTGCTGGAGGCAAAACATTTTATATTTTATGAAAAAAAAAACTTGTAACTTGGTAAAACTTAGAAATTAATATTGGAAAAACAGTAGGGCACTCTCTTTGGGACTTAATCTTTGAGACACTTCAGCAGCATATACAGCTTGTAATTCGTCCTGAGAAAATCCAGATAGTATAAACTTGAGAATGTTCATGAGGAACGGAAAAGTACACATTTACACATATATTTTACATTAAAGTTTATCAAGGGTAGAAATTCAAAAATCTGTTTTACTATGAATGTTCATATGAAAGTACAGATATTCACCTAAATTTTCCTGAAGTTATTTAAAAATTAATTTGTCATTCGTAACAGAAACTTCCAAACATCTCCATTTTACAAGTTTCATTATCCATATTTTCTCTAAAATATTCAGAAGTAGAAAAAAATACATAGATTAAAATAGATCATATTTTTCAAATTTAAAATAATTGTTCAGTAACTGGGAAGAAAGGTTTACACAAATTGGAAATTCTGTATGTATATAGAAATTAATAAGATGAGAAAATTATGGCAAATAGTAGGGGGCTTCAGTAAGTTCATGCAAAATAACAATTATGAAAAAACTATGCATGAACTTTTAGCTTTTGCATCAAAACGCAAATATGCTAGTTTATTTTAACTTTTTTTTATTTTTGAGACAGGGTTTCACTCCTCTCACCGAGGTTGCAGTGCAGTGGAGCAATCTTGGCTCAAAGTAACCTCTGCTTCCCAAGCTGAAGCGATTCTCCTGCCTCAGCCTTCCAAGTAGTTGGGACCTTGTCTGGTTAATTTTTGTATTTTTTGTAGAGGCTAATTTTTGTATTTTCTGTCGAGGCAGGGTTTTGCCATGTTGCCCAACCTCCCAAAGTGCAGGGATTACAGGCGTGAGCCACCATGCCCGGACCTGTTTTAACATATGTGAACAGGATTTAAAACATCAGTCTGAAAAGAGCCACATGAATTCTGCCGAACTTGAATTCTGCCAAACCTGAAATAAGGACAAACATCAAATTTATGGTGAAGCTGGGGTACAAAAAACGGTGAAATAAATTATTCTTTATGAAAAGTCTATGGGAAAAATGACCTGAAGGATCAGTCGTTTACAAACGGATACCTGATTCTAAGAAGAGGTAAGACAATGTTGAAAATGAAGCCCACAGAGGAGGGACATCCATTCCAATTTTTGAGAGAAAAAAAATTGTTTCTATGCCCTAATTGAGGAGAACTGACAATTAACGAGAGATATTATAGCCAACACCACAGACATCTCAATTGGTTCAGCTTACACAATACTGACTATAACGTGAAAGTTGAGAAACTTTACATTTGATGAGTCCCGAATACCCTTGTGCCTAGATCAGCTATGGACAAAAGCAGAGCTATTAGTGACAATTTTGAACAAGCAGAATCAAGATCCTGAAGCATTATTTTGAAGAATTATAACAGGGAGTGAAATTGACTTTATCAATAGGATCCTGAAGGCAAAGCACAATTAAAACAATGGCTACAAGAGGTAGAAGTGCTCCAGTCAAAGCAAAAGCAAACTTCTCAAAAGCAAAAGCCATAGAGGTTTTGGGGATGCTCAAGGCATTTTGCTTGTTGACGTTCTGTAGGATCAAAGCACCATAATATTTGCTTAGTAGGAAAGTTCTTAGAGAAACTTAGCAAATACTTTTGCAGAAAAGTGCCCTGTAAAGCTTCACTAGAGAGTCCCTCTGCACCACAACAACACTTCTGTTCCTTCCTCTCGACAAACACCAGTAATTTTGAAAGAGTTTTCATGGGAAATTATTAGGCATCAACATTACAGTCCTGATTTGGTTTCTTCTGACCTTATTTTTCCTAATCTTGAAATAACTGCAAAGGGCACCCATTTTTCTTTAGTTAATAGTAGAAGACTGCATTGACATGGTTAAATTCCCATGACCCTCAGTTCTTTAGCAATGGACTGAATGGTTGGGATCATCCCTTAATGCAGTGTCTTGACCTCAGTAGAGATTATATTGAGAAATAAAGTTGATATTTATATTTTTATTTTTAATTCCATTTTTCACTGACATTTTTAAATCCCTTCACAATTCGCGTTTGTCTCAAAGGTATTTAAATTTAGAAATCATATCAAGTGAGGTTGGTGCCACAATGGCCAAATAGGAACAGCTCCAGCCACCAGCTGCCAGCGTGAGCAACACAGAAGATGGGTGATTTCTGCATTTCCAATTGAGGTACCGGGTTCATCTCACTGGGGCATGTTGGACAGTTGGTGCAGGACAGTGGGCGCAGCCCAACGAGTGAGAGCCGAAGCAGGGCAAGGCATCGCCTCACCTAAGAAGTGCAAGGGGGAAGGGAATTCCTTTTCCTAGTGAAGGGAAACTGTGACACAGAACACTGGAAAATTGGGTCACTCCCACCCAATACTGTGCCAAGGATCTTAACAAACAACACACCAGGAGATTATATCCCATGCCTGGCTTGGAGGGTCTCAAGCCCACAGAGCCTCTGTCATTGCTAGCACAGCAGTCTGAGATCTAACTGCAAGGCGGCAGTGAGGCTGGGGGAGGGGTGCCCACCATTGCTGAGGCTTAAGTAGGTAAACAAAGCAGCCAGGAAGCTCGAACTGGGTGGAGCCCACTGCAGCTCAAGGAGGCCTGCCTGCCTCTGTAGACTCCACCTCTGGGGACAGGGCATAGCTAAACAAAAAGCAGCAGAAACCTCTGCAGATGTAAATGTCCCTGTCTGACAGCTTCGAAGAGAGTAGTGATTCTCCCAGCATGGAGGTTGGGATCTGAGAACTGACAGACTACCTGCTCAAGTGGGTCTCTGACCCCCGAGTAGCCTAACTGGAGAGCCTAACTGGGAGTAGCCTACCTGGAGTGGACCTCAAGCAAACTCCAACAGACCTGAAGCTGAGGGTCCTGACTGTTAGAAGGAAAACTAACAAACAGAAAGGACACCCACACCAAAACCTCATCCATACATCAACATCATCAAAGACCAAAGGTAGATAAAACCACAAAGAGGGGGAAAAAGCAGTGCAGAAAAGCTCAAAATTCAAAAAATCAGAGCACCTCTCCCCATCCAAAGGAACGCAGCTCCTCACCAGCAACAGAACAAAGCTGGATGGAGAATGACTTTGACAAGTTGAGAGAGGAAGGCTTCAGTTGATCAAACTTCTCAGAACTAAAGGAGGAACTACGAACCCAGCACAAAGAAACTAAAAACCTTGAAAAAAGATTTGACGAATGGGTAACTAGAATAACCAATGCAGAGAAGTCCATAAACGACCTGATAGAGATGAAAACCATGACACAGGAAGTACATGACAAATGCACAAGCTTCAGCAACCGACTTGATCAACTGGAAGAAAGAGTATCAGAGATTGAAGATCAAATGAATCAAATGAAGCAAGAAGAGAAATTTAGAGAAGAAAGAGTAAAAAGAAATGAACAAAGCCTCCAAGAAATATGGGATTATGTGAAAAGACCAAATCTACATCTGATTGGTGTACCTGAAAGTGATGGGGAGAATGGAACCAAGTTGGAAAATACTCTGCAGGATATCATCCAGGAGAACTTCCCTAACCCAGCAAGGCAGGCCAACATTCAAATTCGGGAAAAACAGAGGATGCCACAAAGATACTCCTCAAGAAAAGCAACTCCAAAACACATAATTGTCAGATTCACCAAAGATGAAAAGAAGGAAAAAATGTTAAGAGCAGCCAGAGAGAAAGGTTACATTACCTACAAAGGGAAGCCCATCAGACTAACAGCAGATATCTTGGCAGAAACTCTACAAGCCAGAAGAGAGTGGGGGCTGATTGTCAACATTCTTAAAGAATTTTCAAACCAGAATTTCATATCCAGTCAACTAAGTTTCATAAGTGAAGGAGAAATAAAATCCTTTACAGACAAGCAAATGCTGAGAGGTTCTGACACCACCAGGCCTGCCCTACAAGGGTTCCTGAAGGAAGTACTAAACATGGAAAGGAACAAACAGTACTAGCCATTGCAAAAACATGCCAACATGTAAAGACCATCGATGCTAGGAAGAAACTGCATCAACTAACGAGCAAAATAACCAACTAACGTCATAATGACAGGATCAAGTTCACACATAACAATATTAACTTTAAATATAAATGGGTTAAACGCTCCAATTAAAAGACACAGACTGGCAAGTTGGATAAAGAGTCAAGACCCATCAGTTTGCTGTATTCAGGAGACCCATCTCACGTGCAGAGACACACATAGGCTCAAAATAAAGGGATGGAAGAAGATCTACCAAGCAAATGGAAAACAAAAAAATGGCAGGGGTTACAATCCTAGTCTCTGATAATACAGACATTAAACCACAAAGATCAAAAGAGACAAAGAAGGTCATTACATAATGATAAAAGGATCAATTCAACAAGAAGAGTTAACTATCCTAAATATATATGCACCCAATACACGAGCATCCAGATTCATAAAACAAGGCCTTAGAGACTTACAAAGAGAGTTAGACTCCCACACAATAATAGTGGGAGAATTTACCACCCCACTGTCAACATTGGACTGATCAACGAGACAGAAAGTTAATAAGGATATCCAGGAATTGAACTCAACTCTGCACCAAGCGGACCTAATAGACTTCTACAGAACTCTCCACCCCAAATCAACAGAATATACATTCTTCTCAGCACCACATTGTACTTATTCCAAAATTGACCACATAGTTCGAAGTAAAGTACCCTTCAGCAAGTGTAAAAGAACAGAAATTATAACAAACTCTCTCTCAGACCACAGTGCAATCAAACAAGAATTCAGGATTAAGAAACTCAATCAAAACCATTCAACTACATGGAAACTGAACAACTTGCTCTTGAATGACTACTGGGTACATAACGAAATGAAAGCAGAAATAAAGATGTTCTTTGAAACCAATGAGAACAAAGATACAACATACCAGAATCTCTGGGACACATTTAAAGCAGTGTGTAGAGGGAAATTTATAGCACTAAATTCTCACAAGAGAAAGCAGGAAAGATCTAAAATTGACATCCTAATATCACAACTAAAAGAACTAGAGAAGCAAGAGCAAACACATTCAAATGCTAGCAGAAGGCAAGAAATAACTAAGATCAGAGCAGAACTGAAGGAGACAGAGACACAAAAAGCCCTTCAAAAAATCAATGAATCCAGAAGCTAGTTTTTTGAAAAGATCAACAAAATTGATAGGCAGCTAGCAAGACTAATAAAGAAGAAAAGAGAGAAGAATCAAACAGATGCAATAAAAAATGATAAAGGGATATCATCACTGACCCACACAGAAATACAAACTACCATCAGAGAATACTATAAAAACCTCTACGCAAATAAACTAGAAAACCTGGAAGAAATGGATACATTCCTGGACACATACACTCTGCCAAGACTAAACCAGGAAGAAGTTGAATCCCTGAATAGACCAATAGCAGGCTCTGAAATTGAGGTAATAATTAATAGCCTACTAACCAAAAAAAGTCCAGGACCAGAAAGATTCATAGCTGAATTCTACCAGAGGTACAAAGAGGAGCTGGTACCATTCCTTCTGAAACTATTCCGATCAATAGAAAAAGAGGGAATCCTCTCTAACTCATTTTATGAGGCCAGTATCATCCTGATACCAAAGCCTGGTAGAGACACACCAAAGCAAGAGAATTTTAGACTAATATGCCTGATGAACATTGACACAAAAATCCTCAATAAAATACTGGCTAACCGAATCCAGCAGCACATCAAAAAGCTTATCCACCATGATCAAGTGTGCTTCATCCCTGGGATGCAAGGCTGGTACAACATACTCGAATCAATAAATGTAATCCAACATATAAACAGAACCAAAGACAAAAACCACATGATTATCTCAATAGATGCAGAAAAGGCCTTTGACAAAATTCAACAACCCTTCATGCTAAAAACTCTCAATAAATTCAGTATTGATGGAACGTATCTCAAAATAATAAGAGCTATTCATGACAAACCCACAGCCAGTATCATACTGAATGGGCAAAGACTGGAAGCATTCCCCTTAAAAACTGGCACAAGACAGGGATGCCCTCTCTCACCACTCCTATTCAACATAGTGTTGTAAGTTCTGGCCACGGCAATCAGGCAAGAGAAAGAAATAAAGGGTATTTGATTAGGAAAAGAAGAAGTCAAACTGTCCCTGTTTGCAGATAACATGCTTGTCTATTTAGAAAACCCCATCATCTCAGCCCAAAATCTCCTCAAACTGATAAGCAACTTTAGCAAAGTCTCAGGATACAAAATTAATGTGCAAAAATCACAAGCATTCTTATACACCAATAACAGACAAACAGAGAGCCAAATCATGAATGAACTCCCATTCACAATTGCTTCAAAGACAATAAAATACCCAGGAATCCAACTTACAACAGATGTGAAGGACCTCTTCAAGGAGAACTACAAACCACTGCTCAATGAAATAAAGGAGGACACAAACAAATGGAAGAACATTCCATGCTCATGAACAGGAAGAATCAATATTGTGAAAATGGCCATACTGCCCAAGGTAATTTATAGATTCAATGCCATCCCCATTAAGCTACCAATGACTTCCTTTACAGAATTGGAAAAAACTACTTTAAAGTTCATATGGAACCAAAAAAGAGCCTGCATTGTCAAGACAATCCTAAGTCAAAAGAACGAAGCTGGAGGCATCACACTACCTGACTTAAAACTATATAGCAAGGCTACAGTAACCAAAACAGCATGGTACTGTTATGAAAACAGAGCTATAGACCAATGGAACAGAACAGAGCCCTCAGAAATAATACCACACTTCTACAACCATCTGATCTTTGACAAACCTGACAAAAATAAGAAATGGGGAAAGGATTCCCTATTTAATAAATGCAGCTGGGAAAACTGGCTAGCCATGAATAAAAAGCTGAAACTGGATCCCTTCCTTACTCCTTACACAAAAATTAATTCAAGAGGGATTAGAGACTTAAATATTAGACCTAAAACCATAAAAACCCTAGAAGAAAACCTAGGCAATACCATTCAGGACATAGGCATGGGCAAGGACTTCATGTCTACAACACCAAAAGCAATGGCAACAAAAGCCAAAATAGACAAATGGGATCTAATTAAACTAAAGAGCTTCCGCACAGCAAAAGAAACTACCATCAGAGTGAACAGGCAACCTACAGAATGGGAGAAAATTGTGTCAATCTACTCATCTGACAAAGGGCTAATATCCAGAACCTACAAAGAACTCAAACAAATTTACAAGAAAAAAACAAACAACCCCATCCAAAAGTGGGCAAAGGATAAGAACGGACACTTCTCAAAAGAAGACATTTATGCAGCCAACAGACACATGAAAAAATGCTCATCATCACTAGCCATCAGAGAAATGCAAATCAAAACCACAATAAGATACCACCTCACACCAGTTAGAATGGCAATCATTAAAAAGTCAGGAAACAACAGGTGCTGGAGAGGATGTGGAGAAATAGGAACACTTTTACACTGTTGGTGGGACTGTAAACTAGTTCAACCACTGTGGAAGACAGTGTGGCGATTCCTCAAGGATGTAGAACTTGAAATACCATTTGACCCAGCCATCCTATTACTGGGTATATCCCCAAAGGATTATAAATCATGCTGCTATAAAGACACACACTCATGTATGTTTACTGCAGCACTATTCACAATAGCAAAGACTTGGAACCAACCCAAATGTCCATAATGACAGACTGGATTAAGAAAACGTGGCACATATACACCATGGAATACTATGCAGCCATAAAAAAGGATGAGTTTGAGTCCTTTGTAGGGACATGGATGTAGCTGGAAGCCATCATTCTCAGCCAACTATCACAAGAACAAAAAACCAAACACCGCATGTTCTCACTCATAGGTGGTAACTGAACAATGAGATCACTTGGACACAGTAAGGGGAACATCACACACTGGGGCCTGATGTAGGGTGGGGGGAGGGGGAAGGATAGCATTAGGAGGTATACCTAATGTAAATGACGAGTTAATGGGTTTGTCACACCAACATGGCACATGTATACATATGTAACAAACCTACACATTGTGCACATGTGCCCTAGAACACAACGTATAATAAAAAAAAATCATATCAAGTGTGAAATAAAGAAAATTATAGAGAGGGAGAACAGAATCTATAAATATGCATATTTGTGTACATACATCCATATACATACATATGTGTGTGCATGCAGTAATTTTATTCTCCTAAAGCAATGCCTCTGCCTTCCACCCTCACTGTACATGTCCTAGTCCTGTGATGTCCCTAGAACTGAGCACCTGATTTTCTTCTCTGCCTCCCACATGAACAGGGAATAGAAATGGAAACTACATTCTGTGGTTACTGTTGTGAAAATCCATGTCCCCCACAGGCTAGTTTGGCATCTTACATTCCAGTTCCCATTGTAAAAAGAAGCAAGCAACAAACAAAAACTACAAAAGAAAACATGAAATATTTGAAAGTCTAAAGCCACAGAGGTTCCGGATTCACCCACCACCCACAGTGACCTCCGCCGCCCTCCAGACCTGAGGGCAGTTGCGTCTGAACAGCCTGCCTCTTCACCATCCGTGAAAAGAGGTGACCTTAAACTTCAATAGATTTTACTCTGTTCAAAAGGAACCAGGTCAACATTCAAAGTCAGTGGTCTGACAACTCTAAACTTTGGCCAGAAAGTATTGGAAACATTTAACGTGCAGTGGATGAAGCAGCCTGGCCCCACTGCACACAACACACTCGTGGGGACTCAAAGGAGGATACTCAACATCCGCTGGGTGGAAGTGAGGACAGACCCAGAAACACGGGCGGTAGGGGGGGTCAAACCAGGAAGGCTCAGGCCCTGCCTCCTCCTAGGCCCTGCCCCTCCAGAACTTGCAGTTTTTTCTGACCCGGAAGTGGATTTCACTGATGGAAAAGAAGTTCAGTATTTCTGGTCCAGCCCAGTAAGCTGCTCTCGTCGCCCAGCCTTCCACACCCCTGCAGACGTCACAACGCCTACTCCCACTAACCCCACAAGGGAGCTATGCACCGCCTAGAGACGGTCCTTGGCCTGCAACCCCACGATGGGGTCCAGGGTCTGTGTCCATTTCTGGTTAAAATTGCTCTAAGGCTGGTCGCTGTCTTGGCCTTCCCTGCTTCCCCTCTGTTTACTTCTCCCCTCCTCACCCCATATGAAGCTTTTACTCAGGAGATGGATTATCGCCCCTCTTGGAACATCAAGGACACCACCAGGACACCGCACTGTCTCCTTGACCCTGGGATTCTGCAGACCTCAGTCTTCCTCTGAGGTCCCCTCACTCCCCACCTCATTTTTTCCATCCTTCTGGGGCCTGGGTCTGCTATACCTCAGGCTTCCTCTTCACAGTCACAGACAGAAGGAGCCCCCTTCATCCTTGGGCTCTGGCCACAGTTCACCTACTGCAGGACACTCAGTGGCTTTCAGTAGTTCATCCAGACATCCAGATGGAAGTGGGATTTCCTGGAAGAAAAGCAGGAATTACACTGAATTCTAACACAAGAGCCCAGAGTCCCCTTCTGCATGGGACATTAAGCTGCAAACACTACATAGGCACTTAATGCTCAGCTGCCCTTTTAACATCTGGTCCAGTTGCGTCCCTCCTCCTTGGAATATCTCAGAAAATATATCTCCACCTAGAGTTGTTTAAACGCATCATCCTATGTGATTCCAGACCATCGGGGGTACAATGGGTCCTCACCAGAACTTCCACTCTGCTTGGAAGACTTAGAAAATTCTGAGGCTGCTCAGAGGGTCAGATTCCCATTTCTGTGTTCCAGAAAAACTTCAGTCTTCCCCGGACAAGTGAGGAAACAGAAAATGTCTAGTCTCTGGCACATCTTTTGCAAGCAATGGCGGCTCCCAGGAACCAAAACTATCAATGAATATATTTTTGAGACTCTGGTCAAAAGAAGAGTCATTCTGCAATTTCAGGTAGGATGGAGTGGTTCTGTGGCTCCTGAGGTGATTTTGAAAAGATCTGGACCCTCACAAGAACCACGGAGGACATTTCTGGCGTTTCCAGACCAGGAGGAGTGACTGATGGACCTCCAGTGTTACTAGGAAAACTTTTTGTTGGACAGCTTTGCTTTGGCTTTCAGGCCTTCACATAGGTTGCTTAGATCATGGAAGTGCTTCTGCATTTCTGCACAGGCTCAGGATGCCTTCTCAAGTCATCCCTGCAATTATGAGACAGTTTCTGTCTCCAGAGGTCACTTAGAATAACACAAGAGGCTTCACCTTCAAAGGGACACCAGACAATATAGCCACAGTTCAGCCAAAATTATCTGTGTTTACATACCTGTAAAGTAACACTCCTAGTTACCTCCATTAACGTGGACATCTTTCATGAATAGAGAAACTCTAGTGATTGTTATATAACAGCTGCCACAAAAATTAACCAATAAAAATAAATGATAACTGAAAAATATTTAATAATTATGATAGTGAACGCAATGACCTAAATAGTAAGAATTTGAATACTGGTGACAATATGAACATAAGGATACAAAAATCAATGTGGAGATTCTCCTAAATATATGAAAAGTTCACAAATTGGGTCCTCCTTGTGTAATTTGGAGTCAGAGTCAAAGAATTTCACTATGAAATGTGTTC
Source organism: Chlorocebus sabaeus (assembly GCF_047675955.1). NCBI lineage: Eukaryota > Metazoa > Chordata > Mammalia > Primates > Cercopithecidae > Chlorocebus > Chlorocebus sabaeus. The sequence continues at coordinate 100,521,322 of NC_132925.1, read as the reverse complement.
CATGACGGCAAACATGAGAAACAGGTGAAAGGAAAGCAAGCCACAGGAGAGCATGGGCTAATAGGACCACTTGTGTGCAAACCTCTCTAGTCAAGGACTACCAGCCAGAGGTGAAGAGAGTTTGGCTTGTGTCTTGCCTACCACTGGGCACACAAAAGCTTTCAGTAGTGCAACCAGATGGCTGGTTTTGGCCTGGCTCCCTGCAAAGAAGACATGTATCTCATCCCCACCAGCCCATCAGTCCTGGAACTCAGAATCCTACATGCAGTAAACATGAAGCTCCACCTCCATAGCTGACTTCACCTCCTTACTGTCCTTCTGCCATCTAGTGTTTCAGGTGCTCTCCAGATCTGGACTTCTTGGCTCCCCTACCTTGATCAAGTGAAGTCAGGATGTATCATTCTCAGAGTTCTCCTGCCAGTCCAAGGTGAAACTCACCAATACAGGCATACCCTGGATGGACTTCCTTGGAATATTTGGAAAACAATGAGCTTGCTCAGGGGTGGTGTGAGCTCTAGGAGTAGAGTTACGGTCTCCCATGGAAACCTGAGAGGACTTAGAATAGTCCCAGAGGCCTTAGCAGTCCAATCTGCCCTGGAAACATCAGGAATGATATACTTGGTCTTCCTGAGGCTCCAAACTTTTTCTAAATAAACTCAGAGGTTACAGAACCATTTTTCTCTCAGGAACTGAAGTGGAGTTATTTGCCTTCTGCCAGCATCTCACTTTTTTTATTTTCTAAGTTAGCTTTTGAGCCCAGAAGTAGATATTCCTTGTATTTGATTTACACAGGGAGCTTCCTAGAATGCCCATGCGTCTGGATACTTTCTGCATTCACTCAGGTATTCACAAAATGCTGCAGTCCTGCTGAAAATCTATGAGATGACCATTTGATCACCTGAGCAACTTTAGAATGTGTCTTCTATGGAAGCCCTGGAGCCTCCCTTCTGGTATTTCATCCATTGCTGGTACTGAGTACCCAGGGTGAAATCCTCCATCAGACACTGTCAACAATTCCAGTATGGAGATGGCACTTACGTGATGGGGCTCAAGAATCAGATGGTAGAAGACCAGCCAGGAGGTGAAGTCTCAGTAGGCTTGGGGGCTTAATGTTCAATGCAAACCAGACTTCTGAGACTCAGGAAGCGGGTGTGGATCTGTCTGCCCAGTGCTTCTCATTTACAGCCTGGACCAGCCATTTCTTGGGGTGAACTACTGAAAGCTTTTGTATGGGCAGGACTCTGGCCAGACCCTTTTCCATAGTCCATTTGTAATGTATTTCCATGCGACACAGGCATCTCCACTTTTGCCCAAGCCCTCATGTGGCTCAGAATTATTCTCCCTACTGCCACTCTTCTTTGCCATCACAGGAGATATTTCAAGATGCAGCCCCAAGCCTCTCCCTGTAATCAATAACATGAGGGCTCATATGGGAACAATGTCACAGGCTTACAGGAATATGCTCTTAAATATCTGCTTTTTTATTATTCTCTTCATTAAAATGACATTTATATCATCACCATTGTGATTATTATTAATGTTATTATTATGTGGGTACAGTTCTTTATCATGGATATATTTGTGGTAGCTTTATGCAATGTTGAATTTTTTTTTTTATGTTCTGAAGACTGTTGAATTTGCTGAAGATGATTAAAAGACAATCTTAAAACATACATACCACAGCAACCCCAAGACTCCTACTGTACCACCTGGTGTCCTGTAGAACGGGCTTCCTGAGTTATTCTTTTATTTTTCGGGCAAGTACCTATTCATACCAGCATAGGAGATGGATGAAGTGCACCCTGGTCTTGCCATGGGCTCAGAAAGAATTCATACATATGCTTTATGTGCTAGCAACTCTATGTGTAGGCCTGTGAGCCCTAGAATGCACTTTCTTTCACCAACTAGTCCACCTAAAAGTTTTCTAAGTCAAATTCCCCCTCCATGCTTGGATAGGTCATGAATGTCTTTCTGTACCCACCTAAGATGAAGGGATACCGCTAAATCAGGTTTGTGGCCAGAAACTTTTACCTGGAGTGGCAGGAGAGGGACTACCTGTTCACCAGAGTCTCTGCAACATTTTCTTTTTCTTCTTCTTCTTCTTCTTTTTTTTTTTTTTGTGATACAGTCTCGCACTGTCGCCCAGGCTGGAGTCCAGTGGCACAATCTTGGCTCACTGCAACCTCCGAATCCCAGATTCAAGCGATTCTCCCGCCTCAGCCTCCTGAGTAGCTGGGTTACAGGTGCATGCCACCACGCCTGCCTAATTTTTGAATTAGAGACGGGGTTTCAGGCTGGTCTCAAACTCCAGACCTCGAAATCTGCCCGCCTCGGCCTCCCAAAGTGCTGGTATTACAGGCATGAGCCACCGCACCCAGCCTCTGCAACATTTTGTAAGTCAGTACAGTAGTTCTTTGAGCCACTTTTTCAGTCAAAGAACTCGTGAAAAAGTCCTCCAAGAACTTGTGACCTTCTGGAAATTTTCAAAATCTCTACAGGTGTCCAGAGTCATCCAGAGCTGTATTGCAAACCACTGACTGGGTTCCACCATTATTAAAGCAAATGCAAAATATGGCATGCCCACCAAAAAGAACCCAGAAGCCATGGTATTTAGCTCTTTCCCTCTTTCTTGCCTCCTGCAGGTGGGAGAGTACTGAGTATGATGCCCTCCTACAGCCTCTGGAGGACATGCCAGTGCTAGAGGTACCAGTAGAGAGGGACCATGAAAGAGCAGATGACAGTCAGGTGGCTGGGAATGACATTGTCCTGGGGTTTTTTGCTTGTCATGAACTCTGCCGCTGGGCAACATGTACGGGTCTGGACACGTATCTTCTCTGGATCCCTGCCCCATCTGCCAGCTATCTTATCTCCTGAAAGCTGGTAGGTGTTGGTCAGCATGGTGTTGCAGGACCAGGGTTAGATTAACATTCCCTCTTAGGCTGAAACACCAGAAGTTAACACAGGAGTCCCCAGGTGTGCACATGCCAACCTCCAGATTGTTTTCCTTCTCGTTCTAGATGTTCATCCTTGCTTTCTGGGACTTGAAATAACCCTACACCATCAAATATTTATGCCTATTATCCACTTAGGGAAAACTTGTATGTCCCAAGTCCATAGGGTTAGTATTATTATCAGTATTATAACCACTAGTACTAGTGTCATGATGATCATCATTCCTGTTAATATTCATCAATATTTTTATTACTACCATTGTTAGTATGGATTTTTCATTATTGTACAGCAAGGAATATAGTTTATCCATTCACAAATGGTATTCAGTTACTAAAGATGACTACAAGGCATGCTCTGCAGACATATACACACACAGCTGTCCTGGAGACCCAGCTTTGCCACCAATTGCTCTTTCATAAGATGAGCTCCCCCAATACCCACCAGTTTTTCAGGACTCGACCTGAGCTGGTTGGGCTAGACCTGGAAAAGTTTCCTATTCTCAGCTGTACCTGGAAAAATTTTAAAGACTCTTCCAAGGCCCAGTAATAGCTTTTGGCAGCTTCCAAGACCAGAGAGGGTTTCTTGGCCATTCAGAGCCATTCAAATATTCTAAGTAAACTCAAGGAACCAGAAACCCCACTTGCAGTTATGAAATACCAGTGAATGGCCTCTGTGAGTCTCTTCAAGTTTTTCAAAGATAACTGCCCGGAAAGGCTGGCCAGGAAGTCACCCAAGCCCATCCCTCTGCAGGATGTTCTATGTCAGCCAGGGACGCAGTGAATTGCCTGCCATTGAACAGAAGGGAGGAACAGAGACAGCATGCCTGAGCTTCTGGAAACATTCTAAGTGCCCTTGTTGGCCCAGAAAAGACTGGTGCTGCTATACGAGGCACAGATATGGCAACCTAGCCACTCTAGGAATCACACAAGATTTAAAGGCTCCCAGGAAGTCCACGAAGGGCAATCATGGCCTTTTAGAGCCATCAGATTTTATTCTAAGTCTACACGGGAGACAGTGCACTTGGCTTCATAAAAACACCAGTGGAGGTGATATCACTTGCCCCAGTATCCGGTCTTTTCCACCTCATCTCAGAGCCAGGCAGCCACCATTTCCCAAAGCTGCTGTGCAATGAAAGGGGAATATTCTAGGTGCTCTCCTGTGCCCACGAAATTCTGTGACTGCACTAAAGGCAGGGGTTGTCCTCCGGAATGCTCTTCAGGAATCTGACAACACTGGTCAAGATTAGAGAAGTTCAATTCAACGTCATACAAAACCAATCACAAAAAAAAAAAAAAAAAAAAAAAAAAAAAATGCATAGTGAGACAAAATGATGAACACACCTGCTAATAATCATGAATGACAATAACAACAATGATGATCTTAGTGATAATGCCACCAACACTGTTAATGGCAATAACAATAAACCTGAGGTAATGGGTGTTAGGGTCCCGACTCACCGATGTGAAGGATGGCGCCAATTTCTGGCCTTACAGAAATAAAGGAAAAGTAAACACCTGAAGGAGGAGGAGGTGAACCTGGAGCTCCCGCCGGCCTCTGGGCGCTCCTTGGTGGAAGGAGAGGGACTTGGTCCTGAGCCTGCCCAGGATCCACCTGCACCAGAACTCGCGAGTCCCAGTCCCTGGATGGGCTCAGTCCCACCCAGGCCAGACGCCCCGGAGCCCCAGAGCCCGGGTCCTCCAGCCCTCGCTGCCGCCACTCCTCGCGGAGCCCGGGCCCCCCGCGCCACCTCAACCTCAGCGCGGCTCTGCGAGGGCAGAGCCAAGGATGCTCCGGGCCCAGCGGGGGCATCCGGCCCCAACGGGATACTGACGCCCTGAGGGCGCGGAACAGCGCGGCCTGTGCAGGGCCCGCCATCTTGGGCCTTGCAAAAAGAGCTGCCTCTTCAACGCCCCCACCCGGAACCTCCCCAGAGGCCCCAGCCCCAAAGCCAGGGCGGCGGCGCCTTCCTCACCCTGGGTAAAGAAAACTGAGGTCCTCCCTGGAGACCCGGCTCCCCGCGGCAAGCAGACCGCGCATGCGCCCTGCATGGCCGGAACGATGGATTTCATTGCCCTTTGCCGGCCATGAGGTGGCAGCACAGGACGTTTGGCCTTTACTGCTTAGCGGTGGACCTGTGTCTGAATCACTGAAATTCAGGTATGGATTATTCAGTACCTTGTTTTGGAAGATCAAATGGAAATTGAGTACGATAACTTGTGCTTTAATTAAAGAAGATGGGAATAAAGAAATTCGAAAGTTAGTATACAAAAGTCGATTGATTCCCTCTATGTGAAGGGAAGAAGAGCTTGAATAAGAGAAGCATTCTGTGTTATGCTTTAATACTGGAGATCTGCCACCATGCACTTGTCAAATCCCGTAGAATTTCACAGCACAAATAGTACATCTTAATGTGGCTCAGGACTACATATAATGTCAGCTACAGTTTGAGGGTAAATTACATGTTTAATTAAATAGATTAAACAATAAATAATGTTATGAGCTCTACCTGGACACAATCCATGCCTCTCCAGCCAGTTTGCCAAGGGCTTGAATTTCTTGCTCGTTATCCTCACACTTGACATAAACCCTGGCTGCTGAGTAAAATCAATCACTTGTGGAGATTTTTTAATATAATTATGTGTCAATTTCAACCATGGATAAGGCCATTTAGCCTTAGTAAGGCCTATCGTATTAAGATTGTGCCTGTTTTGCAAAATTTCAAGTCATCATCCCACTTATTATTCAGGAAAAGTTTTCTCTTGAGTTTTAGGTTCAGTACTGAGGCTCCTCGATGGACAATACATTTTCCAATTCTGAGGACAAGGCAGAGGAGGCCCCATCTGTGAGAACTTTCATTTTGCTTCTGGAAAAGTACATTGAGTCAAATATAGGAAAGGCTTGCATGGTGGCTGACAGGTTCGGCTGTTTTAGCATGCTGGCGTTTTATCTTCTGGACAGAAGTAAAAGGAACACAACTGTGTCTGTCTCTGTGTAATAACTCAGGACTTACCTGAGTAAATTCTGGGGTGTCATGAGATGAACTGCTACCTCCACTTAGAGAGGCTTCAGGGACAAAATTTCAAGAGATTTCTGAGGGATAGAAGAGCAGGGCTGCCTTATTCTCTGATCCCAGGTAACTACTCAGAGACACAGGCAAGGGCTGGGGACACCCAAATGCATATACTAGGTGTCTTTGATCCAGCCTCCATTTCCTTGCTAAATCTATGCAATGACACACTGAGAAATCTGGCAAGTGGGGCTGAAGATCCCTGATGTGTCAGTTCCAGGGTTGGATGGAAACAAGTGGTTTTCATGGACATTGAAGTAAAGGGAGGTGAGCTGTGAGGAAAGAACCGTTGAAGACTGGGAAGACTCAGAAGTTGGGGTAGAATCTCGACCCATAAGCCAAGGAGTGCAGATGCAAATTGATTTGTTAGGGCTGCATAAATGAAAGAAGGACTTCACCAACACACTAAGTTTTTTCAACAACCGATTGTATTCTTTCAACATTGTAAGTATTGATCTTTTGGAAATGTTTAATGAGATTTCTTATATAATTCTGCATTCAATTTATGCCCAGGTCACTTTGCTATTATATGTTTATGTGCTGCATTTTTATGAATAGACATTTTCTCAAATTTCTGAATTATTTTGCTAAACTATGTGTTAAGAGTTTTTTCTAGAGGTCTACCTTCTTGACTCACTTTTCTGATGAGAAATCTATCAGGTTTCTCCACAGTGATTTTCAAGTTTGATAGCTCCTCAATGTGAGAAACTTAATGTCAAATAAGAAATGAATTACCCCTAAAGAATCTTCTCCTTTCAAGATGCTAACCGTGTTTTGTCCAGTGTGAAATCTCACATGTACCACAAGCGTTTCTCTGTGAAGAAAGGATTTCTCATGATTTTTCAAGGCATAACTTCTCCAGTAAGAAGTGTTTGGTATTCCAAGAGAATTCATTGCCCTTGGAAAGACTTTCCCTTCTTATTTAGCTTATAAAGGATTTCCTCTCTTATTTTCCATTTTAGCAGCATTTTATCACTGTGTTTTCTTATGAAAATCAAGCCTATTGCTTGGCTGAATGTTTATTCACAGAAAATACAAATAAAGGGTTCATCCAAGTAAAGTTTTCTTACGTTATTTGACAACAAATTGCACATAAAAACATTTTCACACTGAACGCAGAGCTAGAGATTCTCTACCTGAAAGTCCCACATGTTTTAAGTTATTAAAACTGTTGCTGAAGACTTTTAGTTTATTATGTTGACAGTTTCAGCTCTCTCATGTCATTTATGATCAGATCACTAACAAGTCTTTGGTACATACGTGTCGTACAATTTCTCTTCCATATGAATTTATTGATGAGGACTGAAGAATAAAGGTAACCGAAGTAACGTCCATGTTGATTATAGTAATTTTTCAAAATGTGAGTCCTTTGGCATATTTAGATGTTACAACTGCAGCTGAAGTCTCTTCCATATTCCTTACATTCGTCATTCCTAACACCGTGTCATCTAAAGTCAGAATATGTTCTGAAGACATTTATCATTTTCTCTCCAGGGTGAATTTTCTGATGTTATTTAAGATTAGTACACTGACTGAAGGCTTTCCCACATAAATGGCATTTACATGGCTTTTCTCCAGTGCATGTTCTCTCATATCATCAAAGGTCAGAAGATAGACTGAAGGCTTTCCCACATAGAAGACAAGCATGTGGTTTCTCTTCAGTGTGAATTCTTGTGTGTCCTCTAAAGCCAGAGCTTTGACTAAAGACTTTTCCACTTTTATCACATTCATAACGCTTTTATCCAAGGTGAGTTCTCTCATGTCTTCGAAGGTTAAAGGATTGAATAAAGCCTTTCCCACACTGATGACACTTATACGGTCTCTCTCCCCTGTGAGTTTTCTCATATCTTCTAAGGTGAGAACACTGAGTGGATATTCCACATAGATGACATGCATATGGCCTCACTCCAGTGTGAGTCATCTTGTGCCATCTAAGGTGAAAACAATTAGTATAGACTTTTTCACATATATTACATTGATATGATTTACCTTTAGTATGAATTTGTTTATGTGGTTTAGGGGAGAACTGATTACTAAGGGATTTTCCACACTGTTTGCTGACGTAGGGTTTCTTTCCACTCTGAGTTAACAAACACTGAGTCATTGTGGAACTGTGAGTGCAATCTTCTCCCAAATCATTACATTCAAAGGGATCCTCCAGAATGAGAGAGTTCTCCTTTAGGGACAAAGATTAAAAGCTCTTAATGATTTACCGACATACACCTATACATTCATTTCACCACCTTTGAATCCTAGACCAACCATTCAGTGGTAGAGCCCAGTTGTAATCTTTCCAGTGTTACTTATGTGAAAGGAAATTAAATTTTGGCACCCCAAACTCATTGAACCAAAGGGAAAAATCAAGCTGAGAACAGGGTCACACAAACCTGCCTCCCTCTTCTGGTTCCTAAATAATATGGCTACAAGATGAAAAGCTACATGCCTCCCCCATATTTTGCCCACAAGGAAATTCCTCATGAGCTGTTAAAGTTACACCATGGCAATGCAAACTGATAGCTTGTCTTTACAGGCGCAGTCATCCCCAGTTCACCAGACACAAATGCATATCCGATTGTTTCCCTGCCCAATTTTGCCTATGTTGTCTTATACAAAATGCAGCTCTCCTGCATTATTCCTCTGCCTCATTTGTTTATGTCATCTTATGTAAAAAAATCCAGATTCACTAAGCCAGAAAAATGCACGAATTACTATTTTTTTCTACCCAGCTTTTGCATGAAAATTGTGTACTTCTCAATATCCCACCCTTTCCCCCTTTAAATTTAGAGAAAATCATCTTTGGAGAAAGGTATACACCTGTCCCCCAGGTGCATGTCCTTAACTCTGGCAAATAAATTTCCTAAAATGATTGAGACTTGTCTCGTCATTTTTCTCGATTGACACTTGCATACACGTTATCTCCTGCAGACAGAGATATTTTCTCTTTTGTATGATCCCAACTGCAGAGCTTTTCCATTAATTGTGATGATATCAATATCTTTCAAAGTCTGAGCATAAGCAATGTATATGCACTTGTTCTATTTTAAAGATCTCATGTTATGGTTTAGAGCACAGGTCACTTTATTCATTGAATTCAAAGTATCAAATTTTCTTTTGCTTAGAAAGCACTTAATGCCAGCCTAATTACACTCAGGTGACTGTGCGTCATTACTAACTTAACCCATTACCAGGTGTTTAACTTAGATGACTGGTGTACACAGCTATAAAACTCACAGACATAACGGTGGATGTGTCTTTTCTGATAGGATGCATGGATATCGTGTGTTTTTTTCTTAAGGGCACTTTCCTTGTCTGAAATAATTGAAAAATAAATTGTTACCTTGGTATTATGGTAATTGAAAAACCCCAAGGCCGGTTTATATTTTTTTCAAAAATTAACACTTAGATGTACAAATGTGTCAAATGAAGAAAATACTTCAATAGAAGAAACAGATTGTACAGCGTCAGCAATTAGAAAAGAGTTTTAAAATTAAAATGTGAAAAGAGTTAAAATGGAGATGAGATATCAGGCAGGTAAATAGAGGGATAGTCTTCACAGGGGTATCGGGAAAAGAGGCAGCATGTGACAGTTTAACCCCAACAAGTACATGAATTATCCTTTTCCCGAAAGTAAAAGAAAAGGCAAGAGGACACAAGAGTAGCATCTGACATATGAACAAAATGATAATAACATCTAAGGAATTCTGCTCCAGTAGCTTAACCTACATTTTAGAAATTACCACTCATTTGATAAAACCGCTAATTAATATTTGACTGATATTATTCATTGACAAAGCACCTCCTCCTATTAGAGCACAGGACCCTGTTGCTCACCCAGATTCTGGCCTTGCAGAGATTCTCTTCCTTCCGCCAGAGCTCTTTTCCTTGCTCCAGCTGCAAAGTTATATAGGATTTGCTTATCTGTACCCTGTTAGTGGAAACAGTGCATGTGTTTTGAGTTCACTGTCAATAAATGTGCATTATCACCAACTATAAGGCAGGCCACCGAGGAAGAATAAAAACAGTGAAGGTCAGCTCAGGCCACAAGACCTAGAACACAGAAAACTCCCCAGGATTTTTCTGACCCAACGTGAGACTAGAAATAAATCCAAACGAAAGGTCCATCAGGAAAAGAAAATTTAAAACAGTCAGGACCTATGAATGCTGAGTCCATGCCTAAGTTCCAAGACACAATGCGTAATACACAGTCTTTTCAGAAAGAGATTAATTAAACCTCTGCACAGTATGTTTATTATTATTCTCATGCAGAACAAAAAAAAACATTCGATTTACAAAAATAATTGGTGCTCTATACAGAAAAGATATTGCTATTGTTTTTACTAATTGGTCTCAGCCTAAGCATAGTGACTAAAGCAGAAGAGTTATTTAGAAAATATTTAATTTAATACATTGAAAATATTCATTAAGTTCCCAGGTGTGTTCTGAGTATTAGAGACTGAGTACCAAGGAAACCATGAAATCCTTGTCAAGATTACATTGTAATTGAGTGACAAACTAAATAAAATGAAATAAAATAAAATAAAATAAAGATATTTCTTTCAGACAGATTTAGAGAGCTCAAACTTTTTTCAGATAAGATCTGTGAGAGAATCAGAGGAGATTAGAGTGAGATATGGGGAAGCTGTTCCAACACTTATTGAATGAATGAGTCAATGTGTGTCTACATACGTATGTGAATGTTGAGGGACTCACCGAGGGACACCAGGTGACTGATGTTTGCCAGCATTACCTCTCTGTACAACTTTCTCTTGGATGTGTCCATCATGGCCCACTCTTCCTGGGTGAAGTCAATAGCTACATCTTCAAAAGTCACTTTGTTCTAAAACATCACAGACATTTTAGTTTAGACAGAGAATCCCTTTTAATGTCCAGAGGAGGAAGGCTGAGATGACATAGGTAGGAGCTGGGTATGCAGAACACTCAGTGTTTTAGGTTCCAGCCAGTTCATTCTCAATACTAAGCTGGTATCTGCCTTTCAGATTCACTCACAGAGACATACCCACTCTTAATCTATTAAACTTTCCTATGAAGAAATATCGCATGAGATGTGGCATAATATAGCCCAGATATTTTTCAGTAATGTGTTAATCACCTGTACATACCTGATTATAAAATTTTCACTTGAACCTTCATAAATAAAACAAATTTACCATGAATTTCAAGTAAATTACAGATTTGTCACAAGGCAAATAACCATGATTTACTACTTTTTAAACAGGACCGTGATTAAATGAATTATTTCTCTAGATAAACCACAGGTTTTTCACCAATCAAATGGTTAAAAGACCTATTATGTGCTTTGAATAATCTAAAGAAGTAATGGAAAACATGTTTCCTATCTAGCAAATATTTATGAAATACAGGTCAGTGGTCCCTTATTCATTAAAAAGTTAGAAAGTCATGAACCAGACTCCAGCATTCTTCAGAACTCAACAAGTTTTACGCAGAATATAGGATTCAATTCATACATATAGTCACTCTAATGTTATGTAATTCAGGTGTTCATGACAAGGCTTAAAGACAGTCCAGCAGCACAAGACAAGCCCGCTGAGGCTGCTATACTGAGGAAGTCTTAGTCTGATGATTCCTGTCATATGAAGCCTCCTGTTCTCAACTTTCTCTGGGCAATCCGAACATCAGTTATCACTGCCTCTCTTTTAACTTTAACTTGTCACTTGGCTTGTACAAGGATAAAAAGGCCTCTTTACTGTTTTGTTTTTCTCTAACCAGCCCTTATAGAGCATTTCCACAGAACCCTAAATTGTACTCTATCTACAATATTCCTTCTCCTGAGTGTGCAACCATAGTTAAGTAATTGTATTTCTTATATGTTACTTTCAGTTACCAGAAGGCAAAAAGGTTAATTATCAAAAGGTAAAATGAATGGGGATAAGAATAATAATGACTTCTTTAGTTGTCCTTTTGCAAAGTTTTTAAAAGCATAAACATATAAACAAACTCTCCTTCTTCCTCAACACTGTGCAGCTCTTGCCCAAGGCCTATCACACGGGATTTATTGAACTCAGCTCCTAGAACATCAGCCTCATTATTGGGCTGTGATCTTCTGTTCTTCACGCATCTCTATTGCCTGCATTCATCACAATCCTAAGTCTATTTCAGCCAACGGGACAGTTAATGGGTCAATTATTTCCCTATGAGGTTACAGGGTGGATGGAAGAAAAAGAAATACATAAATGAGATCTCTCATGTCTTTTTTTGTAAATAGCCTGCATAGGGGCTGGAATAAAGTAGTGTAATATTAGAAATTATATTGATAATTTAGGAATCTTTGACACATGATACCCAACCTAGAGTCCTGAGAAAACTTAATTGGAGGCCAGATACCTGAAAGTCTCCTGATTGCATTTGGAACACCCAGGCTGGGTGGAATTTGCATCATAAAAACAAACAAACAAAAAAGAATAAAAATGAAACACCCATGCAAACTGGAGAAAACTGCCCATTTGCCAGCAATATGGGTATAATTTCAGTAGAAAGAGGCATCCCCTACTCACTAGTGAATGCATTGTCAAGAACTCAGTTTCTCTCTGTCTTTTTCTGGATTTCCACTTGCAGACACTTCAGGCACTAAGAAAAGCTGAGGTTAGAGAAAGAACACGTGAGACACCAGCCTTGTACATAATTTTCAGACCAACCTGTGATGAAAAGCCAGACCTTCACTGAAGTGTGACGCCACCTGCACCACAGCCTGACCAACAGACACAAACACACAGAGGCCTCTCCTCTTTTCCCATGGTCAAAATTAGGAAGCCTATGACTATGGTTTCTGACAAAGAAGGAACACAGATATCTTGTGAATGAGAACATCAAAAGCACTGAGTTTTGTATGTTAATTGACACAAGTCCAGATATTCAATTCCCTCACGGATTTTAAAACAAAGGGATCCCTGACTCGGCCCACATGTGGAATATGATTTCTACCTGTAGATAAACACCGTGGGATTTCTCAGATTTTATTATCCCAGCTTTATGCCCTAGCAATGTTTCTCCAACACCAATCACAGCCTTCTGAAGCCTTACTCGACTTTTACTTTCTCTCAATTTTGACTTTTGCATTTCCCCTTGGAACTTGGAAATCAATCAAGTAAGAATCTGTTTTAGGGTCAAGTGCAGTTGCTCTCGCCTGTAATCCCAGCACTTTAGGAGGCCAAGGCAGGTGGATCACCTGAGGTCAGGAGTTCGAGACCAGCCTGGCCAAAATGGCGAAACCCCATTTCTACTAAAAATACACAAATTAGCTGGGCATGGTGGTGCTTGCCTGTAATCCCAGCTACTCACGAGGCTGAAGCAGGAGAATTGCTTGAACTCAGGAGGCAATTACAGTGCACCGAGATCCTAACACTGCACTCCAGCAAGGGCGACAGAGCAAGACTCTCTATCACAAAAAAAAAAAAAAAAAAAAAAAAAAGTCTGTTTTAGGATGGGGATAATCAATTCAGGAATTTATTTCACTTGGAGGGTCAACACTCCCATCCCGCTTATCTAGCCCTTAAAATTCCCTGCATCAGAAATTCACAGCAGTGCCATGGGTCATGGTGTTTCTGTCCTGTGTATACAGTCACAATCCTCTGGGATGCTCAGAAAATACAAAATGACTTAGGGCTGAGAGAAATTTAGCAGCTCAATCTGATATTTTACTAAGGTGGTATCTAAAATTTTTGCAATCATGGTTTATATTAGTCTTTGTTAGTTGCAATATCTCTGATTATCATGATATATATTTGCTGAGAAATACTGATGTTCATATGTATATTCATACATAGATATGTAGGTATATAGATGGATATGTTTATATGAACTCATGTGTTTGAGATGGGGGAAAACATGTTTGTATTATTTCCCTGCTAAAAATACAAAAATAATTAAATATATTTTATGTACAAATGATAATTATGTGTCATAACAAAAAATTAACTGACCCATTTGTACATGAAGTCCAGGAAAAATAAAAAGGGTAACTTTGTATTAATTGTGACATTGTGCTTACAGATATACATAAATTTCCTTATTTAACCCTTATAATAACCCTGCTGATTGTAGTTTACCAGTTTAATAAATAATCAACAGAGTTTGACAAATATGACAAAATTACAAAACTAGAAAATGACACAGAAATACTTTTAATTCTATTCTGCCTTGTCACTGCCTCTTCTGGTTTTTTTTTTACAAAATTACTCCCCTAATCAAAGTTCTCTATGATTCTGGGGACTCCAGGATTCAGACCCCAGTTCCCAAACTTCACTGTGTCTATTTTTACTGACACATTTTAATGCACATTTACAGACTTCAACAAGCACTTTTCAATATCAACTTTTTTCTTATTCCTTGGACTATTTCCTACATCTGTTCATCAAGACTCCAGTAACATATGACTCCATCTGCCTGTCCCTTCCATGAATGTACCTGACAGTACATGTATTATGTAGTCTATAATTCAAGCAGAACAGATATTCCTTCAAAACAATAAGGTATTAGAGAATGCCTACAAAGCTTCAGTGAAACCAGCTGTAACCCTTACTATTATTACCATGTAAACTCTTCCTCGAATATCAAAATAAGATTTGGACCTTAGAGAATATTTGGGTGTGATTATAACCCAAACATGAACTAAAAGTAATTTAAATGGTCATATACAGACTGTGCCAGGGACAAAAAAGGACAAATATTATAAGAAAATTAAAGCACACTTATTTCCTAACGGACCCTTGTGTGGAATCCATAAAAACTATTTCAAGATATAGAGATTAAATATATTTCAAAACACATACATACACAAGCAATCTTTAGGATAAATTTTTTTAAACTTACATTATGGGTTTAAATTTTCATTAATTCATGGAAAAAATGTATTGACAAACTTCTCACCAGAGCAGCAATAACAACTTACGTATTTGGTGACTTCAAGATGAGAGTCTGCACAGCTTAGTATCTCCCTCCGGATCTCTCTCTCTCTCTCTCCTTTTTTGTTTTTTGACAGTTTCGCTTTTGTTGCCCAGGCTGGAGTGCAATGGTGAAATCTCAGCTCACTGCAACCTCCACCTCCCAGGTTCAAGCTATTCTCCTGCCTCAGCCTTCCAAGTAGCTAGGATGACAGGCATGCACCACCACGCTTGGCTAATTTTGTATTTTCAGTCGAGACGGGGTTTCTCCATTTTGGTCAGGCTGGTCTGGAACTCCTGACCTCAGGTAATCCACCCGCCTCAGCCTCTCAAAGTGCTGGGATTACAGGTGTGAGCCACAGCGCCCGGCCCAGATCTCTTAAAAAGTCATGAGGAAGGAGCCATTCTGCATCCTCAATATTCCCTTAATATTTTAAGGACACTCATAACAACTAAGAGGCTGACTTGTGACTTCCTAGCCCTTTCAGGGCTATTTAGACACACCTTAGTGAAGTATTAGGAATGCAGTATTAGGTCTCAAGTTCCTGGACACCAAAACCATGTTCTCCAACAGATCTTCAGTAAAAATAGCTGATGTCTATATTCTTTTGCCTGTCCTTTCCCTTCCTTTTAATTCAGAACAGCGGTCTCAAAAAGTGCTATTATTTAGTAGATTCTCTCAATTCTCAACGCCAGCACTATACAGTGTTGAGTAACATCTCAGGTGCTAGGGAAACAGCAGCCGACATTCTAGCAATGCACAAATAGAAAAGCAAAGATCACCACAGAGTAAAAGAGAATAGATTTTTTTAAAAGTATGAAATCAAAATGAATATATATCAGATTACACTATAAATGGAAAATTCTATTATCTTGACTGGATGCAAGTCAAAACCTCTCATGGCTTCCAACATCCAATATATTCAAAGCAGTTCAGGAATGGTGAAAGTGGAATGGAATTTAAAATTATTCTAAGGTTGCATGTGTGAAAGAACCATGCCCTGAAACAAAATATTTATTTTTAAAGTGCATAATGAACACTGTATACAAAGTTTGTGTAACAAGAGAGAGAAAAAAATCTCACAATTTTTAAAAAGGAATATGCAACATATTTACATATAATAAATTAAAATTAAACTAAAATAACAGCAATGGAAGACACAATCTGACCTCTGAAAATCAAGGGAGAAATCTCTTTTAAATAAAATTGGCACAATTTTTAAAGTAAGTTATGAAAAATAGTAATACCTAAATATAGTATGTAAAAGTACCAACACAATAAAGCTAAAACAATATCCGTGGAAAAATTATTTGCTGTACATTATTTTTAAAAAATGATCTAAGTACGTTCCTCAAGAAGGTAAATGAATGAAATTTTAAAATTGCCTGAGAAAATCTGTGAAAGGAAATGAGTATAGAGAAGCAGAATATAATTGACTGGACGACGGGAGAGGACAAAGATGACTAAGATGGCTTATTTCCAGGTTCTTCATCACCAACTTCACCGCGCACGGGAAAACGCAGCCCGCGCCCGGGAAAAATACAGACCAACTGCACAGGCGCAACATGGCGTCTGATCGAGGAAACCGCAACTTACCTGGCCGCACCTACGGAACACCCCGGACACGCCAGTGTCCAACCTATTGCCCTCCCACTCCCAAGCCTTAGACAGAAAAGCCGCTCCCGGCAGGCGTGCGGCGCGAACTTCCTCGGCCCCTCCTCATGTGCAGACCTAGGAACCTCCACCGCCAGAGACCGGTGAACTTCGCCCTTTCTTCCTTCACATTGGCTAGCTAATACAGTTTCTTTTTACCTTGCCTACTTGCTTTTTCTCTGGCGCCTGCTCTGGTTGTCACATAAAACAAATCAATAATTTAACTATAAACCACACAAACAGAATTTAAATATAAGGCCGGGCGCAATGGCTCATACCTGCAATCCCAGCACTTTGGGAGGCTGAGGCAGGCGGATCACTTGAGGTCAGGAGTTTGAGACCAGCCTGACCAACATGGAGAAACCCCGTCTCTACTAAAAATAGAAGAAAAAAAAAACAGGCGGGCGTGGGGACACATGCCTGTAATCCCAGCTACTAGGGAAGCTTAGGCAGGAGAATCACTTGAACCTGGGAGGCGGAGGTTGCGGTGAGCTGAGATCACGCCATTGCACTCCAGCCTGGGCAACAAGAGCAAAACTCTGTCTCAAAGAAATAAAAAATAAAAATAAAATAAATATAAATGGCAGCCAACATGCCCAACATGATTTTCTGTGATGAAAGAAATTCTCTGTATCTGCATTGTCCAATGCAGTAACTACCACACATATGTAGTCACAGAATTTCTAGTTTGGCCACAAATTTGGCTATTACTACTAAGGATATGCCATTTAGTTATTTAATTATAATTAATTTACAGTTTATAGCCACATGTGACTAGTAGTTACTCTATTGGTCAATGCAGATCTAGAATCTTGGAGAAGGCACTTAAAATAATGAGATACGGTCAAAACAAAAATGGACAAGGCACACAAATAGTGAACACAGAATATGAGAATGTGAAGTAACAATTCACACAGTAAAGTTTAATAATGAGATGCTGCCTTGATGGGACACATGTCTGATGATAGTCCAGGCTTGTCTTGTTACAGGTAGAAGAGCAGGAGCAGGGCAGGAGAGGGCTCTTCCCCTACCCACTAGAAATGTCAGGTGATGGCCTGTTAATGATCACTTTGCCTCTCTAAAAATGATAATTAGGCAGCACCAGAGAGAGGCCATTTCATGGTGGTCTACACCTGTTAACATAAAAAATGTTAATTAAATGCAGACTTCAGGAAGAAGCAACTTCTTGGGCATTCATGTTAAGAGACAAAAATGACAAAGTATAATCTTCCGGGGACACACTCTACTGGAAAAGGAAAGAAAGCCTCAGATGGACATGCATATAACTCCCTAAACACACCATGTATGCTCAATTCCAAAGGGTAAGGAAAGCACTGTGCATGCCAGAAACTCTCCCTAAAGGAAGAATCATGGGAAAGATGCAAGCCCATCCCAGGATCAAGGTAAAAGGCCCTTCTCTTTTCCCTCTTGGACCTTCAGGCATCCACTTGGGTCTCTTCCAAGAGAATTATCCTTTCCTTTCTGTTCTAAAGCCTTTTTAAATAAACTTCCACTCCTGCTCTGAAACTTAGTCTGTTTTTCCGCTGTATGCCCCTCAGTCGAATTCTTTCTTCTGAGGAAGCAAGGACTGAAGTTGCTTATGTACCCATGCAGATATGCTGCCAGTAACTCGAATCTCTTCTACTGGTAACAGTATCATTGTAAGGGAATGAGACCAGTTCACATCTCAGTGCTTGGAGAACTCACCAAAAATAAAAAATTGGAGGATGCTGTGAACTTATCTACCTTCCAAGGCAAGTCCCACAAGCAAGCAGCAAGACTCTCTTCCCCCAAGGTCTTAAACTCTTCTGATGCTCCTTCTCTGGGAAAACGCATCCTCTGATTGGCTTCCCCTTATATAGGAAAAAACAATTAATAAACCTAATCAGCACTACATTCCAAGAGACGTGCCCTGATTGCACAGATACTGAACCTCATCAAAACTTCATTCTGGAGACACACCAGGGTCAATTTGATTGGATTTTTGAGACAAGTACTAAAAACCCCACATCAACTTGGAAACCAAAGAGTTAAGGCTATTTTGAAGGAAAAATAGGAAGATTCATTCCTTTTTTCATTGATAAGTACTTTTTTTTTTTTTGAGATGGAGTCTTGCTCTGTCGCCCAGGCTAGAGCGCAGTAGTATACGATCTCAGCTCTCTGCAAGCTCCGCCTCCGGGTTCACGCCGTTTTCCTGCCTCAGCCTCCCGAGTAGTTGGGACTACAGGCGCCCGATACCATGTCCGGCTATTTTTTTTTTTTTTTCAGTAGAGATGGGGTTTCACACATGTTAGCCGGGTTGGTCTCGATCTCCTGACCTCGTGATCCGCCCACCTCGGCCTCCCAAAGTGCTGAAATTACAGGCGTGGGCCACCGCATGCAGCCTCGTAAGTACTTTTGAGTGTATTATATGTACTAGAAAGCATTCGCAGTCATGGGGTACAGCAAGAAACCAGACAAACTAGAGTCTTATGGAGACTCTATATTCTAAAATTATTTGGAAGTAAACTGGACTTGAAAACAAATGGAAAGTGAATAGATATAAAAAGTTTCAATATTCATGATGATGTAAAAAATTAAAATACATTGCAGAAATGAAGTCAGGAAGTGTTAGGGGTCATATGGTACTTTTAAGGCCATTGGTATCCTCTGAAATTCAAGCAGGCTGAAGACATTTGCATAACTAAAAGGAAAGCAGATGCTAATAGAAGACAATGAAGAAAGAGCCTGAAAGGCATTTCAGAGTCCTTGGCTGGTGGCAGCCCCTCCCTTCAAAGGTCTGGAGGCCTGTAAGGGAAGACTGGTTTTGTGGGCTGGGCCTAGGGCTGAACCAGCCAGGGCAAGGGCAGGACAGTGCTCACAGCATTCTACCTCCCAACCACTCCAGCTCCAGCCATGGCTAAAAAGGCCCCAGACACAGTTTGGGTCATTGCTTTGAGGGTGCAAACCATAAGCCTTGGCAATTTCCATGGGATATTAAACCTGCAGTTGCACAAAGTACAGGTGTGTGCTGCTGATAAAGACATACCCGAGACTGGGCAATTTTCAAAAGAAAGAGGTTTAATTAGACTTACAGTTCCACATGGCTGGGGGGAGGCAGAAGGTGAAAGGCATGTCTTACATCACAGCAGGCAAGTGAGAGAATGAGAGCCAAGCAAAACTGGTTTCGCCTTATCAAACCATCAGAACTCGTAAGACTTATTCACTACCACGAGAATGATATGGGAGAAACTGCCCCCATGATTCAATTATTTCCCACTGGGTCCCCCCACAACATGTGGGAATTGTGGGAGTACAATTTAAGGTGAGATTTGGGGGAGGGGGACACAGAGTCAAACCATATCAGCAGCCTTCACCTGGATTTCAAAAGATGTATGGAAAAGCCTGTATGTCCAGTAGAAGCCTGCTGGGGTGGAGACCTCATGGCAAATGTCTACTACAGCAGTGCAGAGGGAGAATATGGGGTAGGAGCCCCCACAGAGTCCCCACTGGGGAACTGCCTAGTGGAGCTCTGAGAAGAGGGCCACCATCCTCCAGACCCCAGAATGATAGATCCACTGACAGCTTGCACCCTGAGCCTGGAAAAGCTGCACGCACTCAACACTAGCCCTTGACAGCAGCCATGGGGACTGACCCTTGTATCCAAAAGAAAATAAATTGTTCTACCATAAAGATGTGTGCACTCATATATTTATTATAGCATTATTTGCAATAGCAAAGACATGAATATTTTCTCTATCATTGAATAGAGAAAATATAGTATATGTACACCATGGAATACTATGCAACCATTAAAAAAATTATGTCCTTTGCACCGACTTGGATGCAGCTAGAGGCCATTATTCTAAAATAATGCAGGAAGAAAAAACCAAATACCATATGTTCTTAGTTATAAGTAAGAACAAAGCACTGATTACACATGGATGTAAAGATGGGAACAACGGATACTGGGGACTACAAGAAGGGGAAGGGAAAGTGGGGATCAAGACCTGAAAAACATATACACCATGAAATACTATGTTTTCTACCTGGGTTACAAGATCATTCATACTCCAAGCCTCAGCATCACACAATGTGCCAATGTAAAACCCTGCACATGCATTCACTGAATCTAAAATAAAAGTTGAAATTTCTTTTTAAACAGGTGAAGATCTGAATAGTCGTTTCCAAGAAGAAAAGATACAAATGGCCAACAAATATATGACAAAATTCTTACCATCTCTAATTGTCAGGGGGATGCAAATAAAAACCACCATGAAATGTCGCCTGACACCTCTTAGAATAGCTGTTATCAAAAAGATGAATAGCAAGTATTAGTGAGGATGTGGATAAAAGATAACCCTTGTATACTCGTGGTGGAAATACAAACTACTATGGTCATTTTGGATAATAGTATGAAGGTTTCTCAAAAATTTTTTAAATAAAACTACCTGCTGATGAGGCTGTTGAGATATAGGAACACTTTTACACTGTTGGTGGAATGTAAATTAGTTCAACCATTGTGGAAGACAGTATGGTGATTCCTCAAAGACCTAGAACCAGAAAGATCACTTGACCCAGCAAGCTCATTACTGTGTATATACCCAAAGGAATATAAATCATTCTGTTATAAAGATACATGCACACACATGTTCGTTGCAGCACTAGTCACAATAGCAAAGACATGGAATCAACCCAAATGTCCATCCATGATAGACTGGATAAAGAAAATGTGGTACATATACACCATGAAATACTATGCGGTCATAAAAGGGAATGAGATCATGTCCTTTGCAGGGACATAGATGGAGCTGGAAGCCATTATCCTCAGCAAACTAACCCGGGAACAGAAAATCAAACACTGCATGTTCCCACTTACAAGTGGAAGCAGAACAACGAGAACACATGGATACTGAGAGGGGAGCAACACACACTGGGGCCTGTTGGGAGGCAGGTGGAGGGAGAGTATCAGGATAAATGGGTAATACATATATGCATTGGAATATTGTTCAGTGTTACATAATAATGAAACCCTGTCATTTGTGACAACATGGGTGGACTTCGAGGGCATTACGTTATATGAAATAGGCCAGCCACAGAATGCAATTACTATATGATTTCACTTGCATTTGAAATCTAAAATGGACAAACTCACAAAAGCAGAGAGAAGAATGGTGGTTACCAGGGGCCGTGGAGCAGGGGAAATGGGCAGATATGGTTAGAGCACAAAGTTTCAGATATACCATATAAGTAAGTTCTGGAGGTCTCATTTACAGCATAGTGCTTAGAGCTAAGAATACTGTATTGCATACTGAAAATTTGTTAAAAGGGTGGATTTTGTGTTCTTACCAAAATTTCTTACCAGTAATAATAATAATAATGGGTGGGGACTTTGGACAGTGAAGGATGTGTGTATAATCTTAAGGGTAGTAGTGTTCATGATGTATACTTATCCCCAGACTCACTGAGATGCATACCTTAAACATGTACAGCTTTTTAAATGTAATCATAGCTCAACAAATAGGGTTAAAAAAAAAAGAGGGGTTTGGTTAAAAAATTTAAAAGGAGGGGTAGATGTTCCCTTGTTTTTCTCTCTTGACTATTTTCTTTCCTGCTGCCTGGAATTAAAAAATGATAGGTGGGCATTTAGCAGCCAAACTGGAGCCTCTTCTAAAGCACAGCAGAGCAGACAGTTGGAAGGGGCCTGCGTCCCTAATGAATTTGGCAAGCATCTGTACCAGCCATGATAGGTGTAACTATAGATATAAGTGAGAAAGAAATAAACTTCTGCCTTGTTTAAGCCACTTTGTTCAGACATTAATTTCATATGCATATAGAGAATATATGCTCCTTACGAGTAGGAAAAATATTTATGCCATATGGTTCGTAATGGGTGTTCCGCGATGTAGGATGATGCTGATTATGATGACAATGGTGACAAACAGCATGAAATAATAAGTAATGAAAAAAAGTGGTTTAATAGTTGTATATGGTTACTTTATTTAAAGATTCTGCTGCTAATATCATTCAATGTATTTGTAGGCCGGTGGGAGTTGTATTAGATGTAGACTAAGAAAGTTTATATTATTTAATGAAAAATACTAGATCAATTTTAAAAAACAGTAAAAATATCATGAGATGGAACGAAGCATCTGTATACCAAAGCAACTTTTCCAGTTGATTTTATGCATATTAATGATTGAGAATCCCCTGATCTAGATCCAACAGATCTCAACATTTATAGGTGCTATCAAGGAAGCACCTAAGGAAGACAATTTTCCTGACTATATCCATACCTCCAGTTAGTAACAGATCTAGAGATCGAGAACCCAAATCCAGACCTCCTGCTTCCATGTGCAGTGGTCTTTCGCTGTTCTGTTTTGTTCCACTTGGTGAAGAGGATTTGAGAATAAATGGCCGCATGATTCAACTCCCTCCTCTGCTCTGAGGAATATAGCCTTGTCCTAGCAAGCAAGAAACTCATACAGTAGTGGAAGAGGCAAATATACATTCACTAATCTAACATACAAGGCAGTAAGCACTGTAACATCAACAAAGCACTTTGGGGTTTCAGACCAGGAGCAAGTGGGGTGATTAATTCTTAGCAGGGCTAGTAAAGTCTGGGAAGTGTTCGCTAAAAAAATGTCTGGTCATTAACGAAAGCAACTGGTTTCTCAACACAGTCTAACTTATTGTAACAATCTAAATGGTTGTTTGTTCATAAACTTTCACCTTTTGCCAAAATGTTTGTAGCTTATGTTCCCATTTAACAAGGTTTTCTGGCCAAAACTGTGCATCCACATCAGTCCTCCCATCAAAGCAATTGTGCATGCATAGAACACCTCTATCTATGAATATCCCTAATGACGTACAGAAAGGCTCTTCTTATCCAAACAGAGACATTCCACTGGTGCTAGAGAGCCACGGACGGAAGTTTTCTCTGCCTCCTGGAAATGAAGCCAAACTTTCTTCTTTCTTCAGCCATGAGGATTCCTGTTCTCCTCTTCACCATTTTCTTCTTTATGAGCCAAGTTCTACCAGGTAACAAAATGAACTTGGTAAGAATGGAGCGCCTAACACCTTACAGGGATTCAGAGCAATCACCATCATCTATGACCAGATAGGGGATCTCATAGGAAATCTGGAAGACACACCAGTCTCTGGCTCCCTGGTTAGGCCCAGTTCTGTCCAACCCACCTGTACAGGCCCCGCACACCCATTGCCCACCAGGTCCTGTCAGCCAGGAGGACCCGTGCTCATCCCCTGAAGTATCCATGGGAGCCTGCATCCCACAGAGACCCACATCTCGGGGCCAACCTCCATGGGGGCCTCTTGGTTGTGGTGGTGGGGGGGTAGTTGACCTCCAGCCCTCCCATCCTGGCCACAGTATTTTGTGAGGATCATTCAGTCCTGGAAGCTTCCTGGGGACCCCAGAAGGAAGAGAACAGGGTGGGTCATGGCAACCACAGCCCCAGGCTCTGGGCCCAAGCACAACAGAAGGTAGAGAACAGGGTGGTCATGGCAGCCTCAGCTCCAGGCTCTGGGCCAGAAGTTGATAACGACCAACTCAGAGCAACCACTGAATTCGATCCTCTTACAGATACACGAGAAGTTGGCGAAAAACTGAATGTAGACCATTCTATGGTCATCTGGCATTTGAAGCCAATTGGAAAGCTGAAAAATCTTGATAAGTGGGTGCCTCATAAGCTGACCAAACATTTTATTTATTTATTTATTTATTTATTTATTTATTTATTTTTTTTTTTTGAGACGGAGTCTCGCTCTGTCCCCCAGGCTGGAGGGCAGTGGCCGGATCTCGGCTCACTGCAAGCTCCGCCTCCCGGGTTCACGCCATTCTCCTGCCTCAGCCTCCCGAGTAGCTGGGACTACAGGCGCCCGCCACCTCGCCCGGCTAGTTTTATGTATTTTTTAGTAGTGACAGGGTTTCACCGTGTTAGCTAGGATGGTCTTGATCTCCCGACCTCGTGATCCGCCTGTCTCGGCCTCCCAAAGTGCTGGGATTACAGGCTTGAGCCACCGCGCCCGGCCCTGACCAAACATTTTAAAAATAATCTTTTTGAAGTGTCATCTTCTCTTATTCTATGAAACA
The DNA here is from genome assembly GCF_047675955.1 of Chlorocebus sabaeus. Taxonomy (NCBI): domain Eukaryota; kingdom Metazoa; phylum Chordata; class Mammalia; order Primates; family Cercopithecidae; genus Chlorocebus; species Chlorocebus sabaeus. Next base: position 100,496,642 of record NC_132925.1, on the reverse strand, counting down.
ACAATGAACCATTTCTTGATCAGACTGTGACATGCCACGAATAGTGGATTTCATCCAACAGCCAACTCACTGGTTGGACTGAGAAGAAGCTCCAAACCACTTCCCAAAGTCAAACTTGTACCAAAAAAAGGTCATGGTCACTGTTTGGTGGTCAGCTGCCGGTCTTCTGATCCACTATACTTTTTGAATCCTGGCGAAATCACTACATCTGAGAAGTATGCCAAGTTAATCGATGAGATGCATGGAAAACTGCAACACCTGGAGCTGGCACTGGTCAACATGAAGGGCCCAGTTCTCCACAACGCATGACCACATGTCATACAACCAGCACTTCAAAAGTTAAATAAACTGGGTTATGAAGTTTTGTCTCATCTGCCATATTCACCTGAACTCTCGCCAACCAACTACCTTCTTTAAGCATCTTGACAACTTTTTGCGGGGAAAACACTCACACAACCAGCAGGATGTAGAAAATGCTTTCCAAGAGTTCACTGAACCCTGAAAGCACGGAATAAACAAGTTTATTTCTCATTGGCAAAAATGTGTTCAATGTAATGGTTTCTTTTTTTTTTTTTTAAGACCTAGTCTCACTCTGTCGCCCAGGCCAGAGTGCAAAGGTGCAATCTTGGCTCACTGCAACCTCTGCCTCCTGGGTTCAAGAGATTCTCCTACCTCAGCTTCTTGAGTAGCTGGATTACAGGCACTTGCCACCACACAGGCTACTTTTTGTAATTTTAGTAGAGACGGGATTTCACCACGTTGGTCAGGCTGGTCTCAAACTCCTGACCTCCTGATTCAACCGACTCAGTCTCCCAAAGTGCTGGGATTACAGGCGTAAGTCACTGTGCCCAGTCCATTGTAATGGGTACTATTTTGATTAATAAAGATGTGCTGCAGCCTAGTTATAAAAATTTAAAATTCACGGTCCAAAACCACAATTACTTTGGCACCAACCTAATAATAGAAGAATTAAAAGAGGCCTTTATATTAAAGAGCCCATGGATCATAAAATAATAAAGAGTATTACAATCTCCATAACCCACAAACTTGGTAAATTAGACCAACTGGATGAATTAAAAGACACAATCTGTTAATACTAAAACATAGGAGAAATAGGTAATCTAAGTATATTGATATCTACTTTAAAAATGGAATCAATACCTAATAACCTTACAGAAAACCTATATATTCCAAAAACCTGACATTCTGTCATGTTATTCTAACTGGTGGGATTCGGGGATTTCCATTTTGATAAGAACATAGGTGAGTCGCACACACTTACTTTTAGTGCTCATTGGTCAGGAAACCTATGTCCACTATAGGATACTGCAGAGTGATGCGTTTTGGAGAATTTAGGCAAGATAATATTATTTACAGAGTTAAAGGAAGGCAACCTGTTTTATGTACAGTAATTCCTCATAATATCATAGGGGATACCATATTTAAACTTTGGGGTATCCCCAGGTATAATGTTTATTTGAGCCACATGTGAATTTCAGACACGGAGGCTTCCCGACTTTGGTGGCTTTCAACAGATGTAGAAGTTAATTCACAACCTACCTTGTGGAGGCATAAAATTCAATGAGCACTCATTTAGCATTTTATTTTACATATTATTTTTGTAAACTTTTCATTTCCCATTAGGTGAAATTTTAAACCTGTTTCAGTTCTTATCCACTTTTTTTTTTCCCCCTGAGACAGAGTGTTGCCCTCTCACCCAGACTGGAGTGCAGTGGAATGGTCTTGACTCACTTCAACCTCCACCTCCCAGGTTCAAGCAATTCTCCTGCCTCAGCCTCCCAAATAGCTGGGATTACAGGTGCCTTCCACCACGCCTGGTTAATTTTTGTATTTTTAGTAGAGATGTGGCTTCCCCATGTTGGTCAGGCTGGTCTTGAACCCCTGATCTTGTGATCTGCCCACCTCGGCCTCCCAAAGTGCTCGGATTACAGGCCTGAGCCACCGTGCCTGCCCCCTCCACTCTTTTTAGGCAGAGGGGAGTAAGGTTTGCTTTAAGTTAGGAGGGACTCCCGTGTACCCAATCCATTTGTGTAAATTTCTTCCTTCAGAGTTCTTTAAATCAGCATCACCATTGTTGAAGGCCTCCCACATTGTACTAATTGTGCTACAGGGTTTTACGAACATGAAGTTTATGTTTGGCTGAATTAACCTCCTTGCTGTGGCACAAGGGGGCCATAGGTGTTTTCACCAATTACGAAGCGGGTTCACTGTGTAATGGCTACCAACTTTTCTGAGTACAATGAGACCAAACACATTCATACATAAATTCCATAAAGTGAATTTATTACTTACAAATAGCAAACAAAAGACAACAGAAGCCTAGGATTCAATATGAACCGCTACCACAAGATCAGGAAGGCTACCCAGAGCAGATGGATGGAGTTTTGACTGTAAACCCTTCACTTGCACTACAACTGAGGGACCCCAGAAAGCAGCCCACCTTGGGTTTTCTCCCACGATGTGGTTTGCTGGACACAAACGTTAAAGGCCACTCTGTTTCGAGCAGGGACTCTAACAGAGCCTGGGGCTGTTCTGACCAATGTCACCTGATTATCAGGATATTGCCTTCCCAGCATATCATACAGTTATCTTGAGAACTACCAGTAAGAAAGGGAGGAAAATGGCCCTGCACCCTTCAAACTGAAGGATCAGGATATTTGTTGTGACAGAGGCACAGACAGTAGCGACAGAGTGTTCTTGTGAGCCATCTACTAGTTCTCTTGAACCATGAGGCACCATGGATGTACACCTCATCAGGAGGGTGTAGGGGACAGCGGCAAGGGGAGCAGCAGCACAAGAAACAAACAAGGCCACTACTTCTGCCTACATAATTACTATTGTCTTGGAGTGTACAGTAATTAATAATGTTCACATGGCTGCCCTAAGCATACAGAGATGGTGACCAGAGTAGATGCAGGGACTACAGAGATACAGCTTGATTCTTGCTAATTAGGACTTAAGTGTCAGCTTATGTGCTGTGCTTCTGTGCATTAATAGTCCAGGGCCTCAAAACTGCCTGTTAAGCACAGGCCAAATGTCATGCTGGGGTGCAATTAAACATTCATGTCTAGGAGATGAGAGCATTTTAGTGTGGGAGAAGATGACAACACTTGAAGACCACAAAACACTGTGCAGAACAAAGGGAAGGCCCATCGTCAGCTCACGGTTCTGACTCAGGTGACTGCTGATGTGTTACGGAACCATCAGCCGACAGCAGGTAGGTCAAGTTGAGCAGGTGTCCTGCATGAGGTCTGGTCCATTCCATTCGTGTTGCGTTGCCAATTGTTACAATAGCGTCTCATGCACCCCACTGGTGAGGAAGGAATTAGCACCCTAAGTTTACTAGCACCGTTAAACACATAATATCTATTACTAAACAGATAAGCCAGACATCAGTTATTAATTACATATAGGAAGATGGTGTAAGCTCCCACAGGCCCAAACAGGGATTAACTTGGGAGGAGGGACTGGTATCACATTAAAAAAGTGAAGATGTTCCTTTTTTTTTTCCTTTTTTTTGAGACAGAATCTCGCTCTATCACCCTTGCTGGAGTGCAGTGGTGTGATCTCGGCTCACTGCAAGGTCCGTCTCCCATGTTCACGCCATTCTCTGCCTCAGCCTCCCTAGAAGCTGGGACTACAGGCGCCCACCACCACGCGCGGCTAATTTTTTGTAGTTTTAGTAGAGACGGGGTTTCACCGTGTTAGCCAGGATAGTCTCCATCTCCTGACTTCGTGATCCGCCTGCCTTGACCTCCCTAAGTGCTGGGATTACAGGCGTGAGTCACTGTGCCCGGCTGAGGATGTTCCTTTGTTCCTACAGGAGTACGTGATTGGTTTGTCTGTTGGTTGGTAGGGAACTGAATCATGTGACACTGACTGGTAAGACTGTAATACTCTAAAATACAATATATAAACTATCATACCTTAATGGTGTAATACGATCTGCTACAATACCAAAGACATCAATGAAAAGCCCAAAGTTATCATATGTGACTGAGAGACTGAATGCTTCCTCCCTCAGATTGGTTACAACGTATCGTCCTATGACAGTCCTCTCTCCTTCATTCAAAGTGAACGATCCAAATAACAGACAGAAATAATAAAGGGCAACAGATGTAAAGAACTCACGAGATGATACTCTATGGTAAACTTTATGTACTTAGGAATTAATACCAACTCAGTATTAGCAAAAAAGAAACATCTTTACATCAAGAGTAATTTTTCCTTTAATAAAGAAAGGTGGAATGTGTATAATGAACAAGGTATAATCAAAGTTTACCAAATGAGGCTAGTAAGACTATCTCAACAATTCACAATCATTATTCACTGGTCCATTAATCACAGGGCAATACATACAAATGAAACTTACCTGGCCGGGCACGGTGGCTCATGTCTGTAATCCCAGCACGTTAGGAGGCCGAGGCAGGCAAATCATGAGGTCAGGAGTTCAAGACCAGCCTAGCCAACATGGCGAAACCCTGTCTCTACTAAAAATACAAAGAATTAGCTGGATGTAGTGGCGGGCGCTTGTAGTCTCAAGTACTCAGGAGGCTGAGGCAGGAGAATCGCTTAAACCTAGGAGGTGGAGGTTGCAGTGAGCCAAGATCGCACTACTGCACTCCAGCCTGGGCAACAGAGTGAGACTCCATCTCAAAAAACAAAATAATGAAATAAAAAAATTGAACTTACCTACATATTAGAAAAACATCAAAATTCAACCATGAATCCAGCAAATTATCAAATGAATAGACAAAAATTCTACCAACAAACTTAATCTCATTTTCTATGAAACTCAAGTACTACTGCTTAAAGAGCATTTACAGAACTCTCACCTCAAGGTTTCCCTGCAAAACAAGGTGAAATGCATACTCAAGACTCTTTAAGAATGAGCCACTGATAAAAACAATATACTTGTAACTTGTGTAACATTTCATACACTTTTTTCAAACACTGCACGATAATTAATTTGCATCAGGCTTTCCAAATTAGAAAAGCTTCACTTATAGAGCTTCTTTCCCATGGGAGTTTTCACATGACTTTTCAAGTAAATGTGAAAACTGAAAATATTCTTGCAGTTTCTAAACTATTAGAGTCTTAATCCTGTGTACGTTCTTGTATTTACAAGGTCCAGCCAGCTACAGTGTGCATTTTCATAAGTCCTTGAGTGGGTATGAGAGAAATGAAACATTCCCACATTCTGGACATTCATAGGGTTTTTCTCAGGACTGAGCTGATGTCTTCAAATGAAATTAAGACAACTGAAGGCCTTACCACAAATTTAAATTCAAAAGGCTTTTCTCCACTCTGAGTCCTCCCAAATCTTCAAAAACAGGAAAATCTGAAGGCTTGACCACATTTCCTACATTCTTAAGGTTTCTCTGCAGTGTGAGCTCTTTCATGTTTATGAGGGAATGGGAAAGAGTAAATGTTTTACCACGTTTCTTACATTCAAGGGGCTTTATTTATTTATTTGTTTGTTTATTGATTTATTTATTTAGAAATGGAGTCTCACTCTGTCAGCAAGCTGGAGTTCAGTGGCACAATCTCAGGTCACTGAAACCTCCGCCTCCTGGGTTCAAGTGATTCTACTGCCTCAGCCTCCTGAGTAGCTGGGATTACAACCATATGCTACCACACCCAGCTAATTTTTGTATTTTTAGTAGAGACGAGGTTTCACCATGTTGGCCAGGATGGTCTCGATCTCCTGACCTCGTGATCTGCATGCACAGGGCTTTCCCCCAACCCCCCATTGCTTTTTGTGTCCTTGAAAAAGAACTAAGACCACTGAAATGTGCCACCATTCCCAGCTAATTATTTTTATTTACTTATTTGTTTTGAGACGGAGTCTCGCTGTGTCGCCCAGGCTGGCGTGCAGTGGTGCGATCTCGGCTCACTGCAAGCTCCGCCTCCTGGGTTCACGCCCTTCTCCTGCCTCAGCCTCCTGAGTAGCTGGCGTAAGCCACCGCGCCTGGCATTATTTTATTTTTTGTAGAGACAGGGTTTCACCATGATGCTCAGGTTGTTTCACGTTGTTTTAATCCAGGCTGGTTATAAACTCCTGGGCTCAAGCAATACACACTCCTTGGCCTCCCAAATTGCTGGGATTATAGGCTGAGTCACTACACCCAGCCTCTATATCATGACTTCTTTCATGGCGAGTAAGGTGACTGGAACGAATGTAGGCTTTACCGCATCTCTGACATTCGTAGAGTTTTTCTTCAGTATGAATTCTTTCATGGAGGTGAAGGGAACTGAGGCGACTGAAGGCTTGGTCACATTGTTTACATTCATAGGCTTTCTCTCCAGCATGAGTACTTCTATGGTTACAAAGGGAACTCAAATGGCTAAAGGCTTTGCCACATTGTTTACATTCATAGGGTCTCTCTCTAGTATGAATGCCTCCATAGTAACCAACGGAAGTGGAACAGCTGAAGGCTTTATCACATTTGGTACATTTATAGGATCTTTCTCCCGTGTGAGTCCTTTCATACGTCTTAAAGGAACAAGAAAATCTGAATGTTTTTCTACATTCCTTACATTCGTAGGGTTTCTCTCTAGTGTGAGTTCGTTCATGTATTAGACAAGAACCGGAAACAGTGAACGCTTTACCACATTGTTTACATTTATTGAGTTTTTCTCCTGTGTGAGTTCTCTGATGTCTTCCAATTGAATTGAGAAAATAAAAAGCTTTCCCACATATCGTACATGTATAACTGGATTTCCACTGTGCATTATCATATGTCTTCTAACACCTGGAACAGAAACGAAGAGTTTCCCACACTGTTCACATTTATATTGCTTCTCTCCATATGGTTTGTATCCTGAGTGAGCTAAGATGTGCCTATTAAGGAGGGAATGACGTACAAAGACTTTTCCACAAATACTTCATTCACATTGTTTTAATCCAGGAGAAATGTTCTCATTCAGATCAAGCATTGGAATTTGGCTGACAACTGTCCATACTGACTACCGTCTTTGCTTTCACACAGTCTCTGTATCATATGAATTCTGTAAAAAAAAAAAAAAAAAAAAAAAAAAAAATGACAAGCACATTATTATTGGTTGGTTTAATAACTTTCTACTTATTAATAGGTCTTTGACTTACACTGCTACCAATACCAAGGAAAATGCTTTTTTTTTTTTTTTTTTTTGCAATGACTGAATTATTTGAAAGTAAATGGGTTACTACTGAAAACACAGCTACCACCTGCATGGCTATGACCAAATTAGTAACATTCATGTACACAATTTTGTAGTACTATTTTCAAGTAAACTGTTTTCCAAACACTGACTGCTACACTGAAGCACATTACATTTTGGATGAAATTTTTCTAAAAAGAAATAAATTTCAAGTGACTCTTATTTGTTTTGATCGCTTGTTTTTAAGTTCATGACAAGCTAAGATTCCTTCAGAGGACTTTATTTCCTCTTCTCAGTGCAAATTATCTTATCTCTTTCCCAGATTTTTCAAAGTGATCTTCAATATTCTGGCCTTTCCATTTGTTTCCTAAAATACAGACCCACAAAATTATCACAAATTATTACAAACTATAGAAACATTGCTAGATTTCATGTTCATTGTACAGAGTGCCCATGCCTGATTTCTTCACCAAATCATTCCCTTGCCACATTCCAAATCACAAATAGCACTGATGATAGGGAAATAGTTCTGTAATTAAGTGAAATGTGTTGTCATTCTCACCCACAGAAGCCAGGTTCCTGCTGGTTTCCTGCATCACTTCTCTGCAGAGAATCTTCTGAGAAGAATCTAGCAAAGCCCATTCCTCCTGGGTAAAGTTCACAGCCACATCCTCAAAAGCCATGGAGTCCTAGAACATCCCACACATGTGGATAGAAGGATGGGTGGGACTAACAGCACTGGGAATCTATACTCAATCCATAAGCTGTTTACATGATTCTAAAATTTCAAGCATTTATTCTGTGACTTGATTGTCACAACTCTTACTCTGTTCACACATACTCCCTCCCACACAGCAGTACAAATGCTAGAATTGAACTATTCAAAAAGGCAACAGCAAAGTAGAAACTCCCATCTTATTAGAGAATCCAGGGAGTAAGATGTGCTGCTAGGAGTTACCTTTTAACTTCACTTTGTACATTTCTAGTATCTGTCATAATAAAGTCCTAACTGATGTGCATAAGGGAGTTAATATTATCAGTCCTGAGACTACTTATTCTTAAAAAGTCTGCTCAGAAAGTTCCATCTTTGTTTGTATTAGTAACTTACATTTTGAAAGGGATTCCACCAACCCAAGTAATAAGAATGACTCACTGCATCTAAATGGCTTATATTTGCCAAAACTTTTTCTGCTGAACGTCTATTATTTTGTGTCACTGCAGTGGTGCTTAGGGAACCAGACACCGAAACATAGTCTGAACACTAAGTGTTCAATGAGTTTCCCTGGTAGACAATATTTTACACGTGCTGTCACTTGTTAACTGAGGAGTTGAGCCCATGCCATGTGATTACACCAAGACAGAGTAGGCTCATTAGATTTAACTGAGTAGTAAATAAAACCAATAATTGATATTTGGTAATACTGCCACAATTTTAAAAATTTCTATTGCACAATATCAAGGTAGAAAGGAATAAGAGGAAATGCGACACCTGTTTTTTAAAATGACATTTATATCACCACTTCCAGATGTTATTCCTATGAAATCACATAAATTCCCAACTCAGGTTGTTTTTGGGCAAGAAAAACTACTTTTTCTTACGTAGTGAAAATGACAAATGTCTAATGATTTTTAGTCATCTAAAAAAAGAGTGATGGCTTGTCTAACATACTTCTAAGATTTTCAAACGAAAATATTCAGGACAGCACCGTATTAGCAGAGAGATGAGCAAGCAGATCAAAGGGAAAAAAAAGTGTTAATGACCCACATTTATATGGAAAGTTGAGGAATGATAGAGTAGGCACTGTAGAAGAGAAAAAGAAATCACATGCATTTTAAAATATGAGACAAACCAGGCTGGCATCTACTTGGGAAAATGCATTGTATTCTTCTCTATTCCATGAACCATAATCAACTTATTATATATTCAAATGTGAAAGATAAAACCAGAACACTTTCAGAAGTCACAGGAAGATTTTTTTTTTTTACGAAGGATTAGGCAGAATTTCTTTTATGTAAGAAAACAGTAATAAAGGAACAGACAAATTCAAACATATTAAAATTTAGGGAATAAAAAGAAAATAGAGTGCGCAGGGCATGGTGGCTCACGCCTGTAATCCCAGCAGCTTGGGAGGTTGAGGAGGGCGATCACCTGCGGTCAGGAGTTTGAGACCAGCCTGATCAACATATCAAAACCCTGTCGTTTTGTTGTTTGTTTGTTTGTTTGTTTGTTTTTTGAGACAGAGTCTCACATTGTCGCTTGGGCTGGGGTGCAGTGGCAACATCTTGGCTCACTGCAACCTCTACCTCCCGGGTTCAAGCAATTCTCTTGCCTCAGCCTCCCGAGTAGCTGGGATTACAGGTGCCTGCCACCAGGCTCAGCTAATTTTTTTGTATTTTTAATAGAGACAGGTTTTCATCATGTTGGTCAGGCTGCTGTGGAACTCCTGACCTCATGATCCGCCCACCTTGGCCTCCCAAAATGCTGGGATTACAGGCCTGAGCCACTGTGCCAGGCCTAATACCCCATGTTTACTAAAAACACAAAAATTAGCTGGGTGTGGTGGTGGCTGCCTATAATCCCAGTTACTCAGGAGGCTGACACAGGAGAATCACTTGAACCCGGGAGGCGGAGGTTGCAGTAAGCAGAGATGGCGCCACTGCACTCCAGTCGGGCTACAGAGCAAGACAGTGTCTCCACCAAAAAAAAAAAAAAAAAAAAAAAAAAAAAAAAAAAAAAACCCTTAGGTATCCAGATAAGAGGATACAGATGTGTCCACTGTCATAAATTCTTCACCATGCTACAAGAGGGAAATTGACATTTTGGTGAATCTTTGTAAATCACCAATTTATCGATCACACTTTTATTTCAGCGGTAGCATTGACAAAGCTAAGTCCTACAATTCCATTTGAAATTACCCTTGAAAAGAATAGACCTTTAAAACTTACCACACTCACTCTGGGGAAGAAATAAATACGAATTTTTAGCAAATAAAATACATCATTTTACTTTGCCTCTTTGGAAATAGTATGTTTATCTTTCAAGCTGTACAGATAAAATGTATCTTATAGTCAATGAAAAAATGAAACTCAAATAAGTGGAGAAGCCTTTTCAAGGTAACAAATTCAGGGAGAGGCAGTGCTGACTCCAACACCTTTCTAAGTGTCACAGCAGGCCATTCTATCCCTCGGGATACCCATCCTGTTCAGTAAAGTACTCAGTGACCACCTAGGAGGCACTGGCACTGCTCTTTGTCCTCCTGTGTGCCTTAAGTGCATTTTCATATTCAGGTTCTTGCACATCCTCTCTGGGGTGGGTTTTCCTTGTCCTTTGGGACAGTTTTTCTCTCTTCACAAGTCTGAGACAATCTAGAGAGCAGAAATCATTTCTGCCTTTTCCTCTCAATATCACCATCCCATTGGCAGACCATCAATGTGTCTCCGAGGAATAAAAACTCTGGCTGGAGGAACAGTTTTCATGACCTAGCTGTAATCACATTACGTTGTATTGTCCATTCATTTTAATGTCCTAAAATTTTAATAACCCTAAGGGGTCACCATTTTAGATGAAACTATACCAGGAGATTCCTCTAAGGCCAAGAGCATCCAGCTGCTCCCCTGAGAGACTCTACCCCCTACCTCAGGCTGTCCTTGGCGATGAGATGACCCCGGGGCTGATACTCACTAGACCCTCCAATAGACATGGCCACTGTGGGTATCCTGGGTCATTCCCAGACAGTTCTAAAATACCAGGACTAGGAAAAGACAGGAGGGTGGCTGAGAACTCAACACCCTGTAAAGTTTTCAAGTGGGGACCTCAACCTAAAGACATTTTGGTAATATGTACACTTAGGAAAGATGAAAAGAAGAGAGGCACAAAGATTTTTTTTTAACAGTAGAGTGTCAGATGATTTATTCTCCACTTTCCTCTCATGTAAAGTGCTTGGAAACAGAAAATATTTTGACCAGCACTGTATTCCCAGCACTTTACAAGGCCGAGGCGGGAGATAAATTAAAGTCAGGAGTTCGAAACCCACCTAGCCAACATGGCAAAACCCTGTCTCTACTAAAAATACAAAAATTAGTTGGACGTGGTGCTGGGAGCCTATAAGCCCAGCTACTTGGGTAGCTGAGGCAGGAGAATCACTTGAATCCGGGAGTCAGAGGTTGCAGTGATCTGAGACTGCATCATTGCACTCCAGCCTGGCTACAGGATGAGACTCCGTCTCAATATATATATATGTGTGTGTGTGTGTGTGTGTGTGTGTGTGTGTATATAATATACATTTAAAATTATTACATGTAGAGAGTATTTGAAGTCATGGGACTGACTGTAGGTAGAAACAAGAGAAGGCAAGGAAAGTTTTTATATTTATATATAATTATATAAAATTAATATATATAATTATAATATATAAATATAGCATATAGGCTGGGCACAGTGGCTTACACCTGTAATCCCAGCAATTTGGGAGGCCGAGGTGGGCAGATCACTTGAGGTCAGGAGTTCAAGACTAGCCTGACCAACATGGAGAAACCCCATCTCTACTAAAGATACAAAAATTAGCCAGGTGTAGTGGTGCGTGCCTGTAATCCCAGCTACTCAGGAGACTGAGGCAGGAAAATCACTTGAACCCCAGAGGTGGAGGTTGCGGTGAGCCCAGATTGCATCATTGCACTCCAGCCTGGGTGACAAGGGTTAAACTCCGTCTCAAAATAAATAAAGAAATAAATAAATAAAGCAAGAAATATATAGTTATATCTAAATATATAATTGTAATACATAAATGTGTATATAAATATACATTTATTATAAATTTATTGATATATGAAATATGTTTATTTCTGAGACAGGGTCTGGCTCTGTCACCCAGGCTGGAGTGCAGTGGCACTATCATAGCTCATTGGAGCCTTGAACAGATGGCTCAAGCGATCCTCCCACCTCAGCCTCCTGAGTGGCTAGGATTGCAGGCACACACCACCATGCCTGGTTAATTTTAAAATTTTTTGTGGAGACAGGTCTTCCTTTTTTGCCTAAGCTGGTCTTGAACTCCTGGGTTCAAGTGATCTTCCTGCCTCAGGCTTCCAATGTGTTAGACGTGGGCCACTGCGTCTGGTCTAATGCATTTTTTAATTTGCGAGTTTATATTATTTAATATTTTGAAGTACTGAATGTGTTGAACAACCAACTTGCAGAATTTCCGAACAATGGATGGTCAGCTCTCATGTCCTGGTTCAGATCGCCCCAGCACACCATGGCTAGAAACCTTTCAGCCAATTTCCACTTATGTCTCCCAGGGCAGGACAATGTCACTTGGCCAATCCCCACTAAGAGGGACTCCGGAAAGGCAAGAAACTATTCTGTTCTCTATAATGGAACCTGACCAGGGAGAAGGCAGCTGGGAGGGCCAGCTGGGCCCTCCAACCGGCAGCGTCCACCATCGACCAACTGCCCTAGAACTACACCGTGCTGGGCATTTGGGACACTGTTATGAGCAAGAGTTTCCATTTTTCTTCTCATGGGACCTTCATGCTAGTGGCAAGAGACAATTTTTTTTTTTTTTTTTTGAGACAGAGTTTTGTTTTTGTCACTCAGGCTGGAGTGCAATGGTGTCATCTCGGCTCACTGCAACATCTGCCTTCTGGATTCAAGCAATTCTCCTGCCTCAGCCTTCCGAGTAGCTGGGATTACAGGATTGCACCGCCATGTCTAGCTAATTTTTGTATTTTTAGTAGAGATGGGGTTTCACCACGTTGGCCAGGCTGGTCTGGAACTCCTGAGCCACTGTACCCAGTCAAGAGGGAGATTTTCAATCAATAAGTATAATTGTGATGAATACCAGAAAGAGGAATGTGTGTGATGGGGAGGGGACCTAAGTTACTGTCTCATATTTTAAGGCTTTCATAGGTAATAACTAAAAACTTAGAAGCTTAAAACAACACACACTTTTAAGCCAATTTTGGCAAACTAGGAGTTGAGCACATTTTAGCGGGTCCTGTGCTTGGGATCTCACGCTAAGCAGCTGGGCTGCATCCTCATCTGAGGCTCCACCAGGGCAGAATCCATTTCCAGGTCCGCTGAAGTTACTGGCAGAATTCATTTCCTCGGACCCGCTTGGCAAGGGCCCAGCTTTTTGCTTTCTTGCCTACGGGGCCCCTCCAAAGGTCTTTTCTCAGCACATCATCTCCCTCTGGCAGCGCCTGCAGGCAGAACCTTTCTCTCAAGTGTGCGAAGGTGATGCACTGTGACAGTGACATCCCATTGCTTTTGCTTGGCTCTATGGGTTAGAAGCCAGTCACCGGTTTTGCTCGTACCCAAGGTCAGGAAGACTATGCAAGGGCATAGGTCATTGGGGCGTCAGTCACTTTAGGGTGTGGCTGCCACCACAGAACTTGGTGAGAATTTAAGGGTTGGTAGGAGCTGGCCAGGTACAGGGGTGAGGGTGTGTCAGGCAGGGGTGAGGGCATGGAGGGGGATGTAGAGGCCTGCACCCTGGAATGTCCTTTCGCTCCCTGAGGTTTTGTTCTTCTGATCCCTGAGTACATTCCAGAACACGGTGGGGCCCTAGCAGGGGAGAGGTAGGGAAGCATGTGTTGTTCATCCGGGGACCTTGTTAGGCAAATCAGATTAGGGGCCAGGCTTTCAGTGGTGGGTGCGAGCGTGGGAGTGATGAGTGTGCAGGTGTGTGTGGGAAGAGCGATGAGGATGGGGTCAGCCCCAGCCACCATGAAGACCTTAACTGTGCATCCACCCATCCAAGCAGCCTCCCTGAGCGAGTGCCTTCAGGGTGCAGGTCCTGTTTTGCACATGGAAGTGATTCAGAATGAGACCCTGCCTTGCCTTAGAGAGGTCACACTTCTCCTTCTTCTTCTTCTACTTCGTTTTTTTGTTTTTTTTTTTTTTTTTTAAATTTGCAACAGAGTCTCACTCTGTTGCCCAGCCTGGAATGCAGTGGCGTGACCTTGGCTCACTGCAACCACTGCTTCCCAGGTTCAAGTAATTTTCCTGCCTCAGCCTCTTGTGTAGGGTAGCTGAGATGATAGGCACGCATTACCATGCCTGGCTAATTGTTGTATTTTAATTTCACCATATTGACCAGGCTGGTCCCAGTCTCCTGGCCTCAAGCGATCTGCCGGCCTAGTCTCCCAAAATGTTGTGACTACAGGCGTAAGCCACCACACCGGGCGAGAGGTCACACTTCATGCCACGTGGGTGGCAGCGACTCAGACAGCACCCCAGCTGGTGCTGGGAGTGAGGGGTGCTCAGCGTCCTAGGAAGGCAGAGGGCTACATGAGAGGTTCGGGGTGGAAGGACTGGAGGAGGATTTGAGATTTTCACCTGAGCAGCTGGGTGGATGGAGGGGCTGTTTACAGAGAATCACAAGAATGTGGATGAGCAGATTAAGGCACCAATAAAGCACTCTGTTTTGGCCCGCGGAAAATTTGAGATGCTTCCCTGTGTCCAGCCGGGGCTTTGGGAAAGGTCCCGACTGAGCATCTGACTGGGATGGATGTCTCCGACAGGGCACAGAGCATGTGGATGGTTTGTGAAGCCCGGAACGGCATGAGATTTCCTGTGGCAGTGCCCACTGCAAATAGAAGGACATTTGGCCTGAGCCCAGATAAACACAAGTTTGGCAGAGCAGCTATGGAGGTATAGGAAAACCAAGGGTGTGGGGGCCCATGAAGCAGGAAGCTCAAATAAGATGAGGAAAGAGGTTTTAAAGATGATCAGGGCTGGGGACAGTGGTTCATGCCTGTAATCCCAACACTTTGGGAGGCTGAGACGAGAGGATAGCTTGAGGCCAGGAGTTTGAGACCAGCCTGGGCAACATAGGGAGACCCCATTTCTATAAATAAATAAATACCATTTGTACTTGGCATTTCAGGCAGGGAACAGCAAACACATGAAAGCTCTGAGGCAGGAAAGGGAAGTGATTAGTGCTTGCTCCTGGTTCCTTTATCAGACCTTAAAGAGATGCAGAGATATTTCAGGTACTCCTTGGCCGAGCTCCTTCAGGGAAGGCCTAAGTTCGCTTCTACTTCCCATCTATTAATTTTTTTTTTGGAGACAGAGTCTCACTCTGTCACCCAGGTTGGAGCACATGCAGTGACACCATCTCAGCTCACTGCAACCTCCACCTCCCGGGTTCAAACAATTCTCCTGCCTCAGCCTTCCCAGGAGCTGGGACCACAGGTACGCGCCACCACGATCGGCCAAGTTTTTGTATTTTTAGCAGAGATGGGATTTCATCTTGTTGGCCAGGCTGGTTTCGAACTCCTGGCCTCAAGTGATCCACCTGCCTCGGCCCCTCAAAGTGCTGGGATTACAGGCGCGAGCCACCGCGCCCGACCCTACTTCAGTCCTAACGCCCACCATTCGTGCTTCCAAATGTTCGCTGAATGAGAAGGTGAACGAGTGAATGGCACTACGTGACTTCGGGCAGCAGGCAATCCTATTCCTTGGACCTCAGTTTCCCTTTTTGTAAAACAAGCCTGTCTCTCACTCTCTGCCCTAAAAGCCTGAGTTCTGGGCTTGAGATGAGCGCGTCTTGTAGAGCAGACTGCAGGTGGACGTTAAGCTGGGTCTTCTAGGAGGCCAGGATCCGGCCAGCTTTTGGGTCCCGTCCTCTCGCGGAACTCTGTACGCCCAATCCCAGCGCCACCCCGCTCAACCTCCATTTGTTCCCCCAGGCCCCGCCCTCTCCACGCTACGCGCTCCCCATTGGCCGAGGGGCGGGCCCTGGGCGCCCGGCTCCGCTGGGGGCGGGGCGGCGGGCGGCGGGCGGGGCTGTGTATACCTGCACTGTGTGCGTCCCGGCCGCAACCCCGCGCCAGCTGCAGCTCCTTGATCCGAGCCGGATCGTGAGCGTGGAACACGGGCCGAAGCGGCGGCAGTGGCCCCGCCCCGCGGAGACCTTGTTGAGGCTGCCGCGGCTCTGTCGGCTGCTCAGCTGCGCTCCAGTCGGTCCAGGCGCCGCAGCGAGGAGCGAGCGTTCTGAGGCGGGGGCCTGAGGTGAGACCGGGCGACGGGGTCTCTGGATCGGGCGGGGTCTCTGCCCCGGGCGTGGCGGCTTCTAGCTGGGTTCCGCAGGGTCCGAGGTCGGGATCCGGGGTCCTTTCGCCTGGGCTTTGTCTCGGCCTCGAGTGGCACCGGGGGCTTCGCTCCGGCTGCGATACCACGTGGGCCTGCGCGGGGGTCACGGTCGCCCTACGTGTGGGGTCCGGTCCCCACTGCTCCCCGGCTCCCCGCGTCTACGGCGGAGGGGACTGCATGGACCCGAGCGCTGGCTTCTGAGCCTAGATGACGTCACTGCACTCCAGCGTGGGCGACCGAGTGAAACTCCGTCTCGAAAAATAAAAACCTGGTAAAGTGTTTTACCCAGCCTAGGTACGTGTGGTAGAGCCGAATGAAAGCTTAGAAAAAGATGACTTGAGAACTAGCCCAGCAGAGGAATCAGGCGGGATGTGTTGTTACTAAGTGAAATTTGCACCTGCTTTCTCCCAGGCCTGGGCTGAGTTGTGTACAACAGAGAACTCAGGTGTTGGGGGCAGTTGACCGGTTGAAGAATGCATTGCTATTATGTGAGGAACATTGGGCTTTGAAAAAGCAGAACTGGATCCACGTTCTTGCCTGGTAACTCTAACTATCATCTAGTTTGTAAAGGAGAATGCAGTTCACTGAAAAATTCTTATGACAGTGTGGAAAGGATTGGGGAGTCTGCATTGTTTTGTGTAATATAGGTCATATGAAAGAGCATTTAGGCTGGAGGGAGACTTTTCATCTCTATAACTTTACTTTCACAAGACAATTCCATCATGATTTGAAGATTTTTGAGTCAAAATTACATTATTCCGCTATGTGTTTCGGGGTAAATTTATACATACAATTTGCTTAAATATTTCAGATGATACAAGAATGTATGTGTGGGGTAAAAGGCTGAAATTTGTATTCCCCCTTCTCTAGAAGTAACCATTGTGAATAGTTAACTCTGTATTCCAGCTATTTTTATACCATAAATACAATGTGAATATTTGAGTGTATATAGACATGTATGTTACACACAGTTTTAGAGATGGAATATTGCTGTGTTGCCCATGCTAGTCTCAAACTCCTGGGCTCAAGTGACCCTCTCGCCTCAGCCTCCCAAAATTTTGGAATTACAGGCGTGAGCCACCGCGCCTGGCCTGCATGAGTATATTTACTAATTGCTAAGTTACTCTGTTCAATACGTGTCTATTGAACTCCCCATGTGCCAAGCATTGTTCTGAATATCTTATATGCACTAATTCCCTTAATTTTTAGAGCAGCTCTATTATTGTGGCCCTTTTACAGTGAGGAAACTGAACCACAGAGAGGCTGGGGACATCGTCTAACATCACACAGCCAGTGCTGTTGGAATTGAGGTTTGAACCCAGACAGCTGGCTTCAAATCTCTTAGCTGTTATCATAGATGGCACACCCAAACCTTAGGGCCGCCTCCCAAGCCTTGCCTCCGATACGGGCTCGCCTGAGCTCTGTGACAGCCGTGTATGTGAGGTTTCTTTCCTCTTTAAGAACACAAGTCTTGGAATTGTCCCAGACCCTGGTAGGACCTCTTGAGGACCAAAAACAGGGATTCTTCAAGCCTGCCCCAAGGGCCAGATCTCTGATTTAGGTACTTGGAAGGTAGATGTAGAAGAGAGTAATTTTGCCAGAACAAAATGTCAGGATGGCTGGGCTGACCGCCAGACGCAGTGGCTCATGCCTGTAATCCCAGCACTTTGGGAGGCCAAAGCAGGTGGATCACCTGAGGTCGGGAGTTCGAGAGCAGCCTGGCCAACAAGTTGAAACTCTGTCTCTACTAAAAATATAAAAATTAGCTGGGCGTTGTAGCGGGTGCCTGTAATCAAAGGTACTTGGGAGACTGAGGCAGGAGAATTGCTTGAACACGGTTGACAGAGGTGGCAGTGAGCTAAGATTATGCCACTGCACTCCAGCTTGGGTGACAGAGCGAGACTCCGTCTCAGAAAAAAAAAAAAAAAAGAAGAAGAAGGGGGAAGGGGAATGGCTATGGCTGGGCTGACTCACAGGGAAGAGGCCCTACAGCAGCCGTAGGACCTCGGCCACTTGGGTGGAAAAGAAGGAAGGAAGAGCTTCACCCATGGCGGTGACCTGGACTGCAGAAACCACACTAAACCGTCCACATCCTGGAGCCTGGCCACCCCATTTGCTTCTCTTCTCCTTGGGTAGAGGGTGTGGGGAGCTTTATACCCTGAAGGCTGAGCAGTACAATTTCTAACCAGGGTAGGCGTTTGTCTGTCCCTGGGAATATAGACAGCATTCTCATAAGCAGCCCAAATACTCCTGAATAGCTTTTTGTAGGGTGGGGCGGGGCAGGGCAGAGGGTCATTTTGACTCATAGGTACCTTTTCCACTTTCACTGTTGATAACTGTGTTACAGATTAAAGTTTTTTTTTTGATACTGAAGAGGGCTTAAGAGAGTGAGCTATTATGGCACATCCAAATCTCTTCTAAATTATGGATCATATATGGTGAACGTTAGAAGCCATGTGTACCTAAGTTGAAAAATGAAAACATGTCTTGTATTTGGGTGACCCCGCTAAGTCTGGATGCCACTGCGCCTTGTGTGAACACAGGATGCTGAGGTGTAGGGATCAACAGGCTTTTTCTGGACATCTTGCGCTTCTCCCTTGGGGTAAAGTGGGGTGGCAGTAGGAGCGCACAGCTGTTGGGCCCCTAATATTTGTTTTACATGTGGGATTCCATTTAATGCAATCTTGGAGGTAAAATTATTTTATTGAAGATGAAGATAGAGGCTTAGAGAAGTTAAGAAAATTGTTCAAGGTCACGTCATTTGTTTTGTTTTGTTTTGAGACAGTTTTGCTCTTCTTGCCCAGGCTGGAGTGCAGTGGCGTGATCTCGGCTCACCACAACCTCTGCTTCCCAGGTTCAAGTGGTTCTCCTGCCTCAGCCTCCCGAGTAGCTGGGAAGACAGGCATGCACCACTATGCCAGGCTGATTTTGTATTTTAGTAGGGAAGGGGTTTTCCCATGTTGGTTAGGCTGGCCTTGAACTCCTAACCTTGGGTGATCCGCCCAACTCGGCCTCCCTAAGTGCTGGGATTACAGGTGTGAGCCACCACGCCCGGCCAAGGCCATGTAATTTGTTAAGTGCAAAGATGAAGTACTTGGTGAACTCAGAAGTTTGACTTCAAGGCCCTTGATCTTTCCATAACACGTGGTTCCTTCCCTGGTTGGTGGGAGTGACTGAAGAACTCAAGGAAGCTGTGTTTTGTGGAAAGAGGACCTGAGGGGTGTATGGTCTTTCCAGGCTTGGAATCTGCCATGCTGGGCTTCTGAATTGTATAGCGTGGCCATATAGAGAGAAGCCCCTCATTTAAGACTTATTCTTTGGGGGAAATAAAGGAAGGCCGCCCACATGAGACAGGCGGAGGTGACTTTCTCAGAGCTGCTGTGGCAAGGGAGTTGGCACTGTCACTTGCGTGTGGCAGAGACTGACATGCAAGTGAGTGGCGGATGAGGAGTGGGGAAACTTCAGGATGGAAAAGAATGGCTCCCAGTGGGGGCTGGAGGTGGCTCTGCAGAAGTGGGGTGTCCTATGTGATTGGTTAGGGGCATATCTGGCTTTCCCTGAATGATCCTAATTGGAAACAGGGGCCAAAATTAGGGTGGCTCTCAGTTTTGAGTCAAGTCCTGGCCACGTGGGACATAGTCGTGGTTTAGTCTCTGGGTTGTGGAGAGAGAGCAGTCTGGCTTCCTGTCTGATGTGGTAGCCTGGCTGGCCTCCTGGCTGTTGACTGTAGATAGGGGATTGGTTTCCTGAGTTGGCAGCTACAGGCTGTGGTCTGAGTTCTGTCTTTATACACATGATCAGGCATGGTCTGTTTGTATATTCAGTCCCTCATTTTTCTTGTCAGTGAAAATATCAAGTGACAAACTGGATACATTGGGAAGATTTTAGATATCTGTGTCCCCTGGAGGAAGTTTTCACATTCACATTGAATCAGAATGAATATAAACAATTGGACCATTTATCTTGAAGATTTAAAATAGGAAATCTTCAACAATACTACCTCGGCGCCATTGCCTGTCTGTCCATTGTTAGGGAATGTGTTTTATCCACCGCCGGCTCATCGTCCACCAGTTTGTGGTTGATCCAGTTCTCTATACATCTTACCTTGTGTGTATCTCATTGTTTGCTAGTGTTAGCTTTCCCCTTCCTCAGTGTAGTTTATTTGTGTAGCCTCTGTTGGTAGGAAGTTATTTGTGGAATTTGTGAATGGAAGGGACCTTGGAGGTCTGCTAGGTTGACCCAGTGATTTCAGAGATAAACAGAAATACAGGGAAATGTTCCAGCTTTTTTGGTGGCAAAACGAGGAATAGAAAGCAGTGTTCTTTGTGCCACAATGTCATTGGAAGACAGCTCAATGTGGACCTAAAATACAGAGTAACTAACTTTCATTTATCTCTGCTTCTGACTCTTGTTATCAGACATTTTAAATTGACCTAAATGTGTTAGCAGAAATATGAAAAGTCCTGACTTGTTTACATATAAGGTACTTTGTCGCCTACTCATTTGGTTGTTTTTTTCAACAGGATTGAAAAGACATTGTTATAAACTGAATGTTTATGTCTCCCCCAGATTCTTGTACTGGAGACCTAACTGCCAGTGTGATGGTATTAGGGGATAGGACATTTGAGAGGTGATTAGGGTTAGATGAGGTCATGAGCGTGGGCCCTGGTCTGACAGGATTAGTGCCCTTAGAAGAAGAGAAACCAGGCCGTGTGTGGTGGCTCACACCTGTAATCCCAGCACTTTGGGAGTCCAAGGTGGGCAGATCACTAGGTCAGGAGATTGAGACCATCCTGAAACCCTGTTTCTACTAAAAATATGAAAATTAGTTGGGTGTGGTGGCACGTGCCTGTAATCCCAGCTACTCGGGAGGCTGAGGCAGGAGAGTTGCTTGAACCAGGGAGTTGGAGGTTGCAGTGAGCTGAGATTGTGCCACTGCACTCCAGCCTGGTGACAGAGCGAGAGTCTGTCTCAAAAAAAAAAAAAAAAGAGGAGAAAGCAGAGAGCTCGCACTGCCCTGGTGTGAGGAAACAAGAAGAAAGGTGGCTGTCTGCAAGCCAGGAAGAGGTGCCTGTCCCGGAACTGTGTTGGCCGATACTTTGATCTTGGACTTCCAGCCTCCAGAGCTGTGAGAAATAAACTAATGATTAAACCACACAGCCCATGGTGTTTTTGATGGTATTTGCCGATGGTATTATGGCCATCTGATTTGACTGATACAGAAATGCTTCTAGAATACTGTATCCTGTATCTAAGTTGGTGATGCCATGAAAATAAATGTGGTAGTTCATTCCTTTATATAAAGATAGCGCTGTGAGCCCAAGGCCTTTGCTCGTGTCTTAGTTGAGCCTTGTTTTCTTATAATAGCTTCCTAATTTCTCTTTTCCCCCTCTAATTTATATTATATATCTGGATTAAATCATATATGGTATGATTTTATACTTTATGTCTATACAAACTTTTAGTGATTTTATTTCATTTTATTTGATTTTTGAGACATGCCCTTGCTCTGTTGCTCAGGCTGGAATGCAGGCGTGCCATGACAGCTCACTGTAACCCTAAATTCCTGGGCTCAAGTGATCCTCCCGCCTCAGCCTCCTGAGTAGCTGGGACTACAGGTGTGCTATCCTGCCTAGCTAGTTTTTAAATTTTTTGTAAGGACAGAGTCTTGCTGTGTTGTCCAGAGTGGTTTCAAACTCCTGGCCTCAAGCAGTCCTCTCGCCTCAGCCTCTCAAAGCACTGGATTACAGGCATGAGCCGCCACACCCGGCCCAGTGATTTTTCATTGGTAAGATCAAGGACGGGTTCCCTGGCTTGGCATTCAAGGCTCATGATCAGGGTGTGATAGGCAAATTTGGGTTTCGTGTTTCCATTCCCACCATCAGCCTTGTACTCTAGCTTGTTGTCTAAGCCCTGTTCTGAAGCCCAGCCTGAGAGCTGCACTTAGAATTTATACCTTCTCATCTCTTCATCGTCTTCGCCTATGTTCTTATCTCCATCCGGGACATCGTCTCCACACTTCTGCCTCTTTAAATCTTCTCCATCCTTCAAGATTTGAAATACTCACTTCCGTTACATGATCCCCGCTCTGACATCCAAGCTAGAATTAATCTTTCTTCCTTTGAACTCTGATAGTGCTTAATGTTTTTCATCCTTTAATTATACAGCAGTCCTGTGTGTTAGATATTATTATTCTCCCAGTTTTTCATAGTTACTTTGAAAATATTTGCTGTAGTCATATATTTTGAACATGTAATATGAGCGACATTCAAAAGGTCCTGGAGAGTGAAAGGCAGTTCTACTCCCATCACTGCCCTGTGACCACTCTTGCCAGTTTTTGTTTGTTTGTTTTTCCAAGGCAGAGTCTTGCTCTGTCACCAGGCTGGTGTGATCTCCGCTCACTGCAACCTCCGCCTCCCGGGTTCAAGCGGTTCTCCTGCCTCAACCTCCTGAGTAGCTGAGACTACAGGTGTGCACCACCATGCCCAGATAAGTTTTGTATTTTGAGTAGAGACGGTGTTTCACCATGTTGGCCAGGATGGTCTGGACATCTTTGCCTCGTGATCCACCTGCCTCAGCCTCTCAAAGTGCTGGGATTATACATGTGAGCCACTGCGCCCAGCCTATGTGTCTTGTTTTTAAAAACACAGATGTTGGCATAAGATAAACACGGTTGTCCACCAGTAAGTATTTAGGTTGTTCCCAACCGTTTGCATTAATCAATGCTGAGTTGTACATAATTCTTGCATATTTGCGTGAATATGTTCATAGGATGCATTGCTAGAAATGGAATTGTGGGATCCAGGGTTCTGCGCATTTTAAATATTGATGGGTGTTGCCAGATTCCCTTCCGTTAGGGCCATACTGTTATCTCACTGTCAATGTGTAAGGGCGTCTATTTCTATTTCCTTGCCAACAGTTTCTTCTCAGCTTTTTTGTTTGACATCACACACACACAGATAGCCCCCTTGTTCCAAAAACATGGACATTTTACATTTCTACTTAAAGTGTGTGCACACTGACTGAAGCTCTGTGTTGCAGTGATGTGTGCTGCTAGGATTGTGGCTCTGTTTCGAATTTGCTAGCCAGGCTATGGCTTTCCAGGCAGGTATTTTTTGTTTTGTTCATGCTGTTGCTGTCCTTGGGCTGTGTGAATTTCCCTCCACTGCCCAGCCAGATTTCCTTTCCGGTGGACGGGCTTAGTGTCTCATCCAGCAGCCCTGTTTCCTAGTGACCTGGGCCGAGTGTCTCATCCGGCAGCCCTGTGTCCTGGTGATCTGGGCCGAGTGTCTCATCCGGCAGCCCTGTGTCCTGGTGATCTGGGCCGAGTGTCTCATCTGGCAGACCTGTTTTCTGGTGACCTGGGCCGAGTGTCTCATCCGGCAGCCCTGTGTCCTGGTGATCTGGGCCGAGTGTCTCATCCGGCAGCCCTGTGTCCTGGTGATCTGGGCCGAGTGTCTCATCTGGCAGACCTGTTTTCTGGTGATCTGGGCCGAGTGTCTCATCTGGCAGCCCTGTTTCCTGGTGATCTGGGCCGAGTGTCTCATCCGGCAGCCCTGTTTCCTGGTGATCTGGGCTGAGTATCTTATCCAGCAGCCCTGTTTCCTGGTGATCTAGGCTGAGTGCCTCCATGAGAAGTTGCACCCAGTAGTGCATCATTTCACAGCAAGCAACACATTTTCACCACGTTTCTAGTGGGACATGCACTAGCTCTTTTCTGGGCATCAGCAGACCTGGCTTTTTTCTGGTTCAAGCAACAGCTGGTGAGTTACCAAAGACAAGTCCCATATGGCCCCTGGTCCTTTGCTTTATAAGTAGAATCACAGTCCAAGTGGGCATCACTGCCCTGGTCTCTATGCGGTGCTGAGTGTTCTGGGGATGATGGCTAAGTGTCAGGGTGCATTTCCACCACTAGGGGATTACAGGCCAGCCAAACACACAGGAGGAAAGGTAACAGCCCCGGGCAGGTACATAGAACCAGAGGAGTTTGGAAGGGTGGTTCCAAGCTCCGTGGTGTGATTGATGTGATCACAATAAACATTTTATCTCTAAGTCTTGGGCCATTGGACCAAGAGAAGAGAGAGCTGGTGTTGAGTTGTAGTCAGAGGTGCGTGGTTTGTGTGCCTGCTGAGCCTGGCTGGGACTCAATTCCATTTTACCTTCTGTTTCCACTTTTTCATGCTCCTGCTTGTTTCTCCAGAAAAAAATGCAATAAATTCCTTTCAAAAACTTTACGAAAGCCATAGATGCTTATTGAAAATAGTTCAAATGATATGGAAGGCAGAAAGATAGTGAATGTTTTTCTGTTGTGTGTTTGGATGAATGTGTCTTTGGGGTAGTCACTATTAACACTGGGTGTATTTCCTTCCAGATCTTTTCCAGTGTTCCTACAAATATATATGTACACTTTGTAAAACACAAAATAGTACCTGATAAACACTGAGTCCCCCTACTCCCACTGCGCAGTCTATGTGGACCTCCTTTCATGGTGATAGGATGAGACCTGATCGACTCCTTTTGTTCGCTGGAGTGACAGGTAATAATAGCAACAGATAACTCACCTTCAGCGAGCATTTACCATGTGGCAGGGTCTGTGCTCCAGGCAGGCTACATGAAGTGGGTCTTAAGGCTTTTTACAACAATGCTATGAGTGAACACAGTAATTGTTAACATTTTGCAAATGATAGAATTGCAGTAGAGAGAAGCAGAGCTGCTTGCTCAGACTCATGGCATGATTCCTGAGAGCGAGAACACTTTTACAACAATTGTTGTTATAGTCAGGTGATTTATGATCATTTGAAGAAATAGTGCATTCAGTGAATACATTTCAGGGTCTGGTAGAGTCTGGGAACTGTTCCTGAAAATGCACTGGGCTAGAGATAAGGGAGAGGTCCATTGGCCCTGGGCCCCTGGTGCAAGGAGGGAGGTCCCGGGGAGAGGGGGCATGGAGAGGAGGTCTCTGAACAAACCTTACAACATCTATTTCTGCCGAGTCTGGTCCGAGGTCTGGTTCTTGACATGTACACTTTTCAGAGATACTTGGTTTCGATTTTTATCATGGCTCAGCTGAGCAGCCATGGTTTCAAACTGCTTGGAGATGTGGTCTGGAAGGCCAGTGCTATGGCCATTCTTTCCGCTCCTGCAGGAGGGGAGTCATCCTGGGACTAGAGGGCTTCGCCTGTAATCAGCTATCTCATAATAAATGGATTTGATGCTGGTTTCGCTAAGTCAGGAAACTTCTCTTTTGGAAGAAAAATGGATACTTTTTTTTGGGTTTTGCTGAGGAGCCACAGGGTTTAGAGCAGGGACTGGAAGTTGGTTGAGACACACGTGAGTGCAATCAAACATCTTCCATGAAACGTGGAAATAAACGCAGTGTTTCAGAGAGCTCCCTGGCTTTGGGATATAAATATTTCTGTAACAGAATGGCACTGGATGTCTGCTGTATTTTTTTCTCTGCTATTTTGGCAAGTTTTATTTGGGTGTGTGTCTCCTGTACAGAAGGTATGACATCAGTTTTTGCCACCAAGTATTTACAGACGTTGGTGCCTCCTATGTGGGTCACTTTTGTGCCGTGGTTTCTTTGGGGAAATTGTAGGTCTCCTACCCAAAGCACATTGCCCATTTCAAGGTGCTCCTGGTTCTGAACACCTGTGGCAGTGCCTTCCATGTGGGTGAAGCCAGCCGAGAAAGTATCCCTCCCCAGGAGGTGGGGACTGGTGATTGCCTGAGTGAGGAGGCTGGGGATGAGCCCTGGACTAGAACTTGTGACCGGCTGCTTTTCTTTCCCCTCCTCTCCCTCCTATTTTTCCACCACCCCCACTTTTTAAAAATTTCTTATAAAAAATTAAGCAATTATTTTGGTTTCCTTTATTCTCTATTCCTTGCTAATCGTATGAAGAGTGAGCCTGGGACAGTGGAAAGGAAAGTTGTACTTAGCTTCAGATGATCTTACCAGCCCCGCATTGAGGGGTTTCCGCCAGGCAGCATTGTCAAGTGACCTTGTGGAGGTTCTCCTTTCAGTCCTCAGCGTTAACCAGCAGAGTCAGGTGATACTTATTCCTGGTTAACGTTGAGGAAGTTGAGCTCAAAGTGGCTAAGGGAACTTCCCAAAGTCACATAGGAAGTAGCAGAGTAGAACCAAACACAGATTGTCTCTGAATCAGGCAGGTCATCAGATTCCAAAATGGGCTCTTACTTTTTGGAGGTCAGAAAGCTGAACAGACACAGATCTTTCTTTCTTTCTTTCTTTCTTTCTTTCTTTCTTTCTTTTCTTTTCTTTTCTTTCTTTTCTTTTCTTTTCTTTTCTTTTCTTTTCTTTTCTTTTCTTTTCTTTTCTTTTCTTTTCTTTCCTTCCTTCCTTCCTTCCTTCCTTCCTTCCTTCCTTCCTTCCTTCCTTCTTTCTTTCTCTTTCTTTCTTTCTTTCTTTCTCTTTCTTTCTCTTTCTCTCTTTCTTTCTTTCTCTCTCTCTTTCTTTCTTTCTCTCTCTTTCTTTCTTTCTTTCTTTCTTCTTCTTCCTCCTCTTCCTCTCCTCCCTCTCCTCCCCCTCCTCCCCCTCCTCCTCCTCCTCCTTCTCTTCCTCCTTTTCCTTCTCCTTTCTCCTTTCTTCTTCTTTCTTCTCCTTCTTTCTTCTCCTTCTTCTTTCTTCTCCTTCTTCTCCTTCTTTCTTCTTCTTCTTCCTTTTCTTCTTCTTCTCCTTTCTTCTTCCTCTTCATTTTTTTTTTTTTTTGAGCTAGGTTTTCGCTATGCTGCCTAGGCTGGTCTAGGCTCAAGCTGTTCTGCCTTAGCGTTCTGAGTGCTGGGCTTACAGGTTTGTGTCACCACACCCAACCGAACAGAGATTTCTTTAAAGAAGACTTACAAATGGTGAAAAAATATGTGAAAAAAATGCTTAGTATCACTTATAATCAGAGAAATGCAAATCAAAACCACAGTGAGGTATCATCTCATCTGTTAGGATAGGTATTATCAAAAAGACAAAAAATAACAAGTGCTGGCGAGGATATGGAGACAAGGGAGCTCTTACACACTGTAGGTGGTGCAAACTAGAGCAGCTGGCTGGGCGCGGGGCACACGCTGACATCCCAGCACTTTGGGAGCCCGAGGCCGGCAGATCACCTGAGGTCAGGAGTTTGAAACCACCCTGGCCAACATGGTGATACCCCGCCTCTACTAAAAACACAAAAATCAGCTGGGAGCAGTGGATCACACCTGTAATCCCAGCACTGTTGGGCGGCTGAGGTGGGTGGGTCACTTGAGCCCAGGAGTTCAAGACCAGCCTGGCCAACGTGGTGAAACCCCATCTCTACTAAAAAATACAAAAATTTGCCAGGTGCAGTGGCAGGCCCCCGTAATCCCAGCTACTCAGAAGGCGGAGGCATGAGAACCACTGGAACCCAGGAGGCGGATGCTACAGTGAACAAGCCGAGATTGCACCATTGTATTCCATCCTGGGCAACAGTGAGACTCTGTCTCGAAGAGAAAAAAGAAAAAGAGTAAGAGTAAGCTAGGGCACCCACTATGGCAAACAGTATGGAGGTTCCTCAGAAAACTGCAGATGAAATTACAGTGTGATCCAGCAGTCCCACTACAGTGTAGATACCCAAAGAAAAGGAAATCAGTGTCGGAGGGGCATCCGCACCTCTATGTTTCCTACAGCACTGTTCACCATAGCCAAGATATGGAATCAGCCTCGGTGTCCAACAGCAGATGATGGATAGAGAAAATGTGGTCTTTATACACAGTAGCATACTATTCAGCCATAACACAGGATGAAGTCCTGTTATTCTCAGCAACGTGGATGGAACTGGAAGATATTACAAAATAAGCCAGGAACAGAAAGTTACACAGCACATGTTCTCTTATGTGGAAGGTAAAAAAGAGTGGATCTCATTGAAGTTGAAAGTAGACAGAGGATCCTAGAGGGTGAGAAGGGTGGGGGTAGAGGAAGATAGGGAGAAATTTGTTAAAGGATATAAAATTATAGCTGAATACAAAAAAGTTCTAGTGTTCTATAACATAGGATGACTACAGTTAAGAATATATAGTTTCAGGCTGGGCGCGGTGGCTCATGCCTGTAATCCTAGCACTTTGGGGGGCTGAGGTGGTGGAACACCTGAGGTCAGGAGTTTGAGACCAGCCTGGCCAACGTGGTGAAACCCCATCTCTACTTAAAATACAAAAATTAGCCGGGCATAGTGGTGAGTGCCTGTAACCCCAGCTCCCAGGGAGACCGAGGCAGGAGAGTAGCTTGAACCTGGGAAGAAAATGTTGCAGTGAGCGGAGATCACACCACTGCACTCTAGCCTGGGCAACAGAGCAAGACTTTGTCTCAAAAAACAAAAAACAAAACAAAACAAAAAGAATATGTACTTTCAGATAATTGGAGGAAGGGTATTGAACGTTACCAACACAAAGAAATGATAAATGTTTGAGATGGTGGATATGCTAATTACACTGATCACGTACATTACATGTATTATAACATCACTATGTGTACTCCATATGTATGGACAGTACACAATTATGTGTCAATTAAAAAAGAAAAAGCTGAACTTAGATTGGAATGGCTATGAAGTAGCTAGCTTTTTCATATTTTTGATATAGACCCTAGGCATTTATGTTAAGTAAACTACCCTTGGCTTCAGGAAATGTGTAGTATTTGAATTTTAGCGTTGCATTTTATAATACAGAGAAGTAAATCTGTAGGCTTGCTTTAGATACAGTCACAGGGTTTGACTGTGATGACTTTTTTATGTAATAAGGGGGAAATATACCTTAATAGGCATACAAGCTCATTTTTCTCCCTCTTACACATTTTTAGCTGTTGTCCAGGCATTGTGATACTTATGTAAACAGTATGCAATATCTTAGGTAGGAATCACAATTTTAAGGTAAGAATATTTAGAGTTATGTATTTTTCAAGCTTTCAAAGTGGACATTTTACGTGTCCATTATATAACTGTAATTAAATTTTCAAAAAGACAATACCTGTCTTTAATATGGGTGATGCGCTAGCACTTGGAGACAAAGTCTCACTTTCTCCCAGGCTGGAGTGTAGTGGTGCGATCATGGTTCACTGCAGCCTCAGCCTCATAGGCTTGAGAGATCCTCCCACCTCAGCCTCCCAAGTAGCTGGGACCACAGGTGTACAACACCATGCCCAGCTAATGTTTAAAATTTTTTGCAGAGACAGGGCCTCCCTCTGTTGCACAGGGTGGTCTGGAATTCCTGGGTTCAAGTGATTCTCCTGCTTCATCCACCCAAAGTGCTGTGATTACAGGCATGTGCCATTGCCTGGCCCCATATAAGTGGGATGATGACTTTAGCCTAGGAGTTCCACACCAACCTGGGTAACATGGTACAAGACCCTGTCTCTACAAAAACTAAAAAAATTAACTGGTCATGGTGGCACCTGCCTGTGGTCCCAGCTACTCCAGGAGGCTGAGACAGGAGGATAACTTGAGCCTAGGAGTCGAGACTGCAGTGAGCTCTGATCTTATCATTGCATTCCAGCCTGGGTGACAGAGTGAGACCTTGTCTCTTAAAAAAAGTTACTGGCTACCTGATTATTCATAGGAAAAAAACCTGAACTCTGCTCTAAACCTCATACGTCGTACAAAAATTAACTCAAAATGGATCATGGACTAAAATGTAAAATGCAAAATAAAGATGAAAAGAGGAGCTAGAGACTGGGAGAAACTATTTGCAAACCACATGTCTGATAAAGGCCTCATATCTATAATATATAAAGAACTATCCAAATTCAGCAATGAAACCAAATCATCTACTTTGAAAATGAATAAAAGGCCTGAAGAGACATTTCAGATAACATATAAGCACATGAAAAGCTGTTCAACATCATGAACCATCAGAAAAATGCACACTAAAGCCATATCACTATACACCTATCAGAATGCCTAAAATAAAAAGTAGTAACAAGACCAATGCTGGTGAGGATGCGGGGAAACGGGATCACTCACACTTGGCTGGTGGGAATGGAAGATGGTACAGCCATTCTGGAAAACAGCTTGACAGTTTCTTAAAAAACTAAATGTGCAATTGCCGTAGGAGGCAGCACTCACATTCATAGGCAGTTATCCCAGATAAATGAGGACTTATGTTGACACAAAAGCCTTTATGTATCTCTTCATAGCAGCATTATTTATGAAGGCTAGAAACTGGAAACAGCCCAGAGACTGCTCAGCAGGTGAATGGTTAAACAAACTGGTGCACCCAGGCCCCAGATACCACTCTGCAGTAGTTAATGACATCCTTGTTCATCAGTCTTTCAAACTAGAAACCACCATCATGCTTACTCCCCTTTTTTCCATCCTGGGTCTGAGTGGATTTCATTTTGCATTTCTTTCCAATGTATTTTCCCTCTGTCCTTTCTGCTTTTGCCTCATGCCTGATTTGAACTGTTTTAAGAGCCACCAAATTGTTTCTCTGCCTCATCATGGAATCCTTTCTACACTTCATGCCCCACATTGTCATTGGAACAATCTTTCCAAAACATGAACAAACTAACTTAAAAGAAATATCCCAGGTAGCCTTCCAAATAAGTATAAGCTTTCTGTTAGAAGTTTGACTTCTTGTCTATAGGGAACCCCAGGACTGTAGAGAGACGGATTTACTGTCTGCATTTTAAGATCAGGCAGAAATCCCTGGAGGGGCCCATGTGGAATAGTGGCACAAATACCGGTTCTAGAATCAGAAGCCCTCATATCCTGGTTCTAACACTAGCTGGATGTTCTTGGGAAAGTTTTGGTTTCAAATCTCAGTATGAGGAAGCATACCCAAGGGATCACACAAGGCTGCTGGGAGGAGTGGATGAGGGGCATGTCGAACATGCTGTGTAATCCGTGAAGTACGTCGTATGTGTGAGAAGTGGAGCTGTGTGAATAATGGTTCTGGAATCGTATGAAAACAATGGAAAGCACATTCGTAGTTCTGCCTGATGATACCACTGGGCACCTGTGCTGTACATGCCTGCAACATGGGTGAGGCCCGGGTCAGTACAGCTCACAGTTTGGTTTTCATTCAGTTAGAAAGGCCCGAGAAGACCCTTCCCCCTCCAGCTGTGGGAAGGAGGCGGCTGTCTCCTGCCTCTATTTGGTGGGATTGTCTGTGGCTCCTTAGGGAAAGGAATGCAGGGAGTGGGGGAAGAAAGCCGGTCTGACTGCTTGCTAGTCACCCTTCCCCCAGGGAGGAGTGGAGGGATCATTTCGTGGTAATTTGCCATGTCTTTCTTAACCCATCTGCTCTTAGAAATGATCAGCATGACAAAGTAAAAGACCCGTTAGGGACAGATGGGCTGTGTGTCCTGTGCGTTTATGGCTTTGTGGCCTCAGAGCTGCCAGAACTCGATAGCTTTCTGGTGAATGTTGGGTCAGCCAAGGGGCTGAAAATAGTGAGAGGTAGAAAATTCCCCCTCACTGCTCTGGTCTGGGAGTGATTACTGAGGAGAGCGGCATGGAGGGCCCAGCCGTGGGGTCCCTCTCAAGCACACCCTCACTGCAGTGGGAATGCGGGTCTCAACCTCCCTAGGCCTCCGTGATTTTCGTCTGTCACATACTCACGTCCAGCAGGGATGTCTATGGTGATGAGATGAGGGAGCATCATAGCACATGTGGCACTTAGTAGGCTTGCGGTGAGTGGACTCTGGCGTCAGTGGGACAGGAGACTGGGAGCTGTGTGTGGACGCACTCACGTGCTGGTGTCATAGGTGGACAGAGGAGAGAGGGACGCTCTGCAGTTCTCCTTTTGGTCTGTCACCCCTCCTTTTGTGAACAGAATACGTGAGTGTATTCTGTTGCCCCAGTCAACTTAGTAGGCTGATTGCTCAATTTTCTGCTTCCACTTTTGATTTCTTATGAATGGGAAAAGGAATACTTCAGTTACTTTTCTGGTTGATGGCATACATTCCTTGATATCACCTTAATGCTTTTTAATTTCTATGTATTTTGGATGTTGGAGCTTGCCTGACATCTGTGTTTTTATGCCTCACCCTCTCGCGTAACTGTTGACCACACCAGGACCAGAAAGAAGTGACCAGACCGATTGGTAGCAGGGCTAGGACTGGAATTTCCCAGCCTTTTGGCACCCAGCAGGCTCTGTTTTCCGTATTGCACTGCTCTTCCCTATTTCGACCCCTGTTAGGACAGTGGATGTGAAATGTAGCTGGGCGCTTTTGGGGGTGTGCTAGGAGTGTGGCAGATGCCTCAGACTGGCATTTTCCCCTGATTCTGAATTCTCATGGCTCAGAGTCAGTCTCTAGGCTACTGACCGGGAAGATACAGGAAGTTGTTTTGTATGACAAACTATGCCAGAGCATTTTTTTCACCCGGCAATTTATTTGGTTTGGACTGCAATAAATCTCTGATATTGGTTTCTTTGCCAATATTATTAGGGAGTGGAGCCTGACTTGTTAACTTAGCCCGATTCGTAGTGCTTAGAATCTCAGTGAGTGTGTGTTGAACGGAGCGGAAGTGTGAGAGCATCTTGGACAGTGGTTTGCAAACCTAGCTGCATCTGGGGGGCTGTGAAAAAAGCATGCGTGCTTACTCCCGACCAGTTGAAATAGAATCTGCAGGAATGGAGCCTGGGCAGCTCTAGTGCTGTTAAAAACCCCCAGGTGGTTCTGATATACTGTAAAGGTTGAGTAAAGGTTGAGATCCACTGATTCACAGTGAATTGGAGTCCTGGATCATAGACATGCCTTACGCTTTCACCAGCTTAGAATGGCTCTTGTGCTTTAGAACTGTGAAAAAGTGTTATGCAAACAAATGTGGAAATAGCCTAAATGTCACATCCTGCTACTACCTGTCATGAAGTATATTTATCAGTTTTTCACTCTATTCTGATCTCTACCCATTCCACCTTTTCCTCCTGGAACAATAATTTGACAGTTGGTTATGCAGAACCAGAGTAAGTCTAGTTTGATTGGCGGGAAACGATTTTGGGTATGAAGTACTCTTTAGGCATTTATTGAACTCTTGTTTGTACCACCGCTGTGCTGGACAGTTTATAAATATTACTTCTTTAAACAAGGCCTATGGAGTCAGGCTGCCTGGGTTTTGCTAAGTAGTTGTGTCATTTGGGACAAGTTTTTAAGCTTATATAAACCTGACTTTCATCTATGAAATGGGATGACAAGGGGTCATTATCATCTCACAGGATCGTGCAAATGTGTGTGTAAAGTGCTTAGTTTGGTGTCTAACACATAGTAACTACTCAGTAAAGTTATTATTACACCATCATCATCAAATTTAAATGTAAATATTAAGACCTAATAAATTCGTAAAAGGTACTATACCTTTACCCCTTGAACCAAAGACTACTTTAGTTTTAACTGGTTGGGTTAATTTATGCCTTAAATATTGGCCTCTTGAATACCTTGAATTTCAATTGAACGTAGCCAGAGGATTTCATAATTGGACCATTGTCTCTGGAAGTTGGATTTTTGTTTGTTTGTTTGGTTTCACTTCCTACACTAAGCATGGGGCTGTGCACACCTTTATGATGACTTCTGGTACTGGGGAATCAAAGCTTCATTAGCCTCTTTGGAGGAGATGATCTTATGCTATATGAAACACTCAGACTTTGTTAACTGTGTACCATCCAGACAAGACCAGGTGCTTCCCATGGCAGCCTGTCCTTTTCTTAGCTCTCTCATCAATCTAGCCTGTTCCTTCTATTCCTCTTTATACTAGAACTTCTCTTTGAACAAGGAATGTTGTTTTGTCACTACTAGGTCCCCAGCAATTAGTAATGCCTAGCACATACTAGGTGCCTCCTGAATGCTAATAGGTGATAATCTAGCAGAACACAAGATAAATCCGCAGGTTGAGATTTAAGCTGTGTGGTATGAACGCTGCATTGGCAAACTTATTCAATCAATTTTGTTAATGCAAGTTTAACATATGTTAGTAACTGACTTAGTTCAGGAATCATTTACTGAGTGTCTTCTAGGCCAGACATTGGGGAGAGAAAGGTAATAAAATATGATCCCTGCCTCATGCGCAGGAAGTCTAGTGTGATGGACAGACACGTGCCAATGGCTGCCATGGAATATGGTGAGCAGTAAGATAAAGGGGCACCCTGTGTGCCCTTGGAGCATAGAGCAGGGCTTGTGTTCTGGGAACATGGGCTCCATGTGAAAACACAATTTAAATTTTCTTTTTTCTTTCTTTTTTTTTTTTTTTTTTTTTTTTGAGACACAGTCTTGCTCTGTGGTCCAGGCTGGAGTATAGTGGTGTGATCTCGGCTCACTGCAACGTGCTCCCCCGAGGTTCAAGCGATTCTCGTGTCTCAGCCTCCCGAGTAGCTGGGATAACAGGTGTGCGCCACCACACCTGGCTAATTTTTGCATTTATAGTAGAGATGGAGTTTCACCGTGCTGGCTGGGCTGGTCTTGGACTCCTGACATCAGGTGATCCTCCCACCTCGGCCTTCCAAAGTTCTGGGATTATAGGCATGTATGTATTCATCCTTTTAAATATCTGCGGGTAGCACTTAACTTTAAATGGGTACTAATTAAACTATTGAATGACTTTAGTATGGATTGAATGACTTTGCTCAGGCCTCGTTTTTAATTTCCTTCATTAGAGGAAAAAAAAAAATGCAGGTTTAAAATCCCTCATCCAAACTGTTTGGAACCAGAAGTGTCTCAGATTTTTTTGCATTTTTGGATTTTTGAATATTTGTATTATACTTGCTGGTTGAGCATACTGAATTCAAAAATCCAGAGTCTGAGCTCGTCCAATGAACATTTCGTTGAGCATCACGTCGGCACTCAAAAGTTGTGGATTTCGGAGTTTCTGGTTAGGGAGACTCATCCTGTATGGGTGCTGGGTTGTTGCAGGAGTTCCAGACAAGAGGTTGGGTGACTAGGCTTTGGTTTTCGCTTTGTTACTAAACAGGCTGTTTTCTTCCATAAGCTCAGCTTTAGATCCCCCGGTTGTCAAAGAAGGGAATGGGCCATCTGATGTTTAAGGCCTCTGTTAGTTCTGACTTGGAGACACCTGGCTTCAGTTCATCTTCCTTAGGAGTGGACAAAGAATATGGGAATTTTGAAATTGTTAGTCAACATCTACAGGGTCGTTGCAGCCTGGTTTTAGGTAAAGGTCATCTTTAGTGAGCCCAGGGAGAAACAGTGGTTTAGCTGTCAGCTGAGAGGGGTAAGCGGTTCTATTAATTTTCCTCTGTGTTAGTGAAAGCATTGTTAAGGGTGACAGCGTTAGTGGAGCAGGCTGGAAAGAGGAGGAGAACTCACTGTTACAGGTTATATTGAATGTGTTTTCAGTCACTAAATGCTTTTTATGATATGTTTTTCGGGATGTCAGTGTTGTGTGATTTCTCTGTGTTAAGCACAGGAAATTTAACATCAGCAAAAAAGAATGCTCTTTCTTTTTTTCTTTTTTTTTTTTCCTTTGAGATGGAGTTTCGTTCTTGTCGCCCAGGCTGGAGTGCAGTGGCGTGATCTCAGCTCACTGCTACCTCGGCCTCCTGAGTTCAAGCGATTTTCCTGCCTCAGCCTCCTGAGTAGCTGGGATTACAGGTGCTCACCAGCATGCCCGGCTAATTTTTATATTTTTAGTACAGATGGGGCTTTGCCATATTGACCAGGCTGTTCTTGAACTTCTGACCTCAGGTGATCCTCCTGCCTCGGCTTCCCAAAGTGCTGGGATTACAGGCATGCGCCGCCATGCCTGGCCTTGAATGTTCTTTCTATGGGAATCTACAAAAGCCAGCTTTTGAGTCTAGTGGCAGAAAACCTCTTCTTCATTGTTTAGCTGTGCTGTGAGCTTGGAGGGCTTCAAGTCCAGCTGAAAAAGCTGTAGTATTTTAGGTCAGTTGGCTGTCTTGGAGAACTTAATGAGCACTGGGCTGGAGTGATACTGTCAGAGTTCATGAGCGGTTTGAGGCTCTCAAAGCCTAGATACTGGGGTCGCCCAAATATATTGGCTGGACTCACTATTTCTCTCGGGAGTCGGGGGTTGGAAAATGCTGTGGTCTTAACTCTGCTCTTAATTTTACAGTGCTGTTATGAATGGTAAGAATGATTTCATACGTTTGCATTTTGCTTTGTAATTCACAGAGAATTTTAAAATCCGTTATCTGCAGTTCTGTGAAAAAGGCAGAGCACTTTCATATCTTCTGTTTTCCCGTGATTCTCTTGTGGCTCACAGAAGCTAAGAGCCATCACCAAGGTCATAGGGTGAATGAGTCGCAGAGCTGGGAGTAGAGGCTCAGGCTTCTAGTGACCCTATTTCTTCCTTGATAGCTCGCTCTGGTGGCGCTATGTTCAGGTAACTGCGCATGCTCGGTTTGGTCTTTTGTAAATCCCTGCCCCATTTCGGGGGAGGTTCTTGGGAGGCTTCTATTCATTGTGGAGCATTTAAGTATCTTGTCCTCTCTCCTTCTTCCCAGATGCATGGGCATTTCTGCAGGCCCTCAGGCTGACCCTTGTGCGTGGGGGTGTCTCCTGCCTCCACGTTGCTTGCATGCCCCCTTCTGAAGGTGCTTTTCCCCGCATGGAGCCCCCTCGTGCTGCCTCCACACTGCAGGCTGTTCGGTAAATGTTACTAAGTCAGCATCGTTGTTTTCTAGAAATGGGATGGGGTATGGATGCCAAGTTCTTTTCTGTGTGAAGTCTTCGATTGCATCATCTTGCCTTCCCCGTGTGTGCTCCTTGAGGTTGTCGCTGTGCTGCGGTCATCTGTGTTCCCTAGGGTGCCTCCCTTGGAGTCCTGGCCGTATTAGACATGCAGTGTTCACGGCCTAAATGAGAGAAAGGCCAACAGAGTCATTAAATCTGGAAAATGACAAGTGAGGGAAAGAAATTTTTATTGAAGGCATGTGAAAGAGAAATCTTTTTAGAAAAGTTGACCTGTTTCTCAACTGGAGTTGAATTTCAGCTCAGAAAAGCAGCTGTGTGCCCAGAGGGCTTTGGGATTTCAGTTTGTGACAGATGAATTGAATTTGTTGTTGTATGAATGTGTTATCCTTTTGGGGTTTTATTAGGCCTTTCTCCCAAATGGAATCGATTTTTCGATAAAAGTCACACTTCCTTTTTGAGAAGTGTAACACTAATTGTATGAGATGGTCTCCCAAAAAATTACCTGCCAGGAACCAAACACACTGCCTGAGACTCACGGCCCCTGGTTTCTGCCTGTGCAGCTGCAGGGCAGAGAGGCACGCTTGAGCTGAAATCAAGACGCATGTCTGCATCTTCCTTTTCTTGTCTGCTGTTTCGTCTCTGAGCTAGCCTGCCTTCAACGTCTAGGAGCTTGGTGGGTGGAGACACATTACGGTATGGAGGAGGGATATGGCATTGCCACAGCCAGGAGACTCGCTGAAGTCTCTGTTCTCTTCCTGCTCACTGCTCTGACTTTGTATAAGTCACATTTGTAGGGCTGTGCACAGTGGCTTACACCTGTAATCCTAGCACTTTGGGAGG
Organism: Chlorocebus sabaeus; assembly: GCF_047675955.1. NCBI lineage: Eukaryota > Metazoa > Chordata > Mammalia > Primates > Cercopithecidae > Chlorocebus > Chlorocebus sabaeus. Next base: position 100,458,921 of record NC_132925.1, on the reverse strand, counting down.
CTGACCTGGGAGGATCTCTTGAGCCCAGAGTTTGGAACCAGTCTGGGCCACATGGTGAAAGCCCATCCCTAGAAAAAATAAAAATTAAAAAATTAGCCAGGTGTGGTGGCTCATGCCTGTAATCCCAGCTACTGGAGAGGCTGAGGTGCGAGAATCACTTGAGCCCGGGAAGTCGAGGCTGCAGTGAACCATCATCACGCCACTGCACTCCAGCCTGGTCAGAGCAAGACCTTGTCTCAAAACAGACAAAAACAAACAAACAAAAACCCATGTGTAATAGTGGCAGTAGTTAACTTTTGAAAGTTTGAAGAAAAGTTTCTAAATCACCTGTGTCCATGGACAACTTACTTAGCCTTTCTATGCCTCAGTTTCCTCATCTATGAAAAATGAGAGAATATGGTATTGATCTTACAGGATTATTAAACCATTGCCCAGATTGCTTATAGAGCTAGAGCTTTTTCCTTGAAGTACATGAGTATGGCTGTCAGACATCTGAAACCCGAAACCATCTTACAACATCATTTGGATGCTACCCCCTCTCCACCCTCTTTTTCCATTTGTAAGGGACAAGGATCCAGGAAGGAAAGTATCAGCTTACAAAGGCTTTTGTTACAAATAATCGTTCATGTTCTTTCTTTTGGTATCTTATTCTCTGTTTACATTTTTTTTTTTTTATTTTTACATTTTTTGAGACAGAGTCTTGCTCTGTCACCCAGGCTGGAGTGCAGTGGCACGATCTCGGCTCACTCCAACCTCTGCCTCCCAGGTTCAAGTGATTCTTGTGCCTCAGCTTCCTGAGTAACTGAGATTACAGGCGTGTGTCACCACGTCCAGCTAATTTTTCTGTTTTTAGTGGAGACAAGGTTTTGCCGTGTTGGTCAGGCTGATCTTGAACTCCTGAACTCAGGTGATCTGCCTGCCTCAGTCTCCCAAAGAGCTGAGATTTTCTAGATGATCACGTAGATATGATGCTGAGCACTAGACAAAGATGTTGATTGAAGCGATTTAAAAAAATTTTGTCAGAGTTCAGATTTTACACCAATATTTAGAAAATCAGCAAAAGAACTTGGAGGAATGTTCTCAGGCATCCAGTTCAGCCCCCTGCGCACATTGTCATAAAATCTGAATGTGTGTACAGGGAGACGCATTCCTTTCTGTTCTCATCACAGGTCCTTCCCTGGCTCTACACCTGCCTGTCATGCGCGTCCGTGTGAAGAGACCACCAAACAGGCTTTGTGTGAGCAATAAAGCTTTTTAATCACCTGGGTGCAGGCGGGCTGAGTCTGAAAAAGAGTCAGCGAAGGGAGATAAGGGTGGGGCAGTTTTATAGGATTTGGGTAGGTAAAGGAAAATTACAGCCAAAGAGGGGTTGTTATCTGGTGGGCAGGGGTGGGGGTCACAAGGTGCTCTGTGTGGGAGCTCTTTGAGCCAGGATGAGCCAGGAAAAGGAATTTCACAAGATAATATAATCGCTTAAGGCAAGGACCGGTCATTTTCACTTCTTTTGTGGTAGAATGTCATCAGTTAAGGTGGGATAGGGCATTTGCACTTCTTTTGTGATTCTTCAGTTACTTCAGGTCATCTGGGCATATAAGTGCAAGTCATAGGGGATGCGATGGCTTGGATTGGGCTCAGAAGCATGACATTGCCCTCTTCCCAACCTTCCCTACCTTTTCCCTCCTGTGCGGTTCTCTCACAAAGTGAATGACCTCAGCCACAGCTTCTCTGCAGCTGCATCAGACTGTGGCGACAGGCGTGGTGGCTGCTGCAGGGCCTGCTGTCCCCAGGGAGCCCAGTCTTGCTTGCCGCTGGAACCTGGTCACCATTTTGCACCGAAAGTATGTAATTCTACAGAATGAGAGCCCACATGCTGGGAATGGAGGTGTCTTTATCACGGTGCTCTGCATATTTTAATCTTGGGTAGAAAGTATGGAAAAGTATGTGATACCTGTGGTTTGATGTCAGAAGGACATTGTGAACTTGACGTGGACTGAGGATGTTCAGGTGCAACAGGTACCCTGGCTTCATTAAATGAGACTTCCCCATCTCCCTGCCAGGCATGCACAGGTGTATGGCCACATCTTATGTGTTATCCTTATCTAGAGTGCACCTTGTCATCACGTTTAAAGTTACATGAAGATATTCTGCCTCATAGAGTAGGTCCCAAACGGCATTCAACACAGAAATGCACTCTTGATATTATACATGGAAAGTGCTTTCATATACCAAGTGGGAGAGCAGTCCTAAAATCTGGGCTGGAATCACAGAAGGAAGGCTTTGGGAAGCAACAGATTCCCTAGTCCAAAGCTGGTTTTTGATGAATCTAGAAACAGGACCAAGAAAAGTGAATTTGCCTAAGGCCCTGACAGTGTCTCACGGTAACATTTGAACCTAGCAGTTTCTTGACCTATTTCTTTAAATGATTAGTCATGCTTCCTCTGATTCCTATATAAACGTATTCCTCATTCATTCTTTTGTTTCAGTGAATTATTGCGGTGCTACCACGTAGCAGTATTTGAGTCAAAATGTGGCAGTGTTTATCCCTTTCCAAGGTTTTTAGTTGCACAGTTTGTCAAAGTTGTGCTAACAGTTTCTTGTTGGTTGCAAAGTGTCCTTTCAGAAGCCAATTGTGTGGTGTATTTATATTGACTGTTGGAGGTAGTTTGGTTAGAACCTACTTTGAGTGGCTGGCATGGGCCTGGGGGACAATAACAGCTGCCTGCTTCATGGGCAGAGATGAAGTAATTGCTTCCTGGGAAGTACCATCCTCCTGGCCACACTCTCCAGCCCATTTCCTTTGTGGTGGTTTCCTCGCATCTGCATGGTTCTGACTTTGTGTGAGTCTCATTTATTTTAGCATATGACTTCAGGCTGTGGGGAAGAATGGCCATTTTAGCACAGAGATGCACACAAAGGAACAACTGGCTAAATGTGAGTGAAGACATTCTTGGGGTGGGGATTCATTTCTTTTATTCTGTAACAGGCAGTCTGGGAAGCATTCTGGACATGTGGCCTGTGGCCTGCACTGTCACAGTTCCTCCCTGCAGGATCGCAGATGTTTGGAGATTGTAGTGATAACTGTTATCATTGAGAATGTCATTCTCACAGGCTCTAATAAGTCAGGATTTATTCAGTGTGAATTTGTTAAAGACAACTGTATTTCTAGCCAAATCCATGGGAGACATTTCTCCTGGCAGTGTTGCTGGGGGTATTCCCGTGGCTTAGTCTTAGGGGAGCACAAGCCTTTGAATACTGCTGAAGCTGTGAGTACCCATAGCGCACCGCAGTACTTTTGCCATACGGGGTGTTAGTCACTGATACACGTCTCAGTCAGACCTGATGGATTCTTGACCCCTTCCTTTCTTAATTTTTTAATTTTTATTTTTAATTTTTGTTTTTTAAGAGCACAACCCCTCAGGTGGCCACCATGACTCTCTGGTGTTTTCGGTTGGCTGCAGCCTATTTGCTATCTCTGGTTTCAACATATTCGAAGTCTGATGATGCTTCCCTCTGTTGTTCTTCTGCTGTGTGACCTCCACACACGCAGGGTTCAAGACTGTCAGAGCTGGGAGCCACCTTCACAACTCCCAGGGTTTCCGGAACATCCTTTATCTAGCCCTGGGGATGGAAGAGATGTCATCAGAGACGGAGGCTTATTAGGTTTACATGCCATTGATAACGAATGAGGAGGTTTTCTTTTATATAAGGGGAGCTTCTTATAATGTGCTTTAGTAGGGTAAAGAAGCTTTTGAGGTTTGCTTTCTCTGGAAAGATAATTTGTGATCCTGCTGTTGCTTTCAACAAAAATATAATTTGCATACCAGTGCATGTTGTATTACTGAGCACAGGCTGACAAATGGTTCTGAACTCGTCGTTCACTCCGCCACTGTTTCTTGAATGGCATATGTGTGCCAGCTGTAGTAGGAACTTGCTAGGCTCTAGGACTAACCGTTATGAAACGAGGGTCCTGGGGGAAGCAAATGCATATAACTATAAAGGTTTGAGGGGATATCAGAGGTGGTGCCTATAGGTGCAAACTTCGTTCATTCATTGTCCCATCTAGGAGGTTTTGTGTCTTAGCAGCGTGTTCCATAGCAACACATCCCTCTATCAAAATATTCATCATATTGAATTGAAGTTCTCTGCTTAGGTATGTATTTTTCCAACTAAGTTTAGAACTGGTTAAGGACAGGCTATGGGGTATGTATTATATATATCTACACGCACACATATATTTATATATATACACATTACCATTGTAAATATACTATATATTTATATATATACACACATATATATTTCTCCCTCTCTATATACACATACAACCCACACATATATATACACACACACATATATGAAACACACACACACACACACACACACACTTCTACTGCCAAGCACAGAAAGTCAAAACTAGGCAACAGTTCTTTGAGTGTTCATGAAAAAATAGATGTGTTAGTTGAGAGCGTCGTTAAGTTGCCAGGGGAAAGACAGGATGGATTCACAAAGGGAGATAGTGTTTTTGTTTTTTTTTTTTTTCTTTGTTTAACTCTTCAATTCGAAATAATCCAGACTTATGGAAAAGTTGCAAAAATAGTACGGAGAATTCCCATATACTCTTTCCTCAGATTCCCCAAACATTTCACCCCATTTGTACTTTCTCTCTCTGTGGATATATTTTTTTTTTTTCTGAAATGTTTGAGAGAGGAAGGTAGAATGCAGGGCAGGTTGAAAGGCGGAAGGAGAGAGGTGGGTTGGGAGGCTTTTTTTTTTTTTTTTTAATCTCCTGAGATGTAGTTTCGCTCTTGTCACCCAGGCTGGAGTGCAATGGCACAATCTCAGCTCACTGTAACCTCTGTCTTCTGAGTTCAAGTGATTCTCCTGCTTCAGCCTCCCTAATAGCTGGGAGTACAGGCACCCATCACCATGCTCGGCTAATTTTTTGTATTTTTAGTAGAGGGGTTTCACCATGTTGGTCAGGCTGGTCTTGAGCTCCTGACCTCTGATGATCCACCTGCCTTGGCCTACCAAAGTGCTTGGGATTACACGCATGAACCACTGTGCCTGGCGATTGGGAGGCTTTTGCAGTAACTCAAAGTGCTATGATGAGGGCTGGACCTGGTTGGAAATGATGAGGAAGGTGAGAAGTGGTTAGGTCTGGCATATATTTTGAAAGGAGAGTTTAAATGGGTTGGATGACAAGAGAGAGAAAAAGAAGTTTTAAGGATGATGTCAAGGATTTTGGCCTGAGTAACTGGAAGACTAGAGATGCTGTTATTGGGATCGGGAAGACTCTGGGAGGAGTCGGTTATAGCAGGGGGAATCAAAAGTGTGTTTTTGGCATGCTAAATTTGAGGTCCAAAAAGAGATGTCAAGAAGTGTTGGCCGGACGCGGTGGCTCACGCCTGTAATTACAACACGTTAGGTGGCTGAGGTAGGCAGATCACCTGAGGTCAAGAGTTCGAGATCAGCCTGGTAATTATTAAAATCGATCATTGATTTTTACTAATTAATCATATTATTGCTCCTAATACTGCAGGGGGTGTACACCTACCTGTGATGTTGTTCCTAATATCCAGGGACAGAGAGCATGATCTTAGTTTTAATATTGCAGTAGGTGTGCACTCATCCTGTGACACTGATCCTAATATGCAGGGGGTAGAGTATGACATGACTCCCAACATAGCAATGAATGGACAGCCACCCGGTGATATTGCTCCTAATATTCATGGAAGAAGCACATGATATTACTCCCAATATCGCAGGGAGGGTACAACTCTTCTGTGATATGGTTCCTAGTATCCGGAGGGGGAGAGGATGATAATAGTTCCAGTATTGCAGGCTGTGTTCACCCGCCCTGTGATATTGTTATGAGTATCCTGGAAGGGATATGACTCCCCATAGAGCAGGAGGCGTACATCCAGCCTGGGATATTGTTCCTATTATCCATGGAGAGGAGAGGCTGATATTACTCCCAATATGGTAGGGGGTGTACATCCACCCTGTGATATTCTTCTTAATATTCCAAGGCTGAGAGGTTGATATTACTCCCAGTATCACAGACACCGTACACCCCCGTGTGATACTCTTCCTGATATCCGGAAGGGGAGAAGATGGTATTAATCCCCATATCGCAGGAGGTGAACACCCAGTCTGATATCTTTCCTAGTATGCATGGGGAGAGGGTATAATATTATTCCCAATATTGCAGAAGATGTACACGGCCCACCCATGATATTGTCCTTAATATTCCAAGGCACAGAAGACGATGTTACTCCCAATATCGCAGAAAGTGTCCACCCCCCAGTGATGTTGTTCCCATGATCCAGGAGGGAAGAGGATGATATGACTTTCAACCCCTGCACCCTGCAATGCTCTCACCCTGCAACACCGACACCAGCTCAACCTGACATGGGAGCAGAGGTGCTGGCTGGGAGTGTTCATTGCTTCTCTTTTCTCCCTTGCCAGACTCAGTAGAGGAAGCTGAGACCGAGCAGCCGCAGGAACAAGGTGGGCTTTGCCAGTGGCTCAGGCTTCCTCTGGTTATGAGTTGGGCCTTGGGTTAATGCTGGGGGAGGGGACAGTGGGCATTGGATGCGACAGTCACCTCTCTGTGGTGTGGGCTGGGTGGGGGACGTCGCCTGAGGTGGGCCTGATCCTCCCGTCTACTCTGGCACTGGAGGCTGTGGGGTCCCACACTTCTTCCAATGAACATGCTGACCCCCACCTGGTCCCCGACCGAGGTGTGGCATCCTTTCCACTGCTGGGGCCCACATGTAGCTGTAGGTTCCTTTTTCATGACCTGGAGAAGGTGCAGCTTGCCCTGTGCTCTGCCTCAGAGATGGGAGGCCACGCAGCCCTCAGCGGGTAGCAGAATTCCGAGCCTTAGGTTGCAGGGGCCTCAACTGAGGTCCCTGAAGGGTCTGCTCCTTCCTGAGGGGCTGATTCAGGGAGACCCTCCCGTCTCCCCTCTGCGGCTCTGTCGCTTCCCCTCACACAGGGCCCGCATGTGGACAGCCTGGTGATGTGGATGCACCAAGGGCCCTTGGAAGTTCCCTGGGAATGGGATCCATCCCAGTACATTTGGGATGCAGGCACAAGGTCCCAGAGGAGGCCCAGGAAGCCAGTGGGGAAGGGAAGGCTGTTGTAGGTTTGCCTCGGGGAGGGGGTGGTTCCACCCTCTGCCAAAGTCACTGGAGCAAAGGCACGTGGCTCTCCAGCTGCCCCGGAGGCCAGGGTAGTGGCTGGGAGGGGCTGTGTGCCTCTGCCGGGTGGGGGAGATTTCTTAGCTAATCTAGTGTAGTCAAGTCACATTTGCCTCTAAATCATATTTATTTATTTTTTTAATTCCAAGGCTTTACAGATGAATAAGGAGACAGTTTGTATTGAAAATAGTTTTTACATGTGAGCTTGAAACAGAGAGTCTGTTTAAATCTAGTTTTTTCCTTCCCAGTAATGCCTCCTTTCATCCCAGGTTTTCCAACAGGAAATGCGCTTGTTTGCTCACCTCTGCGAGGTGGCTTTGGCTAGGAATCCACCAAAGTCAGCAGACACCAGTGGGCTGCTGGAGCAGTCTGGCCTTTGTTAACCCTTTAGGAACTGTGGGCTTCAGGTTTTCAGACCATCCAAGGTGAAGGTGGCCACAGGGGCCTGGAAGCCTTCCCATCCTCCCTGCAGGGATGGTCTGTTTCCCTGCACGGAGCTGGGTACATGGGTACAACACCCCTGTCCTGTGCCGTCGGTGGCTTTACCAATTTTGCATAGCAGCTTTTGAGCTGATCAATAGCTCTGGCTGTTGAGGATTTCATGGATTCCTGTACCCCACCGGGGGGCCCAATATGCTGACAAAAGTTACATTTGTAGTTGTAGTGCTGCATATACATGGGTCCAGTTAGAAGGCTTTGATTCTATCTAAAGGGAAAGGCATCTCTGAGGGATCTCTGAGCTGACATAGTCTCCTAAAACCATGCTGTGAGGTGGCGACAAAGCAGGACAGGAGGGTGATTTTGTAGGAGAGTCGGGCCACGGGCCTGCATGTTCTCTGTGTCCCCAGAGTTCGTACGTGCTCCAGACCCCGGGTTTGCATTGCGCATAATTCTCAAGGGCTCATGGCAAGCTGCGCCAGGGACACAGAGGACGGGGATGCGGGGATCCTGCCCCAAGTGGACCAAGGACTCACTGTTGCACTCGAATCTGTCTAGGTGTTTTTGTGACTTGCAGAAATACCTCCACCTTGCCTGGGCCTGGAGCCACAGGAGACCCTGCTGAAGGTGAAGAATGTTCTGGAACAATGCAAGACCTGCTCAGGCTGCCCCCAGGAGCCAGCGTCCTGGGGTCTCTGTGTAGCATCCAGCAACGTGAGCTTGCAGGACCCCGAGGAGCCCTCCTTCTGCTTGGAAGCGGAGGACAACTGGGAGGATCCAGAGGCCCTGAGATCACTGCTGCTGTTCCTGAACACCTCTGGATTCAAGGCCAGCTTCTGTGGCCTGTACAACCTGGCGCTGCCATGGCTGAGCAGCATGTTCAGCAGCTTTAGCGACGAGGAGGAGCTGACTGGGCGCCTGGCACAGGCCCGAGGGGCGGCCAAGAAAGATGGCCTCCTCATGGCCCTGGCCAGGTTCTGCTTCCTCCTGGGGCGGCTGTGCAGCAGGAGGCTCAAGCTGTCCCAGGCCCAGGTGTACTTGGAGGAAACACTAGGGGCCCTGGAGGGCAGCTTCGGGGACCTGTTCCTGGTGGTGGCTGTGTATGCCAACCTGGCCAGCATTTACTGGAAGCAGAACCGGGAGAAGAGTACACAGGTGGTTCCCAATGCCATGGCCCTGCTCCTGGGGACGCCTGGCCACATCTGCAGCACCGAGGCGGACAGGGAGCTCCTGCAGCTGGTGCTGCAGTGGGCGGTGGGTGGCCAGAGCCAGCAGGCCTAGGCCCGGGCCTGCTTCCTGCTGGCCAGGCACCACGTGCACCTCAAGTAGCCTGAGGAGGCCCTGCCCTTCCTAGAGCAGCTGTTGTTTTTGCACAGGGACTCGGGAGCCCCAGACGCTGCGTGGCTCTCAGACTGCTGCCTACTCCTGGCTGACATCTACAGCCGCGAGTGCCTGCCCCACCTGGTGCTGAGCTGTGTCAAGGTGGCCGCATTGAGGACACAGGACTCGCTGGCTGGTTCGCTGAGGAATGTGAACCTGGTGCTCCAGAACGCCCTCCAGCCCCAGAGCCTCCCCACCCAGACTTCCCACTACCTCAGGCGAGCGCTGGCCTCCCTAACCCCAGGCACAGGCCAGGCGCTGCGCGGCCTTCTCCACGCCAGCCTGGCCCAGCCGTACAGCCACCATGGCTACCATGGCCCAGCCATCACCTTCATGACGCAGGTGGTGGAAGCCAGTGCTGTTGCCGGAGTCCGTGCCATCATGGACCCCCTGGTGGCCCTGGCCTGGCTGCATGTGCTTCATGGGCACAGCCTGGTGGCCCTGAACATCCTGCAGTCTGTCCAGGATGCAGTGGTGGTCAGCGAGGACCAGGAGGGTGTGATTGCCAACATTGGTGGCTGTGGCTCTGAAGAGGACGGGACGGACGAGGCAGGCAGCCGAGGGCTACTACCACGCCCTATGGGTGGCTTGGGACCTGGGCCAGCGGAGGAACCAGGCAGTGTTGCTGGCCAACTTTGGGACCTTGTGTCTGCACGCGGGTGCCAGCAGGCTGGCCCAGCACTACCTCCTGGAGGCTGTACGTCTGTTCTCGAGGCTTCCCTGTGGGGAGTGTGGCCGGGACTTCACCCACATACTCCTGGGCTACCTCTTCACCCGCCAGGGCCCGGCCCAGTAGTGCAAGGGCTACTATGAGTGGGCCCTTCTGGTCGCCGTGGAGATGGATCACGTGGAGAGTGAGTGCCCCAGTTCCTCCTGTGCGCTTTCTGGGGCCACTGGGGTCAGGGCACACCTGGGGTTTGTGATTCGGAAACAAGTGGTGGTTTTTCCACCATCGAAAGCGCTGAGTCATGGCCAGCAGCAGATGTTGGCAAACGCCCTGGAGACAGGCCGTTCCCATGCAGGGCCAGGCCCTCTGTGCCCTACTGAGGCAGCCAGCTCTTCCCGGTTTGCCCAGGGACCATCCTGCCTTGAGCACGGAAAGTCCTGCGTGCTGGGAATCCCTAGACATAACCCTGGGATCAAGGCATGTTGTGCTGAGCTGGGACTTGGGGCCCCTCCATGACCCAGGCCCTGAACACCAGTTCTTGTGCCTGTGTTTGCTTGGTATCTTGGCAGCCCTGTGCACCGGTCATTACACTTCACAAAGGACACAGGGTCGGGTGATTGCCTAAAGCCACAGAGCAGTTCACGCAAAAGCAGCTCACGCCGAGTGTGCCAGGCCCCACCCACAAATGGGGCTTGTGACGTCCTCGGGAGGGAGGTGCTGAGCGTGGGAATGTGAGCTTCAGGCCAGAGAAGCCACAAAAGGGTGAGTGGCGTGGTGGCGGGGCAGCACTTGGCCCCGGGTTAGGGAAGCCTCTTTAGTCTGGGACCAGAGGGTTGAGAGCATTTAGTCAAGTAATAGGTGATGGATGAGGGGCTGGTGGTGGGGGAGGGGCTGGTGGTGTAGCCTGTGTGAAGACCCAGGGGTGAGCGAGTGGGGGTGAGTGAGCGGGGATGAGTGGGGTGTGAGTGGGTATGAGTGAGTGGGGTGTGAGCGGGGGTGAGTGAGCGGGGATGAGTGGGGGATGAGCGGGGATGAGAGCATTTAGTCAAGTAATAGGTGGTGGATGAGGGGCTGGTGGTGGGGGAGGGGCTGGTGGTGTAACCTGTGTGAAAACCCAGGGGTGAGCGAGTGGGGGTGAGTGAGCGGGGATGAGTGGGGTGTGAGTGGGTATGAGTGAGTGGGGTGTGAGCGGGGGTGAATGAGCGGGGATGAGTGGGGGATGAGCGGGGATGAGAGCATTTAGTCAAGTAATAGGTGGTGGATGAGGGGCTGGTGGTGGGGGAGGGGCTGGTGGTGTAGTCTGTGTGAAGACCCAGGGGTGAGAGAGTGGGGGTGAGTTAGCGAGGGTGGGTAGGGTGAGAGTGGTGGTGAGTGAGCAGGGGTTATGCAGGGAGGTGCAGAGTTGGGAGTGGGTGGATTGGGTGCTGGATGGTGAGAAGCTCTTCTGGAGAGCTAAGCAGGGCCTGGGGCCTCAGGCTGTGGTTTGGCCTTTTTCCCAAGAGCACTGGGGAGCCATGGAGTGCTATCGAACAGTCAGTGCAGACTGAGCAGTGAATGGACAGTAGGTGGGCAGGGCTGTCTGAAATCTAGGCCACAGAGGATAGATGAGGAAGTTGAGTCCAGGGAAATGGCTGAGACAAGGGATACTGCTGAGTCCCCTCTGCCTTGCAGCGCTTTGTCATGGCATAGTGAGACCACTCAGAGGTGCCTCCTGTGGCCTGGAGCAGAGCTCCAGGGGATGTGCCCAAATCTGAATCTGCTCATTTCCCAGCACAGGCCTGGCACCCACTCCTGGCCCTAGGAGGGATGAGATTTTGGAAAGGACCGTGTGAAGGGGCGCCGGTCCCACACATCTGCCCAAGGAGGGTTGGGGGGTTCAGACCCAGACTTCTTCCCCAGGAGCATTCTCTGACTGGAAGGAGACCCTCCAGGAACCCAGCGCCCCAGCCCCCACTGCAGCCTCCGATGGCTCCTGGCACAATAGCCTGTGGTACCTCCTCCTACGAGGCCCTCCCCTGGGTGCTGGGGGATTCAGACCTGGAAATGCAGGCCAGGGAACGGGGATCATGCTTCCCTGTCTCCCCACCCTGCGCTGAACGGTCGAGGAGACCGAAGGTGGGGCTGATACCCCACATGCTTCCTTGGGATCATTTTTGAGTCACTTTCGGTAGTTTGTGTCCTTCTAAGAGTTTGGCTGTTGTGTCTGGATGGTCTGGTTTGTTGGTGTACAATTGTTTGTAGTGTTTTCATGGAATCCTTTTATTTCTGTCAGGTCGGCAATAATGTTTCCTCTTTCATTTCTGATTTTAGAAACTTGGGTTTGTAATTGTTTATTTTTTTTAGAGATGGGGTCTCATCATGTTCTGCCAGGGGGGTCTTGAATGCTGGCCTCAGCGATCCTTCCCCCTCGGCCTCACAAAGTGCTGGGATGACAGGCGTGAGCCATGGTGCTCAGTCTCTGATTTTAGTCGTTTGTGCCCCATCTTTGTTTTCTTGGTCAGTCTGGTGAAAGACTTGTCAATTTTGTTATTATTTTCAAAAAACCCACTTTTGGTTCTGTTGATTATCTCTTTTGTTTTTCCATTCTCTGTATTTTTACTTCCCATTTCCACTCTCACGTTTATTGTTTTCTTCCTTTTATTCACTTTGGGTTTAGTTCATTTTCTAGTTTCTCAAGGTGGAAAGTTAGGCTTTTGATTTGAGATTTTTCTTCTTTCTTTGAATGTAGACATTTACAGTTATAAATTTCCCTTTCAGCACTGCCTTAGCTACATCTTGGTGTTTTTGATACACTGTGCTGTTTTTTATTTTTTTTAAGTTTTGCTCTATTACCCAGGCTGGGATGCAGTGGTGCAATCTTGGCTCACTGCAACTTCTACCCAGGTTCAAGTCATTCTCATGGCTCAGTCTCCTGAGTAGCTGGAATTACAGATGTGCACCACCACAGCCGGCTAATTTTTGTATTTTTTTTTTTATAGCGACAGGGTTTCAGCATGTTTCCCAGGCTGATCTCAAACTCCTGGACTCAAGCGATCCTCCCACCTCGGCCTCCCACCTCGGCCTCCCACAGTGCTGGGATGAGAGGCGTGAGCCACCGTGCTGGCCCAGGCTGTGCATTTGTTTGTATTCTTTTCAAATTAATTTTCAGTTTCCCTGATGGTCTCTTCTTTGACTCACTGGTTGTTTAGGAGTGTGTAGTTTTCACATATTTTTGAATTTCCCACGTTTCCTTCACTGTCGATTTCCAGTTTCGTGCCAGTACAGCTGAAGAACACCTCTGCTTTGGTCTCAGTCCTTCTCCCTTCACTGAGGCTCATTTTGTGGCCTGGCACATGGTCTGTCATGGGGAATGTCCCATGGGCTCTCAAGAGGACTGTGTATTCAGCTGTTGTTGGGGGGCATGTGTGACAGATGTCCATTTGGTGTACCTGGTTTCCAGTGTTAATCTTCGGAATGTTTCTGACACTAGAAAATCAGAAGCTTTCCACCATTCCCAGCGCCCTGGCTTTGGGAGAGGCCAGCGAGCCTGTGGGTTTGGAGCCTGGTTGCATGAGAGAAGCATGTGTGGAAATGCCAGGGGCCGGATTTGAACCCCATTCCCCCAACATGATGACATGTGTGGCAGACATGACGCTTGGCTTTGCTCTCTCAGGGTTCCATCTGCGACAGGGGCTACTTGTGCCCCTGGCCTCATCATCTCAGGTTAAAGGCGGCCTTGGTCCTGGCCAGAGGGGCTTTGTGAAGCAGAAATAGATGGCATGGTGCAGGGGCCGAGCCTGGCCAGGACCTCGGCCCTGGGAGTTGTAAAGAAGGCTGGCCTGTACCATGAGCATCTGCACCAAGCTGTGCCCATGTCACGGTGTGCTCGGCGTCTGCCCTTGCACAGGTGCATAGCCTGTCTGAGCTCAGGCTCCCCACCTATGGGGCCCAGGTTCACAGAGGTGTGAAAGAGGCAAGCACGGCGCAGGGGCCTCCGAGCACAGCCAGCCTCGCTTCGATGCTGGGAGGCTGACGTCTTCCATTTTGTCTTCTGCCCAGGCCAGCTGCCGGCCGTCCAGTGGCTGTGCTACTTCTACAGTGTCGTCATGCCGAGCAAGACCCAGCGTGTCATCTACCACGAGTTCCAGCTCTCCCTTGCCCGCAAGGTGGCTGACAAGATGCTGGAGGGAGCAGCTCCTAGAGACCACCAGTGAGCTCTACCTGTCCCTGGGCACCGAGCGGTGAGGGCTGGCTTTGCAGCGGTGGGGGTGTGGAGGGGGGCAAGAAGGTTGGAGGGGCAGGGCAGGGAGGGGGGCACAGGGAAGCTGGCCCAGGGCCTCATCAGCCCCTTTCCTTTGGATCATTTGGTTCCTTGACATCAGATGCTTTGAGCTGGTAGGTCTGGGGTCGTCCCAGGGCTGCTGCTGGCTCATGAGTCCCAGCTTGAGCCTCCCTTGTTGGGTCAAAGGTCATCTCAACCCCAGCAGAGGCAGTACGTGCACTCTGGGCTGTTCTTCCTACTATGGTGGCTTTTGTCATCTGACCTGTGCCTGCCCCGAGTCTTCACTCCTGGCCTTCCTCTGTCCCCTTAAATGTGACCACAGCAGCCATCTGTGGCTTCTCTCCCACAGAAGACAGAGCCAATTGTGTCACCTGCTTCCCTGGGGCAGGGTTTCAAGGTCTCACGTCGCATATGTGGCCTACTCAGCTTCCCCCGAGCATCCTGACCTGGTGGGGTAACCATGGCCCTGGCCACCCCACCCACAGGGCCTGGTGACAATGCTGCAGTCACACCCCCTCAAGTGTCAGACTTACTGAGAGAGCAGGGAAGGAGCCAGATTCCATGGGGACCCGGGAGACTGGCTCCAGTCTTGGCCTCAGGCTCACAGAAGGAAAATGGGCCAGTGTGCTAGAGCCATGCTTCTCAAAGTATAGTCCCTGGACGAGCAGAGCAGCATCCATGTCACCTAGGAGCTTGTGGCAAGTGGGAGTTCTAGGGCCTGCCCCAGGCCTGTGGAGCCAGAAGCTCTGGGGGCAGGGCCAGCAAGCTGTAAGGACAGGCCTCCGGGTGACTGTGATGCCTGCACACCTTGAGAACCATCGGCCTAGATAGCCTCTGAACACTAACGGCTCCTGGTGCGTCTGGAGAAGACACAGGCCATGTCTGGGAGGCAGGGGAGATGGACGAGCACACTCCTCCTGCCACAGGGCAGCATGATGCTCGATTCCCTCAGAAGGATGTCCTTCATCTTTTCCACGCCGTGTGTGTTCACCCTGGCCCTCCCAGCAGCCTGGGAAGGGCAGAACACTGCACACACTGGAGGGCCCTTCCCAGTCCCCACATTCCAGATTCATCTCCACGGGAGGAGGCAGACTGGTTCCAGGAGGATGAGAGCCCTTGTTCTGACACCTGTGTCTGATTCCAGTGATTCCAGGACCTGCA
Organism: Chlorocebus sabaeus; assembly: GCF_047675955.1. Classification (NCBI taxonomy): domain Eukaryota; kingdom Metazoa; phylum Chordata; class Mammalia; order Primates; family Cercopithecidae; genus Chlorocebus; species Chlorocebus sabaeus. The sequence continues at coordinate 100,443,809 of NC_132925.1, read as the reverse complement.
AATCCTCTCTGGACTACACCAAACGAAGTCTGGGAATTTTCATTGACCTCTAGAAGAAAAAGGAGGCGGCACATGCCTGGCTGCAAGCAGGGAAGATCTATTACATCCTGCGGCAGAGCGAGCTGGTGGACCTGTACATCCAGGTGAGTGGCAAGGGATGCAGGAGGACCCCTGTGCTGTTCACTCTCTGTCCATCCACCCATCCATTCATCCTTCCATCATCTATTTACCTGTTCATCCTTCCATCCATCCATCCATCCATCATCCATCTGTCCTTTCATCCATCCATCATTCATCCATCCATCTATTCACCCGTCTATCCATCCATTCACCTGTCCATCCACCCATCCATTCATCCTTCTGTCATCTATCTATTTACCTGTTCATCCTTCCATCCATCCATCCACCATCCATCCATCCATCCTTCCATTATCCATCCATTCACCTGTTCATCCATCCCTCCATCCATCTTCCATCCATCCTTCCCTCATCCATCCATTTACCTGTTCATTGTTCCATCATCCATCATTCCACCATCCATCCTTCCATCATCTATCCACTCGCCTGCTCATCCATCCATCCATCCATCCATCCCTCATCCATCCATCCTTCTATCATCCATCCATTCACCTGTTCATCCTTCCATTCACCTGTTCATCCTTCTATTCATCCATCCATCATCCATTCATCCTTTTATCGTTCATCCATTCAGCTACTATCTATCCACTCGCCTGCTCATCCATCCATCCATCCATCCATCCATCCCTCATCCATCCATTCACCTGTTCATCCTTCCATTCACCTGTTCATCCTTCCATTCATTCATCCATCCATCATCCATTCATCCATCCATCATTCATCCATTCTTTTATCGTTCATCCATTCAGCCACCATCCATCCACCTGTTCGTCCTTCCATCCTTTCATCCATCCATCCTTCCATCATCCATCCATTCACCTGTTCGTCCTTCCATGCATCCATCATTCATGCATCCATTTATCCATTCATCCATATATCCAGCAATCTATCATCCATCCATCCTTCCCTCATCCATCTGCTCACCTCCTGTTCATCCTTCCATCCATCCATCATTCATCTATAAATCATTCATCCATCCATCCATTTATCCATCCATCCATCCATCCTTCCATCATCCATGCATTCATCTGATCATCATTCCATCGATCCAGCCATCCATTTATCCATCCATCCATTTATCCATCCATTCATCCATCATCCATCATCCACCTGTCCATTCATCCATCCATCCATCCCTCCTTCCATCATCCATCCACTCACCTTCTGTTCATCCTTCCATCCATCCATCATTCATCCATCTATCCATTCATCCATCCATCATTCATCCATCCTTTTATCATCCACCCATTCACCCGTCTATCCATCCATTGATCTGTTCATCCATCCATACGTCCATTCATCCTTCCATCATCCGTCCATTCACCTGTTCATCCTTCCATCCATCAATCATCCATCCATCCATCCGTCATCCATCATCCATCAATTTATCCATCCATCATCCATCCATTTATCCATCCATCCATACTTCCATCATCCATCCATTCACCTGTTCATCCTTCCATCCATCCATCATCCATTCATTCATCCACCCATCCATTCATCCACCCATCCATCATCCATCCATCCATCATCCATCCTTTCACCCATCCATCCATTCACGTGTTCGTCCATTCATCCATCATTCATCCATCTACCCACCAATCTACCTATTAATCCATCCCTCCATTCATCTATCTGTCCATTTGTTTATCCATACATTCGTCTATCCACCATCTATCCATCCACATGTACATACATCATCTACCCTCCACCCATCAATACATTATCTACCCACGCATACATACATACAGACATACACACATCATTCCACCCACCCACCCACCCACCCATCCATCCATCCATCCATCCATCCATCCAAGCATTCATCTATCCACACACCCTTCCATCCATCCATGTGTCTACATCTCCTCATCCATTCATCCATCCATCCACTCATTCCTAAGCCACCGCTGAGCACCTGTTGTGTGCCTTTTCCCTCCCTCCAACTGGTTCCCTCACATCCTCCCCCGGTGGCCAGCATCTTCTCCCTGAGGGCAGAGGCGCGGCCTCTCACAGTGCACAGCACTTGCTGGTATACAGCACATGCTCAAATAATGTGACCACTCAATTAACACACAGAAGAACTCGCTCCAAGTGACATGTGGCACATCTCCTTATAAAATGAATCTATCATAGTGGCTGTTTTCAGAGGCTTTCCCAAACACAGTGTGATCTGGAACAAACGGTGAAGCCCACGAGACTGATGAAGCTTTCATTATTGAGCACCTGCTGTATACCTCCTTGAGCTGAGGAGAGGGATGAAGAGCTCATGGCCAAGAGGGGACCGGGCCCACCCACAAACACTGCTGATGTGGCAGGGATGTGGCAACGCAGAAAGGAGCCAGGGGCTGGGCTCCCAGCAATCTGGGGGCCACGGAGACTGGTTTGAGTGCAGGGGGAGTGGGCTAGGGCAAGCCCTGTTGGTAGGATTCACAGGTGTCGGGATCCTGGGCTACAGCTGCTCAGTCACCTCCTGGCACTCAGGAGCATCAGTTCATTGTCCTCATGCCAGTGGTGGGGGCAGCCCTAATGTACAGGGTCTGAAAAATGCTCAAGTGTACCTGTACTGTGTGAGAGGAAGGAGCCTGGCAAAGGTGCGCGTAGCCACCTCGCTAGGTGTGGGCCTTGAGGGAACTTCTGTCTCCTTTCAGGTGGCACAGAATGTGGACCTGTACACAGGCAACCTCAACCTGGGGCTGGAGCTGTTTGAGGCAGCTGGAGACATCTTCTTCATTGGGGCCTGGGAGCGGGAGGAAGGCATGTCCTTCTACCGGGTGAGCTGGCCTGTGGGCTGATGTGGGTGGGCCTCAGTGGGGCACCTGGAGGGCTGAGGCACAGGTGTGGCAAGGTAGAGGCCTCCCAAATGGAGGCAGGGCCACCCATGCACATGATGAGTTTCCAAGTGGTCTCACCCGGAATGATATTGACCATGCCCCTGCCCGGGACAAACGCTCAGGGCCTGGACGTGACAATGGCTCTACCCTTGTACCTGATGACCTCAAGCAACTATGAGTGGGAAGTCCTGTCCCCACCTTCCAGATGAGGAAACTAAGGCTCAGAGAGGCACAGGGACATGTCAAAGGACACACAGCGTATCAGTGGGAGGCCTAGGTCTGCATGCACCCCGAAGTGGGACGGCTTCTCCCTTCCTCCGAGCTCACGGTGTGGCTCAGCCCTGGGCACAGATCAATGTGGTGTTTTTAGAGCAGAGAGGAGTGCTGGCTCCCCCAGTCAGACCTCCAGTGCCCAGGTGGGAGAGGCTGGTCTGAGGCTGTCGGGTGTAGCTGGATGGGCCTCAGGTGACTCTTCAGCCCCCAACTTGGATGTCTGAACTGTGTGTTATCCCAGAGCACAGAGCTGTGTCGAGGTGCAGGGATAACACACAGAGCTGGGGTGTGGGAAGCTCCAAGCACGTATTTGAGCTCTGAGGAGGGCGCTGGGCAAGGTGGGTGCTGCGGGAAAACTGACCCCACCTCCCTGTGGGGTAGGACTGGGCCCTGCCCCTGGCAGTGACTACGGGCAACCGCAAGGTGGAGCTGCAGCTACAGCTGTGCCACAAGCTGGTGTCACTGCTGGCCACACTGGAGGAGCCCCAGGAGGACTCGGAGTTTGCCTACATGGCCCTAGCACTCAGGATCACTCTGGGTAAGTCCCCTGAGCCCCCGCCCTGCCAGGACCCACAGTTTGCAGAGCCCAGCCTCCAGGTCTGCAGTGCAGGAGCTGAAACAGCTGCTGGATTTTCCTGGTCTCGTGTCCAGGCAGGCAGATCTGCCCAACTGGCTTCCCCGTCTGGCTGTGGGGCACAGCCCAAGGTCTCTCACGCAGTGCGGAGCTCCCTGCCTGACTGAGCTCTGCTTCCTCTGCCTGTTCCCGCTGCCGACCACAAGGGCCGCCCAGTGTGCCCTCTGCCTTCTAGACATGCCAGGCATCTCGTTGGTCCCTGTATGTGCCAGGCTGAGTGGCACATTCCCTTTCTCTTGTGCCCTTCCCACCCTTATCAACCACATGGCTCTCTGGCTGATGAAATCCCAGTTCCCCTTCCAGAAGTCTGCCCCTTAAGGCCGTGCATCCCCTGGTGCTGTGCCAGGGTCGTCTGTCCCCCTCCAGAGACAGGGAACCCTAGGCAGGCCACATGCCCCAGCGCCTTGTGCCCCGTGGCCCAGTACACAGTAGGTGTGCAACTGACTCCCCAAGGTAGGGGGCTCTGATCATGACACACCCAGGAGGAGTCGGATGTCACGTCTGTGGGATGCCTTGAGCTGGGGTGCCCGGGAGCACCTGGACTGCATGGCTTTTGGGCTCCCCTGGTTAAAACCAGTGAGCAAAGGCAGGTGGCTATGTGTAGGCATAGAACTGGGCCATCCAAGTCCGACTTTGCCAAAGCCTCTCAGTAGACAGGGGCAGGCCTTATTAGTTCTGCTTTGCAGATGGGAAAGTGAGTCTGGGAACCTGGAAGGGAATGGCCAGAGCTGCCCAGGTGACCACAAGTGCCTGGAGACAAGCCAGGTGTGCTGCCTGGGGTCTGCATACCTGCTCCTGAGGGGCCTGTGCCCTCCCTGCCCCAGGGAGCCACATCCTCACACCTGCCCCTTTGGCCTGCACCCCAGGGGACCGGCCTAACGAGCACGTGGCCTACCACCGGCTGGATGCCCTGCACCACTGGCTGGGCCATGGCAAGCTGGCGGAGCACTTCTACCTCAAGGCCGTTTAGCTCTGCAACTCGCCGCTGGAGTTCGACGAGGAGACCCTCTACTAAGTGAAGGTGCACCTGGTGCTCGGTGACATTATCTTCTATGACCTGAAGGTGGGTGGAGAGGGACAGGGCTCGGGGTGTTCCTGGCCCCCTTGGAGTGGGATCTCCACCCAGACCCCAGAGGCCTGGGTTCCAGCCTTAGGAATGGCCCAGTGGCCTCCCTGGAGCTCTACACCCAGCTGGAGGAGCCGGCAATGTTAGTGGGTAAAACCCAGCTCCCCAGATGGCCAGGCCCCACCCTCAGGAACTCAGTCTCAGCCAGGGAGGCTGACACATGAGTGGGCAATGGTGGCCTCTGGGTAAAGAAGGGGGATTGTAGTCAGGGGGGCCCTCCTGGAGGAGGTGACACCAAAGCTGAGTCTTGACAGTCAAGTGTCAAGTTGCATTTAAGAAAGAAAACAGAGTCGGGAGAAGGACATTTCGGAGGATGGCATCATCCTCACATTGACTCCACGTTGCAAGATCCAACCCAAATCCTGGCATCTCCTCTAGGAAGCCTGCCCAGGGTGCCAGCCTGCACTGAGCAACTCCTTCCTGGAGTCCCGAGACACCTTGAATCTTCACACCACCCAGGAAGGGTGGGTTGGACCAGTATCTTACCATTGGGTTCACAGACAGGGAAACCCCAGCTCAGGGCAGGTGCAGTGGGGCAGGACCCCAGCCAACCAGGCTGAGGCCTTGCTGGGTCGGGTGTGTCTCGAGAGGAGGTGCTGTGCTCCCTCTGCCCCAGCCCTGCAGGGGTGGAGAGCTGGGACTGGCAGACTCAGACCTGGGGTGTCTCCACCCCTCTGCCCAGCAGGCACCGCCCCTCCTCAGCATTGCACCGGCACCGCGTCAGTGCTCCTTATGGGCTGAGGGGCCAGGGCACTCCAGTCCAGGGGCCGAGATCTTGGGGGCCTTAGAACAACATGAGGAGCTGGGGCAGCCCTAAGACCCTGCCCTGTATCCCCTACGACAGGCCTGGGGCTGCCCGGGAGGCCTCAGCCCAGTGCTGGCGACACCTGATTGTCAGAAGTGGTCCCTGTGGCCTCCCAAGTCCCAGCCAGACATGGAGGTGCCAGGTGTCAGGCCCAGAGGGACGCTGCTCACCGCTCAGGGGCTCGCCTGGGACCCAGGGGGACGGACCTCCCAGAAGAGGCCTTTATCTCTCTTGGTCAAGCCTGCCGCCCACTCCGCCTGTCCAGGAGAAAGGAAAGGGCCAAGTAGTACCTGAGACGCCAAAGTCCACGGTTGGGGTCGAGGGGCAGAGGCCTCCTTCACCTCCTTCCCATGCCCAGCCCTCCTTTCCATGCACAGTCCTCCTTCACCTCCTTCCCATGCACAGCCCTCCTTCCCATGCACAGTCCTCCTTCCCATGCACAGCCCTCCTTCCCATGCACAGTCCTCCTTCATCTCCTTCCCATGCACTGTCCTCTTTCCCATGCACAGCCTTCCTTTACCTCCTTCGCATGCACAGCCCTCCTTCCCATGCACAGTCCTCCTTCCCATGCACAGCCCTCCTTCCCATGCACAGCCCTCCTTCCCATGCACAGCCCTCCTTCATCTCCTTCCCATGCACAGTCCTCTTTCCCATGCACAGCCTTCCTTCACCTCCTTCCCATGCACAGCCCTCCTTCACCTCCTTCCCATGCACAGCCCTCCTTCACCTCCTTCCCATACACAGTCCTCCTTCACCTCCTTCCCATGCACAGTCCTCCTTCACCTCCTTCCCATGCACAGCCCTCCTTCACCTCCTTCCCATGCACAGTCCTCCTTCACCTCCTTCCCATGCACAGTCCTCCTTCATCTCCTTCCCATGCACAGTCCTCCTTCCCTTGCACAGCCCTCCTTCCCATGCACAGCCCTCCTTCCCATGCACAGTCCTCTTTCCCATGCACAGCCTTCCTTCACCTCCTTCCCATGCACAGCCTTCCTTCACCTCCTTCCCATGCACAGCCCTCCTTCACCTCCTTCCCATGCACAGTCCTCCTTCACCTCCTTCCCATGCACAGCCCTCCTTCACCTCCTTCCCATGCACAGCCCTCCTTCACCTCCTTCCCATGCACAGCCCTCCTTCACCTCCTTCCCATGCACAGCCCTCCTTCACCTCCTTCCCATGCACAGCCCTCCTTCACCTCCTTCCCATGCACAGCCCTCCTTCACCTCCTTCCCATGCACAGCCCTCCTTCACCTCCTTCCCATGCACAGCCCTCCTTCACCTCCTTCCCATGCACAGCCCTCCTTCACCTCCTTCCCATGCACAGTCCTCCTTCACCTCCTTCCCATACACAGTCCTCCTTCCCATGCACAGCCCTCTGGGCCTCATCGTGACTATGTGGTCAGTGCAGGCCAGCTTCCCACAGGGAGGCCCCCTTGGAATTCCCCAAGGGCGGCTGTCTTTCCAAGGCTACACCCTCCTCCTTGTATAGGAGGCTCTGGACCCAGGGCCCAGAGGAGTCGGAGAAAAAGCCGGGCTGGATGGAGCCTGGAAGGCTGGCAGAGAAGCAGGGGTAAATGGACATCTTTGCCAATTGCCTCTAAAATGGGGTCCCCTTTAGTCTACACGTGAGAGTGAGCCCTGGAATAGGGTGGATTAGGTGTGTCCTGGCTCAGCCCGCCACTCACTACCTGCTGCACACACTACAGGCACATGGAAATGCACACGCAAATGCGCACAGGCACAGACACACGCACACACACAGGCATGCACACAGGGACATGCACACACAGGCACACAAACACGCACAGGCACACGCAGATACATATGCATTGGCTGGCTCCTTCCTGTTTAGTTGGGAAGCCCCCACCCCTTCAGGAAGCCTTTGCTTTCCACACCCGGCTGAGTCTGGGGCCTCCTGGGCTTCCCTCTGCCACAGCCCGGGCCGCCCTGTGTGGTCAGTGTTCACTCCCAGGGCCCTCAGACTGGAAGCAAGGACGTTAGCCTCAACCATGCACCCAGCACAGAGTCCAGTGTTCGGCTGGGCCGGGGGCACTGGATGAGCAGTGGCGGTGACTCGGGGCCTTCTCACGCCCCTGCTCCGTGTGTGGGGCGGGGCAGTGAGGGAATGGACTGCTGCATCTTGGACTTTGTCATTGGCCCTGGGAGCCATCTTGAGATGGTAAAGAGGGACAGGCCAGGCATGGGTCTTAGAGAGGTCCCTTAGGTGACCCCCATGTGGAGGAGGTGCCTGGGGAGAAGCCGGGTGGGGCATGGGAGGGTCAAGGAGGAGGTCTGGGAGACGGCATCCCAACCCAGGGATGGTGAGTTTGAGCCAAAGATGCATTGACAATGGGAGTGGATGTCTGGGGAGTCACACCCCGTCAATATTTCAGGGAACATGGCCAGAGAGGACACCTGAGAGATGGTTTTGTACCTGGCCTGGCCCCTGGAGGGCCTGGAAATGGTCAGCATGGACAGGGGCCAGAGGGGAGCCTGGGTCACTCAACGCTGTGCCCTTGTTGTGGGTTGGAGCCACGGGTCCTGCATGGAACTCTCAGAGCAGGCAGGATCTGCCCTGACCTCAGCCCATGGGGAAAGCAGCCACTGCCTGCAGAGAGGGTGGGACTGGCGCAGGAGGCTTGGGGTGAGTGGGGCGTAGGGACAGTCAGGAAGGCTTCCAGGGGTGTCAGGGTCGTCCCCACCTCCTGCCGCTGAGACCACAGCAGTGTCACAGGCTTCGGGGCTCATGGGGTGAGCCAGTATTGGTTGGACATGTGGAATGACCTGGAGACAGGAACGGCCTCTGGGAAGACGGACTCTGAGTCCCCCTTTTGCTGACCATGACCTTTCCCCTTCAGGACCCGTTTGATGCAGCTGGGTACTACCAGCTGGCACTGGCAGCCGCCGTGGACCTGGGCAACAAGAAGGCACAGCTGAAGATCTACACGCGGCCGGCCACCATCTCCCACAACTTCCTCCTGGACCGCGAGGAGTCGCTCTTCTTCTACCAGAAGGCCAGGACCTTCACCACAGAGCTCAACGTCCGCAGGGTCAACCTACCTCCTCTGCCACTCTGCGGATGGGCCCCCTGGTTGACACCAGCCACCCTCGCTGAGGACAGCATCCGAGGGAGTGGGTTTTGTGCAAGGAGGATGGTCTCCTGCCTCTCCTGGTGTCTCCCGTGGCTCATTTTCTGGGTAATGGAGGCATGAAAGCAGGGTTCAAATAGCAATAAATGTGGTTTTTTTGCAATAACATACCGAAGTCCCCAAGGCATCCTTCCCTGTGTGCTTCCTGGGCTGTGTCTAGGGGCCAGCTCCTTCTCTGGTGGCAGCCCTCTGATCTTGGGGATGAGAAGGACCCTGAGTCCAACAGACCTGGGTCAGGTCACCATGAGCCTCAGTTTCCTCAGAGGCCAGAGGGGAGATGGTAGTGGAACTCCCTGGGCAGCTCCCTGCTCTCCCTGCTCAGAGCTCTTGCTGTAGGTCTCGTGCCACCCTTGCCTTTAACCTTCAGGCCACTATGCCCGGATGTGGGGGCTGCTAGTGTTCTTGTTCGCCATTGAGGAAACAGGCACAGAGAGGTTAGGTGTCTGGCCCACCGTCACACAGCAGGTAGGGACGGAGACGCAGAGCCCAGTTCACTGACCACCACACCACCATGCCAGCCTGCAGCCAGGAAGGTGTTCCCCATTAGGACCCAAGGTCAGCTCCTGGACCTCTCTTGTGGTGTCAGGACAGCCACAGGCCAGTGAAGGTGGGCCCGGGGATCCCTCTCTCAGTGTCCTCTGCTCCCAGACTTGGTTGGGCCGAGCCTGGCCATTCCCACCTCTGGCCATTGGTCAGCCCTGCGGGAAGTGAGATGCAGGGATCTCTGTCTGTGTAGACGCTGCTACCCAGTATTGAAAGCCTTACCTGGGCTGCCCCCCAGCCGTCCCCACGTACCCCTCCCGTTCCGGCCCCCGGCCCTCATCCCAGTCCCAGGAATCCCAGGTTTTCCTTCTTGGAATCTCTTGGCCCCAGGGAACACAGTTCACACGGTCTATTTGCCAGTTTACACAAGAAAACCGAGGTTCAGAGACTATGGGTGTTCTACGTGATTCTCACGTACACTGCACTCTCCCAGGTCCCTCTTTTAAACACTTTAAATGAGGTGACTTTCACATCGCATGCACTTAACTATTTCAACGCGATTAATGTGGTGGCATTTGTGCATTCCCAGTCCTGTGCAACCACTCACGCCATCTAGTTTCAAAATGTATTCATCTCCCCAGAAGAAACCTCCCAACCTCACTAAGTAGTTACGGCTCCTTGGTATCCCCCAAGCCCCTCGTTTAATAGAAGGGGAAACTGAGGCCCGGAGAGAGACTTGCCAGTGGGCAGAGCTCTGATAATAAGGAATCAGGCACCCATCTGCTGGTTCAGTCCTGGGTTGGTTTTCCACCCAGCAGAGCTGACAGAGCCAGGAGGTTCTGGGACCCCATACTTGCAGCCAGAGCCGAGCCCTTCCCTGAGTCTGCCCACCAGGGGGCAGCAGAGAGCTTTCCAGAGCCGGCCGAGGGGCTGGTGGGAAGCAGCGTGTCAAAGCTGCTGACAAACCTCAGCTGGACCCCAGATCGCTGTCTCTGTGGGTTGGGCTTGGGAACTGGAGAGGAGGCCGCATGATTGGAAACGTGAAGACAGCACGGCCTGGCTGGAGCAGCCGGAAGCGCCGTCACATTGACTGAGGACACAGACATGCTGCACGCTGGGCCAGACCTGCAGCCATTCTTCTCGGGGTGGGGCCCGTAGGTCCGGGTTGCTCTTGGTCCCCGACCTGCCTCAGAGTCCGGGGGGCTTTGGAACTCTGCCTCCCCATCTCCACCCACCCTGGCTGGTGCCATGAGGGGCCTCGATCCTGGGATCCTGTTCTTCTTGGGCAGCAGAGACTGGGGGAACAGAGGAGATGATGGGTCTTCAATCCCCACATTCAAACCCCAGCCCACCACTGACACTCTGGGGGTTCGGGATGAGGGAGTTGGTGTCTCTGAGCCCCAGTTTTGTCACCACTAAAATGAGGCCGACATACTGGTGCAGAGTGCCAGTCCCCGGGCTAACAGAGGCCTGTTTCCTACTGACAAAACCTCTTACTCCTAGGAACAGCTCCAACAACCACACACTAGAGAACACTCAACCCAGGCCAACTTGTCAGAGGCACGTGAACCAGAGTGACTCCATCTTGAATGGGGGCTGGGTAAAGGGAGGCTGAGACCTGCTGGGTCGCATTCCCAGGAGGTTAGGCATTCTTAGTCACAGGATGAGACAGGAGGTCGGCACAAGATACAGGTCATAAAGACCTTGCTGATAAAGCAGGTTGCAGTAAAGTCGGCCAAAGCACACCAAAACCAAGATGGCCACAAGAGTGACATCTGAGTGTCCTCACGGCTCATTATGTGCTAATTATAATGCATTAGCTGCTACAAGACACTCCTACCAGTGCCTCGACAGTTTACAGATGCCATGGCAACATCTGAAGATTACTCTACATGGTCTCAGAAGGGAGGGCAGAAACTCTCATTTCTGGGAATTGCCTACCCCTTTCCTGGAACACTCGTGAATAGTCCAACCCTTGTTTAGTGTATGATCAAGAAATAACCATGAAAATGGGCAACCAGCGGCCTTTGGCGCCACTGTGCCTATGGAGCAGCCATTCTTTTTTTTCTTTTTTCTTTTTTCTTTTTCTTTTCTTTTTTTTTTTTTTTTTTGAGATGGAGTCTTGCTCTGTTGGCCGAACTGGAATGCAGTGGCATGATCTTGGCTTACTACAACCTCCACCTCCTGGGTTCAAGCGATTCTCCTGCCTCAGCTTTCCTAGTAGCTGGGATTACAGGCACCTGCCACCACGCCCAGTTAATTTTTTGTATTTTAGTGGCGACAGGGTTTGCCATGTTGGACCAGGCTGGTCTCGAACTTCTCACCTCAGGTGATCCACCTGCCTCGGCATCCCAAAGTGATAGGATTCCAGGAGTGAGCCGCTGCGCCCGGCTACAGTAGCCATTCTTCTATTCCTTTTCTTTCCTAATAAACTTGCTTTCACTTTATGGACTCTCCCCGATTTCTTTCTTCTGTGAGATCCAAGAAACCTCTCTTGGGGTCTGGATCGGAACCGCTTTCCAGTAACAAACTTGCTTAACCTCTCAGACCCTTCGTCTCTTCATCTGTAACCAAAGACAAAGACTCCCCCGAGGTTCCAAAAGTGTGGAGAGAACGCATGGGAAACGAGGGGCACAGAGTTGGTGTGCAGAACCAATATCACAGACTGGGTGTCAAGCCACTGTCATACTGGAAGTAATATCATGCTCTCCCCCACAAGTTATGAGGAACAATATCACAGGGGGGTGTGTACCTTCTCCGGTAGTGGGAGTAGTATCATCATCTCTTCCTTTAGATGACAGGAACGATGTCACAGGGTGGGTGTACACCCCGTGTGTTTTTGGAAACAATGTCGTTCTCTCTTCTAGGTTTTACGATTCACATCACAGGCGGGGTGTACACCCCTTGTTATATTGGATGGAGTCTCATCCTCTTTCAACATGTATCTTTAGAACAATATCCCATGGGGGTTGTATATCTCTTCAATATTGGTAGTAATTCCATCTTCTACTTTCCTGGATATAAGAAACAATATCACAGGAGGGGTGTACACCCCTTACAATGTTAGTAGTAACATCATCTCTCCCCTGTGGTTATTAAGGACAAAATCCCAGGGTGGCTGTACGGTTCCTACTTTATTGGGAGTAATATCATCCATTCACCACCTGGATATCAGGAACCATATCACAGAAGAGTTGTCCACCCCCTTCGATATTGTCAGCCATGTCATCTTCTTCCCGCCTGGATATTAGGAACGATACCCCGGGGTTGGGGGCGGTGTACACAAACTGCGATATCGAAAGTAAAATCAGCCTCTTTCTCGCTGGATATTAGGAACTATATCACAGGTGTGTGTGCACCTTCTGGGATACTGGGAGTACTGTCAGCCTCCAACACTCTGCATATTAGGAGCAACGTACAGGGGGAAGGGTGGTTACACCGCCTGCGATATTAAGAGCAATACTTTTCCGTTTCCCCTGTATATTAGGAACTACATCACAGGGGTCTGTACACCTTCAGCGATACTGGGATTCATGTTATCCTCTCCCCCACTGAATGTCAAAAACGATATCACAGAAGGGTGTACAACCCCTGCGATATGGCCAGTAACATCATCGTCTCTACCTTTGGATACTAGGAACAACATCACAGAGGGTGTGTACACTCCCCTGCAATATTGGGCATAATGTTATCCTCTCTTCCCCTGCATATTAGAAATGATATCCCTGGAGGTGGAAGGTTGAGTACATTAAGAACAACATCACGGGGTGGGTTTACTCCCCCTGCGATGTTGGAAGTAGTATCATCCTCTCTTGCCTACAATATTAAGAATAATATCACAGGAGGGGTGTATAGCCACAGTCCCTGTGTTATTGGGAGTAATCGCGTTTTCTCCCACTCTACATATAACGAACAATATCCCAGGGTTTGTGTACATCCCTTGCGATATTGGGTATATTGTCATCGTCACCCAACGTGGATATTGGGTGCAGTGTCTCAGGGGGGTGTACACCTTCTTCGATATTGGGAGTAATATCATCGTCTCCCCTCAGGATCGTAGGCTAAATATCGAAGGGGTTTTACAACTCGTGCGATACGGGCAGTAATACCATCCTAACCCCACCTGGATGTTAGGAACTATATCACAGGCAGCTGTGCATTTCTTGGCATTTTGGGAGTCTTATCATCCTCTCCCATCTTGGATATTATGAAAAATATTACAAATGAGGTGTACACCCGCTGAGATATTAAGAGTAATATTGTGCTCTCCTCTTCGGGATATTAGGAAAAATATCACAGGAGTTGTGTAAAAGCCCTGCGATATTGGGAGTAATATCAATCTCTCCCCTTGAATATAAGAAACAATATCACAGAAGGATGTAACCCCCTGGTGATACTGGGAGTCATATCATGTTATTTGGAACAATAGCACAGTGGGTGTGTAAAACCCCAGCGATATTGCCACTAGTATTATCTTCCCCATAAAAGGATATAAGGAAAAATATCACAAGGGGATGTACACCCCTGTGATATTGGGGGTAATATCCTCCTCTCCCTGGCTGGCTATTAGTAATATCTTCCTCTCCCCGGGTGGATGTGAGGGAAAATATCACAGTGGAGGTTAACGCCCCTTGCGATATTGGGAGTAATAGCATCCTCTCGCACCCTGGATAGAAGGAATAAGATGACCGACAGGATGTACACACACTGCGGTAGTTTCCATTATGGCATCCTCTACCCCCTGGTTATTAGGAATAACATCATAGAGGAATGTACACTTTCGGCGATATTGGGAGGAATATCATCTTCTCCCCAACGGATAACAGGAAGAAGTCTATTAATTATTAATATTAATAAATATAATAAAAATTAATTCTAATCATCGACATTAATAATGACTATAAACATACGAAACATTAACACTGATTAAAAATGTTAATGATTAGTATTCATAATTAATAATATTAACACTATTAATAAAAAAATGATATTAACAACCAATGTTTCCTAAATCACAACTAACTGATGCTGCCAAAAAAAATTATTAAAAATTAATATTAATAAATAACATAATTATTAAAAATTAATTTTTGGCGTCCATCATCATCTATTTAAAACAATTATCAATATTAATGGTAATATATTAATTGATATTATTATTGAAAATTATTACAATCGATTCTTGATATTTAATAATTAATTATATGATTGTCACCTGAACAATACACTGTAGGTGCACACACATCTGTGAAAGATTTCATTATTTGCAGACGAGAAGATGATACTACTCACAATATCCTAAACAGGTGTGAGACCACCATGGCTCCCAATAGCCAAGGGGGGGAGAGGGGGTGGCTATTGGTCCCCACCTCGCGGGGGGTGGCTCACCCCCCTGCGAGGTGGCTCCCAATAGCCAAGGGGGGGAGAGGGGGTGGCTATTGGTCCCCACCTCGCGGGGGGTGGCTCACCCCCCTGCGAGGTGGCTCCCAATAGCCAAGGGGGGGAGAGGGGGTGGCTATTGGTCCCCACCTCGCGGGGGGTGGCTCACCCCCCTGCGAGGTGGCTCCCAATAGCCAAGGGGGGGAGAGGGGGTGGCTATTGGTCCCCACCTCGCGGGGGGTGGCTCACCCCCCTGCGAGGTGGCTCCCAATAGCCAAGGGGGGGAGAGGGGGTGGCTATTGGTCCCCACCTCGCGGGGGGTGGCTCACCCCCCTGCGAGGTGGCTCCCAATAGCCAAGGGGGGGAGAGGGGGTGGCTATTGGTCCCCACCTCGCGGGGGGTGGCTCACCCCCCTGCGAGGTGGCTCCCAATAGCCAAGGGGGGGAGAGGGGGTGGCTATTGGTCCCCACCTCGCGGGGGGTGGCTCACCCCCCTGCGAGGTGGCTCCCAATAGCCAAGGGGGGGAGAGGGGGTGGCTATTGGTCCCCACCTCGCGGGGGGTCAGCCTCTCCCCTCCATGGATGTTAGAAACAATATCCCAGGCTGGGTTTTCTCCTCCTGCTCTATGGGGAGTCATATTATCCTCTCTCTTCCAGCTCATTAATAACAATATCACAGGGCAGGTGAACATATCCTGCGATACTGGAATTATTATCATCCTGTCCCTCTCCAGATTCTAGGAACCATATCAGAGAAGAGCTGTACCCTGCCTGCAATATTGAGAATAGTATCATACGTTTCCTCCGTGAATATTACAAGCAATATTTCCAGGTTGCTGTCCATTCGTTGTTATGTTGGGAGACATGTATTCCTCTTTCCCCCTAGATATTAGGATTAATGTCACAGCGTAAGTGTACACCTACTGCGATATTAAAACTAATGTCATGATCTCAGTTCCTGGATATTAGGAACGACGTCACAGGTAGGTGTCCTCCCCTTGCGGTATTAGTAGTAATAATTTGATTAATTATTAATAATCAATGATCGATTTTAATAATTATCAATGACCCTATTAATTAATGAGATACGATTATTAATTTTCGATAACTATTTTACATATATGATTTTACACGCTTAAAATTAATTATTAATTTTAATATCATTTAACAATATTATTAGTTCTTGATATGAATCATTATTTTATTACCATCATCTCTTAGTAATGATTTAAGCAACATTAATTGCTGATATTATTATTTTATTATTAATAATAGATATTACTATTAATTATTAATACTAATCATTAACATTTTTAACCAGTATCAATTTTTACTATCTTTACTATGATTATTAATATCAATTATTATTATTAATTTGTATTATATTTATTAATATTAATAATTAATAGACTTGTTCCTGATATTCGGCAGGGAGAGGATGATATTACTCCCAACATCGAATAAAGTGTACACCCCTCTATGATGTTATTCCTAATAGCCAGGGGGTAGAGGATGACATTATTGAAACTATCGCAGTGGGTGTGTATCCCTTCGGTCGTCTTGTTTCTTATATCCTGGGTAGGAGAGGATGATATGACTCCCAATATTGCAGGGGGCATAGACCTCCCCCGTGATAGTGTCCCTAAGACGCATAGGTGGACAGGATGATGTTTCTTCCTATTTCGCAGTGGGTGCACACCACCCCTGTGATATGATTCCAGAGGAGGACACAGGCTTTGGGGAGGAAGCTGTCAGAGTCACCCAGTGAGCTGCTCATAGCTGGAGCCACAGAGCAGGTGAGGAGCCCTGGCCACGTCCCCGTGTGCGCTGAGAAGCTGGGGTCGGGGCACACCCCCAGAGGCAGATACAGTGGACCACAGGCCATCCTCCTGCCCAGAGGATGCTCAGGTCCCAAGGGACCACCAAGGCCTGCAACCCAGGGACACACCACCTGATCCTCATGCCCAGGCCTCCTGGACCAGGCGATGTCCAGTACAGGCAGGCAGTCTGGACTTGGGGCTAGGACAGGGGTGGGTGGTCCTGCTAGCCAGGCCTCCTTCTCCCTACCAGCTGGGCTGGTGGCACTGTAGTTTTGGTTCCGGCAACATATTGCTGCCCACTTTGACCACACGAATCCCTGGCTCCCCGGTTAGACCCAGTGCTGTCCAACCCACCTACACAGGCCCCACATACCCAGTGCCCACCAGGCTCCTGTCAGCCAGGAGGACCCGTGCTCATCCCCTGAACTATCTGTGGGAGCCTGCATCCCACAGGGACACACATCTCGGGGCCAACCTCCATGGGGTCCTCTTGGTTGTGGTGGCAGGGGTTGGGGGGGAGTTGACCTCCAGCCCTCCCATCCTGGTCACTGTGTTTTGTGGGGATCATTCAGTCCTGGGCCCAAGTGCAACAGTCTTCCGGTTCAGGTTTGATCTGGATGGTAACAACACGTGAAGTCATTCACACAAGGATTGGCTTCAATATAATGCATCTGTGGAGGACACAGATCAGCCTCCAGACCAGTTACACCTGGTGACTTAGCCAGTGCAGGCTGGGGAGTGGAAAAACTGACCCCTGACCTCCCCACCTACCCTGCCCACCAGATGTCAGTAGCGGCCAGGGATCCCTGACTTCAGGCAGAGGCAGACAGCACAGTTGCTGCCTCCTTTGATCCCATCCCAGGGCCCATAGGGTCTGGAGAAACCTGGCAGGGGCTGAGTTGGGAGAATCAGGCAGGGAGATGCCAAGTAAAGAATGTGAGGGACTGGGTATGAGGGACACTGAGGGCACAGGGTCTGCTTCCCCTGGGGAGGTGGCAGTGAGACATATAGTAGCCAAACCTCCACAGGCACCACCCTGCTGCCAGGCACACGAGGTTCCCATAACAACCCCAGCAGCTGCAGGAAGGTTCTTCATCAACAAAAGGGGAGGACGCACCCACATCCACATAGGCATTGGTGCCCACACACATCAGAGAAGAAAATTGCTGTTGTGCGCAAGGTGTGGGGAAAGGGGTAATGTCCCCTTCCTTCCCGTGGTGGGTCCAAAATTACCTGTTCCTGCCAGCACCCCCACCCCCAACTCCACAAGCTGCTGACCTCCACCACAGTGACATGCCACGTGCCAGGAACAGCTCAGCGGTACATCCCAAAGGGTGCTATCCTGGAGTGGCTGTGCTGGGCAAGGGACACGTTTCCTAGTCACAGAGGTTTTCTTTCTTTACCGCTCACCAGCCCTGTGTCTCCGTTTCCCCCACTGTGGCAGTGTAAAAATCCCATCTTGAAGACTAGGAACTCAGAAAGGTCACCACACCTGGTGAAATGGGGGGTGAACCTCCCTGTCTTGGACCTCTTGCTCCAGGACTGATGTCCATTGGGACATGGCCAGGCCAGCATCCTGGGGAGGGCTGCATTCCCTGCTTGGGGAACCTTGCTCCCAGTTAGGGATCACTGGAGTTGAGGCCCCTAATGGATTGGGGGAGGCACAGGGGTAGAATGGAGGTAGCCCCATCATATGGGCCTGTGTAGACCCCAGAAAGCCAGCACTGAGTTCAGACTCTTGTCTGAAGCTGGCCACATGAACGTATTTGGGCTTTGGGGTGTGATGAGGGCCTGGGGTCAGGGAACAAATTGTTCTGGTTTGGACACACAGA
The DNA here is from genome assembly GCF_047675955.1 of Chlorocebus sabaeus. Lineage (NCBI taxonomy): Eukaryota > Metazoa > Chordata > Mammalia > Primates > Cercopithecidae > Chlorocebus > Chlorocebus sabaeus. Next base: position 100,425,337 of record NC_132925.1, on the reverse strand, counting down.
GGTTCTCTGAAGCTCTCTCAGGTACAGGGTATGTTGCTAAGTATATGCTTTTAAAAACCCTAGGAGGAGGGGGCACCTAGAAGGGGTCCTGAAGCCAAGGGCATGGTCCAGTCTTTCCACCTCCCCAGCTGAAGACAGGCTGGAGGACAATTCTCCAGAGTTTCATAACAAAGTCATATATTTCATAATTAAACATAAAAAATAAAATATTTACTGTAGTTTGTAAATGAAAGAGCAACAAAAATGTTGCAAACTTTTAAACATCAAACCTGTTGTATAGCTCATAGTGACCCTCGTATTAAGCTGTGGTAAGTTCCAAGTTGTATTTCACTGTAATTTTCTGAAAACTAGGTGAACAGATGAAAAACAGAATTCAGTTTTAAAACAAGATATTAAGATAATGTTACTGGTTGAAGGTGTCCAGGTTCTTGGTGCCTTGAACAAAGACTTGGGCATAACGCAAAAATGGAGCAAGGAAAGAATGAAGCAGCAAAGCAGAGATTGATGAAAAATGAAAGCACACTCCACAGGGTGGGAGCGCCTGAGCACAGGGAGCCCGTTACTGAAGTCTCTGGGGTTGGAATCCCCTCTAGAGGTTTCCATTGGTTACTTGGTGTGCACCCTATGTAAATGAAGAGGAGGAAGTAAAATTACAAAGTCGTGTACTCAGTGTATGCCCTGTGTAAATGGAGAGGATATTTCCTGTTATAGCCCAAGAGTTTCCATTTGATTTAGTTCTCCGAAGTCAGGGTGAATCGGCCTTATGTTCCTGCCTCCAGACCCTTTCTCCTGCCTCCGTGGAATGGATGGCAGGACATGGAAAAGTGTTCTGTCCAAATGACATGTCCCAGGGCACTGGCAGCTGAGGACGAGAGGGAACCAGTTGGTGCCACTGAGGAACGCTCACCCGTGTCTCCACACCACACAGAACAAAGTGAGTGTCCTTGTCCTGAACCCTCTGAAGTGAGTATCTCGCCTCAGGGCTTTCATGAAACCCTTTTTTGGAGAGTCTCCTTCTCTCTCCTTCTGCAGCCACAAGGCAGCAGGGATAGCCCCTCTCACGCTGAAGTTCTTCAAAAAAAAAAACAAAGAGAATAAAATAATAGTATTAATGTAATGAATAATAAAATAATGAAAATGAAACTTTTTTTACAGAAGCAGCTCTGGAATTTCATGTATTGGTGGCATTAAAAGCAGAAAATGGGCCTATAGGCGTGGTGGAGTGGCTCACGCCTGTAATCCCAGCACTTCGGGAGGCTGAGGCGGGAGGATCACAGGGTCAGGAGATCGAGACCATCCTGGCTAACACGGTGAAACCCCGTCTCTACTAAAAATACAAAAAATTAGCCAGGCATGGTGGGGGACGCCTGTAGTTCCAGCTACTCAGGAGGCTGAGGCAGGATAATGGCGTGAACCCAGGAGGCAGAGCTTGCCATGAGCTGAGATTGTCTCACTGCACTCCAGCCTGGGCAACAGAGCAAGACTCTGTCTTAAAAAAAAGAAAAAAGAAAAGAAAAGAAAAGAAAAGGGGCCTATTATAGAGCTCAATTTAATGGCAAAATTTAAGGAAAGAATAAAAAGACTCTGCTAATAGTGATGACATGAGCTGCTCATATTGCCATTTTCTCTGGGAACCAATATTGGGGAGGAGGTGGGACCACCTGCCACCAGGCTCCAGGTGATTTTCAGGCTGTTCCCCAAAATCACTGCAGCCTCTTCCCTGCTCGTCCCTTGATGCTGCTGCCGCGCCGGGTGTCCTGAGTGGTAGGAGGCACCTCGGCAGCTTCCAGTGGGATAGGCTTGTGGCATTCTGAGCCTGAATGCCGTGAACACTAGGAAGTGAGGAGACACAAGAAGGAAGGGTTCAGGGAAGGAGCGGCCACTTCTCATGGATCGGTCTCAGGCCTGAGCTGAGAAGAATCTCCTTTCAGGACAATGGCTCCAGGCTGAGGTCAACGCTGTTTCTGTGCATTATGATGACTGACCTGCATCCACAGGGAAGCGTATCCGGGCTCCTTTTTTCCAGGCGATGTTGGGAACACCTTGAAATGGGCACTGGTGGATTTCAATTCCAGCCTTCCAGAAGCTGCTCCAAATGGAAATTGAGCTAAGGGATGTAGCTGGAGTAAGTAAACAGCTTTAGGTCCTGAACAACAATTTTCACATACAATATAGTATGCAGGGAAAAATGAAGCCTCAGGACCCCAATTCACAGCCAAAAAGAAAAAAATATTAAGCTGGAAGCTGAATCATGCAAGAAACTGCCTTTCCTTTTGTTCCTAAGCGGATAGCTACAGATAAAGGGTTACATATCTCCACAGGAAGCTGGTCTATGTTCACCTTATCTTATATAAAGGACTGATTTACCGCCTGTGAGATGAAGACGTAACTGACCATTCCCCACCTGCTCTCTTTCTCTTGCAACCTGAGGACGACCACAGGCTCCCTCTTTCCCCTCCAGCCCACATTTTCCTCCAGTCCACCCTTCCCCTCCAGCCCACCCTTCCCTCCAGCCCACCCTTCTCCTCCAGCCCACCCTTCCCTCCAGCCCACCCTTCCCTCCAGCCCATCCTTCCTCTTCAGCCCACCCTTCCCCTTTAACTACTGAAGCCCTCAAAATCATCTTGGGAGGAAGGCACAGACCACAGACTGTTTCTGTGATTCTGTGGTTTTTTCTGCCAAGCATGTCCTTAACCTTTGCAGAATTAACTTTTAAATTGATTGAGATCGGTCTCAGGTGCCTTTTGGTTTACAATGGCATGCCTCAGCCATCGCACGGCTCTCTGGCCTTTGTCCTCTTTTACCAAAGGAGGAGGGTGGATTCCATGATCCTAAAACCACTTCAGCTCTCCATAGGTTTCTGGGGGGACACAATTACCTAAGAGATTAGAGAGAGCATCATAAAATGTAAGTAGACGGTGTGTGGCAGTTAGGGTTAAGTTTGGCTGCATAAAACAGAAGATTCAAGCTAACAGAGGCTCACACATATAAAGGTCTGTCTTTTCACATGAAAGGAATCTGAAGGCAGGCAATCCTCCCCTGTGCACTGGATCTGTGATCTTATCAGAGAGCCCAGTTTCTCCTATCATTCCCTCAGGCACTTTGACTGAAGGTGGTTGTATCTTCTAGGTCACCTCATGCCCCAAGAGAGCAGCTTTGTTCCTGCAATCACAGCTGCATTCAAAGCAGCAGGAAAAAGAAAAAATAAAACAATGTCTTACTCAGCAGTTTGGCTTCTTTTAAGTCCTTTTGGATGTCCTGCTCAACAATTCTACTTATATCACATGGGCCAGAATGCACCAACATGGCCACATGGGTGTACAAAGACAGCTGGGAAATGAAGCATTTAGTGCAGAGCCTTGGTCAGAAGAGGAGGAAGAAATGGATGTTGAACCAACTGTTTCTGTCACATGGCGTTTTAGTTGAGCTTGGAAGGATGAGTGGGTTATTCACAGACAGGCTTGGAGAGAGACACAAGCAAGGATCGTGTGTGGAAGAAGCACGTCGGGAATTCACAGGATAAAAAGAGTCTCTCCCTCACTGCAGATTCTTCTTGCTAAAAACTCAAGGGCTTCTGAATTATTTCCATACTTTTTCTTTCTGAATTTAGAAGATTTACAATTCAATTATATGCAACGCTGAGACATCATCTTCTTGGGGATTGTTTAAACACTAGTCTGTTTGGGTTGGGAAAGAGAAACCTAAGACCCAAGTGCAGGGGGAGGAGTTTCAAGGTTTCTGGAACAAAATTCTGGAAGGAATTCAGGCAAAATATTCCATGGTCTTCTGACTGCTCTCTGGTGCCTGTTGTGAAGTCTAAAAGCTGTGATGCTCCCCAGGAATGGCTGCGTTCTGAAAGCTTTTCCAGGAAAGTGCTTGAGCTGGGCTACATTGTTAGCTCTCTGCTTCACAGAAAGAGCCTTCTCGAAGTCCAGAGGGCACTTAGATAAGACGGATTACATGGCACTCAAGGTTTCCTCCATGGTTTTCTTCCAGACATCTCTGAGACATCAGAAGCAAGGGTCAACAACTCAGTGTCATAGAAATTTTAAAATGAATCAAATATTTGGATGGAAGGAGAAACCTTCAAAATTATGCCTATTATTTAGCATTTTATTTTCCACAAAGCAAAACAAAGCTATAAACTTCTCACTGTAACTGTGAGGGAAGAGAATCCTAAAACATTTTGTCTTAGCCTGTTTTCTGCTTCTCTTAGCAGAATGCCTGAGACTGGGTAATTTACAAAAACAGAGATTCACTTCTCACAGTCCTGGAAGTGGGAAGTACAAGGTTAAGGGGTGGTGGGCATCTGGTAAGGACCTTTGTGCTGTGTCATCCCACAGGAAGGTGGAAGGGCAAGAGAGCATGAAGGAGTAAGAGGGGTCAAACTCACTTTTGTAACAGACCAACTCTTGTGATAAGGAACCCACTCCCCCAATAACAACATTAGTCCACACATGAGGGCGAAACCCTCATGACCTGATCACCCCTTAAAGATCCCTCCCCTCAGCACTACTGCATGGGGGATTCAGTTTCCAACACTTGAAATTTGGGGGACACTTTCAAACCATAATAAGAAAGAAATGGCAAACATAAATTACTTATACAGTGTTTATCACTAATAATAAAGTATGCACAAAACATCATTTATAGTCTATATTCACTATAATATGTTGTGCTCTATTTTCATGTTACTTCATGCAAAGAAATAAAAAACAAAGAGAAAGATTTTTGAGACAGTTATTAAGAAACAGCACCATAACATTAGTTAAACTGAGAAACTGGTGGAAGTAATTGCTTTAAAAACCTTTTTTATTTGCTGGTTGTTTGGAAGTCAGTGGTGACATTTCAAGGAGGACTTGTCATTGGGAAGGCAGATTTCTGGAGGCTTTAGTAAGAGTGCGTGAGGAAGATGGGGATCAAGGAGGACAGGTGACTTAGAAAGATTCTTGGTGGCAACTGGAAGTACAGAAATAGAATGGTGACTTCAGGGAGAAGCAATTCAAGGAATGTTGTGCTTTTGCTTCTCTCTTTCTGTCCTTCTCCCCATTTCTCTTTCCCTCTCTCTCCCCATCTCTCTTTCCATCTCTCTCTGCCTCTCACTTTGTCTGTCTCTGTTTCTCCCTCTCTGTGTCTCTCTCGTGGTTGCTCTGTCTCTCTCTGTCTCTTTTTAAGATTCTGTGTGTGTCTCTGTCTCTCTCTTCCCCTCATCTCTTTCTCCATCTTTCTATGTCTCTGTGTCTCAGCTTCTCTGACTTTTTCTGTCTCTCTCTCTCTGTCTCTCTCACTCTCCTTCTTTCTTTCTCTTTCTTACTTTCTCTTTCTTTCTTTCTTTCTTTCTTTCTTTCTTTCTTTCTTTCTTTCCTTTCTTTCTTTCTTTCTTTCTTTCTTTCTTTCTTTCTTTCTTTCTTTCTTTCTCTCTCTCTCTTTCTTTCTTTCTTTTTCTTTCTGTCTCTCTCTTTCTCTCTGCGTGTGTGTGTGTCTCATTCTCTTGGTTTCTGACTCTCACTCTCCATCTCGCAGCTCTCGTTAGTTTCACTATGCAAGCTGACTCTCCCCACCTGACGATCCAGTGGTATTAGCAGGAACCGTGTGGACTACCCCCACCACCCGCATCCTGTGCCCATCCATGAACTGGGGCAGAGGAGAGGACTGATCTTGCTACTGGGCCTGGCTGAATGTGCTGACCCTCAGGATCACAGGCAGTGGAAGGAGCAGCTCCTGGAAGGTCAGAGTGGGTCCTGTGATGGATGGAAGTGACAAGTATGTTGAGCAACAAAAATGACCAGCACTTGGTCTATGGCAGCAGGAGCTGAGAAGTGAGGAATCGTAGGGCCTTAAATGAGTGGCCCATTGTGGCAAAAACTTTTTTAAACAAAAAAATAGCCCCTTGGGCCGTGCGCGGCGGCTCAAGTCTGTAATCCCAGCACTTTGGGAGGCCTAGACGGGCGGATCACGAGGTCAGGAGATCGAGACCATCCTGGCTAACACGGTAAAACCCCGTCTCTACTAAAAAAAATGCAAAAAACTAGCCGGGCAAGGTACCGGGCACCTGTAGTCCCAGTTACTCGGGAGGCTGAGGCAGGAGATTGGCGTAAACCCGGGAGGTGGAGCTTGCAGTGAGCTGAGATCTGGCCACTGCACTGCAGCATGGGCGACAGAGCGAGACGCCGTCTCAAAAAAAAAATAAATAATAGCCCCTAAGGAGTGTTCCAATGACCACCTCTTAAGCAATACAATTGACCCATGAACAATGCAGAGCTTAGGGGTACCAACCCACCATACAGTTGAAATTCGGAAAATAGCTTTTGACTAGGCCAAAAGGAATTTACTAATAGTCTATTCTTGTGTGGGAGCCTCAGTGATCACGCAGAGTCGGTTAACGCACATTTTGTGTGTTATATGTATTGTATAGTGTATTCTTACAGTAAAGTAAGCTAGAGGAAATAAAGCCATCATAAAGAAAATGTGTTTACTATTCATAAAGTGGCTCATCATAGAGGTTCTTCTCCTCATTCTTGCATTGAGTAGGCTGAGGAGGAGGAGGTGGGAGGAGAGGAGGAGTGGTTGGTCTTGCTGTCTAAGGAGTGACAGAAGTGAAAGAAAATCCACGTGTAAGTAAGTGACCCACACGGTTTAAATGCTGTTGTTGAAGTATCAACTGTTTGAACAAGGAGGCTTTGAAGTGATCTGTTTTTTTGTTTTTTTGTTTTTGTTTTCTTTTTTGTTTTTTGTTTTTTCTTGAGACAGAGTCTTACTCTGTTGCCCAGGTTGGAGTGCAGTGGCTCGATCTTGGCTTACTGAAATGGAAGTGACTTCTTTTCAAATAGGGGATGGCAGGGAAAGGGGGAGGAAAATGGCAAAAGTCTGCCCCACAAACTCAGGACCAAGATCCCCAATTTTTTCCCCTGGTGAGTGGGGCTCTCATTCCCTAGACCACAAAGTCTATTTGGGTTCAAAGACCACCAAGGCTCTGGGCTTGGTCTTCCAAGAGAAGAGGGTATCTGGGTCCTCCCAAGTGTGGGGAAAAGAAAGAGAGATCAGCCTGTTACTGTGTCTATATAGAAAGAAGTAGACATAAGAGACTCCATTTTGTTCTGTATTTGAGATACTGTTAATCTGTGACCCTACCCCCAACCTTGTCCTTGCAAGAGACATGTGCTGCGGTGACTCAAGGTTTAATGGATTTTGGGCTGTGCAGGATGTGTCTTTGTTAAACAAGTGCCTGAAGGCAGCTTGCTGGTTAAAAGTCATCACCATTCTCTTAACTTCAACTACCCAGGGACACATACACGGCCAAAGGTCGCAGGGACCTCTGCCTAGGAAAGCTAGGTATTGTCCAAGGTTTCTCCCCATGTGATAGACTGAAACAATAATGCTAAAAGGTATATGGAGATGTTTGCATATGCATCTCAAGGCACAGCATTTTCCTTTAGACTTATTCATGTCACAGAGATTTTTGTTCGTATGTCTTACTGCCGATTTCCTCCCTACAATGATCCTGTTGTCCTGCCACTCCCTTATCTTTAAGATGGTTAAAGATAATTATCAATAAATACTAAGGGAACTCAGAGACCGGTGCCGGCGTGGGTCCTCTGTAAGCTGAGCACCGGTCCCCTGGGCCCCCACTTTTCTTTCTCTATACTTTGTCTCTGTGTCTTATTTCTTTTCTCAAGTCTCTCGTTCCACCTAACGAGAAACACCCACAGGTGTGGAGGGGCAGGCCACCCCTTCATCTGATGCCCAACGTGGGGCTTTTCTCTAAGGTGAAGGTACGCTGGAGCATGGTCATTGAGGACAAGTCGACGAGAGACTCCTGAGTATGTCTACAGTCAGCCTTGTGGTAAGCTTGTGTGCTCGGAAGAACCCAGGGTAACAATGGGGCAAACTAAGAGTAAATATGCCTCTTATCACAACTTTATTAAAATTCCCTTAAAAAGAGGGGGAGTTAAAGTCTCTACCAAAAATCTAATTACGCTATTTCAAACAATAGAGCAGTTTTGTCCATGGTTTTGTTGGAACCTAGTTTTTAGATTCCTTCCTGGGCAGGGGTCGCCACGAGAGACCACTCGACACGGAAGTCACAGCGGAGAGATTTATTGCTAGCGCGCTAGGGTCCCATGTCCAAAGTTGGCCATAGGACCCTGAATGCTTGTTACAGACAGTTTATAAAGGCAAAAACCACAAAAATTCACAAAGCTTGAGGCGCAAGATGATTGGAGCAGGTTATGGCCTGAGCAAGGTGTCTTACTCTGATTGGTTGGTTTGAACCTGGTTTGAACCCGCGTGGGGTATTTCCCGGACTTGTTCTTCTGTTTGAGTTCCAGGAATTTGGGTGGGTGTTTTAGATAGCCACACGGACATCGGGCGGGTGCTTTAGATGGCCACCTGGTCATTGGGTGGGTGCTTTTAGATAGCCACCTGGTGTGGCTTTTCTAAGCTTCTAAGTTTCTAAGTCTCTAAGTGTCTAAGTTTCTAAGTCTAAAAGTCTAAAGGTTTCTAAGTTTCTAAATCTATTTTCAGTTTCCAGATCAGGGAACTTTAGATCTAAAAGATTAGGAAAAAATTGGCAAAGAATTAAAACAAGCAAGTAGGGAAGGTAAAAACATTCCGCTCACAGTATGGAATGATTGGGTCATTATTAAAGTAGCTTTAGAACCATTTCAAACAGAAGATAGCGTTCCAATTTCTGATGTCCCTAAAAGCTGTGCAGTAGATTGTGAAAAAGAGGCAGGGATAGAATCCCGGAAAGAAAAAGAAAGTTCACATTGTAAATGTGTATCAGAGCCGGTAATGGCTCAGTCAATGCAAAATGTTGACAATAATCAATTACAGGAGGTAGTATATCCTGAAACGTTAAAATTAGAAGAAAAAGATCCAGAATTAGCAGAGCCATCAGAGTCTAAACCACGATGGCCAACTCCTCTTCCAGCAGCTCAGATGCCTGTAACTTTACAACCTCAAATGCAGGTTAAACAAGTACTAACTCCAAAAGCAGATCAAATAGGAAAAGATACAGTCTCTGTCATGGCAATGCCAATCCAAATACAGTGTCCACATTATCAGCCGGTAGAAGATAAGACCCAGCCGCCAGTAGCCTATCAATACTGGCCGCCAGCTGAACTGCAGTATCGGCAGCCCCCAGAAAATCCATATGGACAGCCAGGAACATTTCCAGCGCCACAGGGCAGGGTGCCATATCAGCCGCCCACCATGAGACTTAATCCTACAGCACCTCCTAGTACACAGGGTAGTGCATTACATAAAATTATTGATGAGGCAAGAAAACAAGGAGATATTGAGGCGTGGCAATTCCCAGTAATATTAGAAGCAAGACCACCTGGAGAAGGGGCCCCAGAGGGAGAACTTCCCCTAGCTGAAGCCAGATATAAGTCCTTTTCTATAAAAATGCTAAAAGAAATGAAAGAAGGAGTAAAACAGTATGGACCCAACTCTCCTTACATGAGAACATTATAAGATTCCATTGCTCATGGACATAGACTCATTCCTTATGATTGGGAGATTCTGGCAAAATCCTCACTCTCACCCTCTCAATTTTTACAATTTAAGACTTGGTGGATTGATGGGGCACAAGTACAGGTCCGAAAAAATAGGACTGCCAATCCTCCAATTAACATAGATGCAGATCAACTATTAGGAATAGGTCAAAATTGGAGCACTGTTGACCAACAAGTAATAATGCCAAATGAGGCCATTGAGCAAATCATGGCTATCTGCCTTAGGGCCTGGGAGAAAATCCAAGACCCAGGAACCGCCTGCCCCTCCTTTAATACAATAAGACAAGGCTCTAAAGAGTCCTACCCTGATTTTGTAGCAAGACTTCAAGATGCTGCTCAAAAGTCAATTACCGGTGAAAATGCCCGTAAGGTCATAGTGGAGTTGATGGCATATGAAAACGTCAATCCTGATTGTCAATCAGCCATTAAGCCATTAAAGGAAGGGTTCCCGCAGGATCAGATGTAATCTCAGAGTACGTTAAAGCCTGCGATGGAATTGGAGGAGCTATGCATAAAGCTATGCTTATGGCTCAAACAATCACAGGAGTAGCTTTAGGAGGACACGTTAGAACATTTGGGGGAAAATGCTATAATTGTGGTCAAATTGGTCATCTAAAAAAGAATTGCCTAGTCTCAAATAAACAAAATGTAACTACTCAAGCTACTACAACAACAGATAAAGAGCCACCTGGCCTACGTCCAAGATGTAAAAAGGGAAAACATTGGGGTAATCAATGTCGTTCTAAATTTGATAAAAATGGGCAACCACTGTCGGGAAACGAGAGGAGGGGCCAGCCTCAGGTCCCGCAACAAACTGGGGCATTCAAAATTCAGCCCTTTGTTCCTCAGGGTTTTCAGGAAAAACAACAACCCCCACTGCCACAGGTGTGTCAGGGAATAAGCCAGTTATCACAATACAGCAATTATCCCCGGCCACAAACGGCAGTGCAGCAGTAGATTTATGCACCATACAAGCAGTCTCTCTGCTTCCAGGGGAGCCTCCACGAAAAATCCCCACAGGTGTATACGGTCCATTGCCTGAGGGGACTGTAGGACTAATCTTAGGAAGATCAAGTTGAAATCTAAAAGGAGTTCAAATTCATACTGGTGTGGTTGATTCAGACTATAAAGGCGAAATTCAATTGGTTATTAGTTCCTCAATTCCTTGGAGCGCCAGTCCAGGAGACAGGATTGCTCAATTATTACTCCTACCTTATATTAAAGTTGGAAACAGTGAGATAAAAAGAACAGGAGGGTTCGGAAGCACTGATCAGACAGGAAAGGCTGCATATTGGGCAAGTCTGGTCTCTGAGAGCAGACCTGTGTGGAAGGCCATTATTCAAGGAAAACAGTTTGAAGGGTTGGTAGACACTGGAGCAGATATCTCTGTCATTGCTTTAAATCAGTGGCCAAAAAATTGGCCTAAACAAAAGGCTGTTACAAGACTTGTCGGCGTAGGCACAGCTACAGAAGTGTATGAAAGTACAATGATTTTACATTGTTTAGGACCAGATAATCAAGAAAGTACTGTTCAGCCAATGATTACTTCAATTCCTGTTAATCTATGGGGTCGAGATTTATTACAACAATGGGATGCAGAAATCATTATGCCCGCTCCATTATACATCTCCACGAGTCAAAAAATCATGATTAAGATGGGATATATACCAGGAAAGGGATTAGGAAAAAACGAAAATGGCATTAAAGTCCCAATTGAGACTAAGAAAAATCAAGAATGAAAAGGAATAGGGTATCCTTTTTAGGGGCGGCCACTGTAGCGCCTCCGAAACCCATTTCATTATCTTGGAAAACAGAAAAACCGGTATGGGTAAATCAGTGGCTGCTACCGAAGCAAAAACTGGAGGCTTTACATTTATTAGCAAAGGAACAATTAGAAAAGGGACACATTGAGCCTTCATTCTCACCCTGGAATTCTCCTGTATTTGTAATTCAGAAAAAATCAGGCAAATGGCGGATGTTAATGGACTTAAGAGCCGTAAATGCTGTAATTCAACCCATGGGGCCTCTTCAACCCGGATTGCCCTCTCCGGCCATGATCCTAAAAGACTGGTCTTTAATTATAATTGCTCTTAAGGATTGCTTTTTTACCATTCCTCTGGCAGAGCAAGATTGTGAAAAATTTGCCTTTACTATACCAGCCATAAATAATAAAGAACCAGCCACCAGGTTTCAGTGGAAAGTACTACCTCAAGGAATGCTTAATAATCCCACTATTTGTCAAACTTTCGTAGGTCAAGTCCTTCAACCAGTTAGAGGCAAATTTTCAGATTGTTATATCATTCACTATATTGATGATATTTTATGTGCTGCAGAAACAAGAGAAAAATTAATTGACTGTTACACATTTCTGCAAGCAGAGGTTGCCAACGCAGGACTAACAATAGCATCTGATAAGATCCAAACCTCTGCTCCTTTTCATTATTTAGGGATGCAGATAGAAAATAGAAAAATTAAGCCACAAAAAATAGAAATAAGAAAAGATACATTAAAAACATTAAATGACTTTCAAAAATTGTTAGGCGATATTAATTGGATTCGGCCAACTCTAGGCATTCCTACTTATGCCATGTCAAATTTGTTCTCTATCCTAAGAGGAGATCCAGACTTAAATAGTAAAAGAATATTAATCCCAGAGGTCTGTGTCCTAATGCATTATGGCAAATGGATGTTACCCATGTACCTTCATTTGGAAAATTATCATATGTTCATGTAACAGTTGATACTTATTCACATTTCATATGGGCAACATGCCAGACAGGAGAAAGTACTTCCCATGTTAAAAAACATTTATTATCTTGTTTTGCTGTAATGGGAGTTCCAGAAAAAATTAAAACTGACAATGGACCAGGCTATTGTAGTAAAGCTTTCCAAAAATTCTTAAATCAGTGGAATATTACACATACAACAGGAATTCCTTATAATTCCCAAGGACAGGCCATAGTTGAAAGAACTAATAGAACACTCAAAACTCAGTTAATTAAACAAAAAAAAGGGGGAGACAGTAAGGAGTGTACCACTCCTCAGATGCAGCTTAATCTAGCACTCTATACTTTAAATTTTTAAAACATTTATAGAAATCAGACTACTACTTCTGCAGAACAACATCTTACTGGTAAAAAGAACAGTCCACATGAAGGAAAACTGATTTGGTGGAAAGACAACAAAAATAAGACATGGGAAATAGGGAAGGTGATAACCTGGGGAAGAGGTTTTGCTTGTGTTTCACCAGGAGAAAATCAGCTTCCTATTTGGATACCCACTAAACATTTGAAGTTCTACAATGAACCCATCGGAGATGCAAACAAAAGCACCTCCACGGAGACGGAAACACCGCAATCGAGCACCATTGACTCGCATGATGAACCAAGTGATGATATCAGAAGAACAGATGAAGTCACCACGCACCAAGAAGGCGGAGCTGCCGACCTGGGCACAGTTAAAGAAGCTGACACCGTTAGCTGGAAAAAGCCTAGCTAGCACAAAGGTGACACAAACCCCAGAAAAAAATGCTGCTTACAGTTTTAATGATTGTATCAATGGTGTGTGCTGGACCAGTCGAAGAATCCTGCGTCAGAATCGAGAGAACGAACAAGCCTTCATCGCCTTGGCACATTTATATAGAGGAAAAGGGAGGGAGAACGTTGCGGGAAGCCAGGGACCTTGAACGCAGGGACTGGCTGAAGCCATGGCAGAAAAACATAAAATGTGAAGATTTCATGGACATTTATTAGTTCTCCAAAATTAATACTTTTGTAATTTCTTATGTCTGTTTTTACTTTAATCTCTTACATTCCATCATCTTCTTTGTAAACTGAGAAGGGTATATGTCACTTCAGGACCCTGTGATGATTGCCTTAAACTGCACAAATTGTCTGTGGAGCATGTGTGTTTGAACAATATGAAATCTGGGCATCTTGAAGAAAGAATAAGATAACAGCAATGTTCAGGGAACAAGAGAGGCAACCTTGAACTGGCCGCCGGTGAGCCGGACGGAACAGAGCCATATTTCTTCTCTTTTCTTATGCAAATAGGAGAAATATCGCTGAATTCTTTTTCTCAGCAAGGAACATCCCTGAGAAAGAGAATGCGCTCTGAGGGTAGGCCTATAAACGACCCCCTTGGAGGTGTGCCGCCTTTTACGGTTGAAGCCGAAGGGATGAAATAAGCCCCGGGCTCCTGTAGCGCTCCCAGGCTTATTAGGATGAGGAAATTCCTACCTAATAAATTTTGGTCAGACAGGTTGTCTGCTCTCAAACCCTGTTTTCTGATAAGATGTTATCCATGACTATGCATGCCCAAAATTTCATTTTTAATTTTAATTTTAACACCATCCTGTGATCTCATCCTGCCTCCACTTGCTTTGTGATATTCTATTACTTTGTGAAGTATGTAATCTCAGTGTCATGATGACAATGGTGGTTTTGTTGAAAAGAAAAGGGGGAAATGTGGGGAAAAGAAAGAGATCAGCCTGTTACTGTGTCTATATAGAAAGAAGTAGACATAAGAGACTCCATTTTGTTCTGTATTTGAGATGCTGTTAATCTGTGACCCTACTCCCAACCTTGTCCTTGCAAGAGACATGTGCTGTGGTAACTCAAGGTTTAATGGATTTTGGGCGTGCAGGGCGTGTCTTTGTTCCTAGAAAAGCTAGGTATTGTCTAAGGTTTATCTCCATGTGATAGGATGAAACAATGCCGCTAAAAGGTTTATCTCAAGGCACAGGATTTTCCTTTAAACTTATTCATGTCACAGAGATTCTTGTTCTTATGTCTTACTGCTGATTTCCTCCCTAAAAACGATCCTATTGTCCTGCCACTCCCTTATCTTTAAGATGGTAAAGAGAATTATCTATAAATACTAAAGGAACTCAGAGACCGGTGCCGGCGTGGGTCCTCTGTAAGCTGAGCACCGGTCCCCTGGGTCCCCGCTTTTCTTTCTCTATACTTTGTCTCTGTGTCTTATTTCTTTTCTCAAGTCTCTCGTTCCACCTTACGAGAAACACCCACAGGTGTGGAGGGGCAGGCCACCCCTTCATTTATCTATTGTTGCTTTTATTGCATGGGTTTTGGAGGACTTACCTAAAAAATCTTTGCCCAGATCAATGTCTGGTAGCATTTCCCTATTTTTTTAAAGAAATCTTTTTTGTAGAGATGGGGCCTACGGTTTCACTATGTTGTCCGGGCTGCTCTTGAATTCCAAGCCGCAAGTGATCTTCCTACCTCAGCCTCCTAAAGTGCTGGGATTACAGGCAAGAGCTGGGACAAGATTTTTCTAAATATTAGATCATGTCATCTGCAAACCAGAGTAATCTGACTTCATTCTTTTCAATTTGGATGCCCTTTATTTCTTTCTCTTTCCTAATTGCTCTGACCGGGACTTCAAGTACTATGTTAAATAAGAGTAGTAAAAGTATGCATACTTGTCTTATTCAAAATATTAGTTGGCTGGGCACCGTGGTTCATGCCTGTAATCCCAGCACTTTGGGAGGCCAAGGCGGGTGGATCACCTGAGGTCAGGAGTTCGAGACCAGCCTGGCCAACATGGTAAAACCCCATCTCTACTAAAAATACGCAAAAAATTAGCTGGGCCTGGTGGTGGGCACCTGTAATCCCAGCTACTAGGGAGGCTGAGGCAGGAGAATCACTTGAACCTGGGAGGCGGAGGTTGCAGCGAGCTGAGATCGCGCCATTGCTCTCCAGCCTGAGCGATAAGAGTGAGACTCTCTCCGGGAAAAAAAAGAAAAAAAAAGAAAGAAAGAAAAAGAAGAAAATCCCAAAAACAAAAACCAAAATCTTAGTGGAAAGACTTTCAATATTTCCCTATTCCATAGAATATTAGCTGTGCGTTTGTCATATATGGCCTTTGTCACGTTGAGGTATGTTCCTTCCATATCCAAGTTGTTGTTTTTATCATAAAGAGATGTTGAATTTTATGCAATGCTTTTTCAGCACCTTTTTTTGAGATGCAGTCTCACTCTGTCACCCAGGCTGAAGTGCTGGGCTGGAGTGCAATGGCACGATCTTGGCTCACTGCAACCTCCGCCTTTTGGGTTCAAGCAATTCTCCTGCCTCAGCCTCCTGAGTAGCTGGGATTACAGGTGCCCACCATCACACCCAGGTAATTTTTTTTGTATTTTTAGTAGAGACAGGGGTTTCACCATGTTGGCCAGGCTGGTCTTGAACTCCTGACCTCAGGTGATCCACCCGCCTCAGCCTCCTAAAGTGCTGGGATTACAGGCGTGAGCTACCACACCTAGGCTTTCAGCAACTTTTGAAATAAAAAATCTAACAATATTCCTCAAGGAACTAGAAAAGGCAACAAAAAGCCAAACCCAAAATTAGGAGGAGGAAAAAATAAAGATCAGTGTAGTGACCAGGCGTGGTGGGTGGCTCACGCCTGTAATCCCAACACTTTGGGAGCCCAAGGCAGGCGGATCACCTGAGGTTGGGAGTTTGAGGCCAGCCTGAACAGTATAGTAAAATCCCATCTCTACTAAAAATACAAAAATTAGCTGGGGTGTGGTGGTGTGCGCCTGTAATCTCATCTACTCAGGAGGCTGAGGCGGGAGAATCACTTGAATCCAGGAGGCATATGTTGCAGTGAGCAGAGATAGCGCCACTGCACTCTAGCCTGGGCGACAGAGGGAGATCGTGTCTCGAAAAAAAAAAAAAGAAAGAAAGAAATTAAAATTAGTGCAGAAGCTGGGTGCGGTGGTTCATGCCTGTAACCTCAGCACTTTGGGAGGACAAGGCGGGTGGATCACTTGAGGTCAGGAGTTTGAGACCAGCCTGGCCAACATGATGAAACCCCATCTCTACTAAAAGTACCAAAGATTAGCCAGGCACGGTGGTGGGCATTTGTAATCCCAGCTACTCAGTAGGCTGAGGCAGGAGAATTGCTTGAACCCAGGAGGGAGAGGTTGCAGTGAGCTGAGATCGTGCCACTGCACTCCAGCCTGGGAAACAGAGAGAGACTCCATCTCAAAAAAAAAAAAAAAAAAAACCAGAAAAACTAAATTAAACAATATAAATGGTCAATGAAACAAAAGTTGGTTTTTTAAAAAGATAAAATTGACAAGTCTGTAGACTAAGAAGAAAAAAAGAAAGAAAACCCAAATAAAGAAAATCAGAGACAAAAAAATTACATCGATACCGGAGAATACAAAACATCCTTACAGACTACTATGAACAACTATGTGCCAAGAAACTGGAAAGCCTAAAAGAAATGGATAGATTCCTGGACATACACAACCTACCAAAATCAAACCATAAAGAAATAGAAAACCTGAACACCCTGTTGGCTGGTCGTCTAAAAAAAGAAAAAGAATACCTGAACAGATAAATAATGAGTAACAAGATGGAAGCTGTGATAAAAAGTCTCCCATCAAAGAAAAGTCCAGGACCTGATGGATTCACTGCTGAATTCTACCAAGCATTTGAAGAAGAATTAAGGCCAAGTCTACTCAAATAATTTATTTAAAAAAACTGAAGAGGAGACAATACTTCTAAACTCATTCCATGAAGCCAATATTAGCCCAATACCAAAACCAGACAAGAACACAACAATATCCCTGATGAACATAGATACATTTTCAAAAAAATCAGCAAATCAAATTCAACAACACATTGATACGATGAAAAAGTAAACATAAATTTAGAAATACATATTCTAAAAAAACATAAATTATTGCCCACCCTTTCTCAGAAAGTTACAGAATAATGTCTCCATCAAAATGTAAAAGGAAACCAAGAAAGAGGAAGATGCAGGATTTAGGAAACAAGATCCAACACAGAGGAAAGGTAAATGAAATTCCTGGGTGAGGAGTATAAATCTTGGGAAGGCAGGATTCACCAGACCAGAAGACCATCAGTCCAAAGGACAGAGGCTGAAGAGCTCCAGGTGGAATAGCTACACTGAGAAATTCTAGATTGTAAGAGGTAGAGGATATATCTTAAATGAAAATATCTACTATGAAAACTAATAAAAGTATAATTATATTCTCTTCACATACAAAGTATCAGGTTATATAAAAAGCAACAGGAAATTAGAATGGCATTGGACTTCCCCAGTGCAGCAAAGATAAAAACCACTAAAGCAATACCTTCAAAATTCATTAAGAATGTGTTCATATAATGTTTGTGTAAAAATAAACATTTTAATTTCCTAATTTAATGGGTGAAATGATAGTGTTATACTTGTTTTAATATATATATTTTTTACTTTTATTGAAGTTAAATCTTTTTTCATATTTATTGTATTTCTCTTTTTGTGAAATATTCACTCATTTCATTTATTTTTCTTTGAAGTTAATATATGAACTCTCTTACCATATATGGTAATAATATTTACCTTTTTTCTTGTTTAAACTTTTGTTAGTATGGGTGACAAAGCATGACCCCGTATCTACAAAACAAACAAACAAACAAAAAAATCTGGGCACAGTGACATGGGCCTGTGGTTCCACCTACTTAGGAGGCTGAGGCAGGAGGATCCCTTAAGCCCAGAAGTTCTAGGGTGCAGTGAGCTATGATCATGCCACTGCATTCCAGCCTGGGCAGCAGAGTGAGACCCTATCTCCAAAAAAAAAAAAAAAAAAAAGTGTTTTGTGTTTTTAACATAAGTTTAAAAAGTTTTATGTAGGTAGTTATATTTATCCATTTACTTTATGATTTATTGCTCAATTTTTATTGCTCAATTTTTATACACAGAAGGCCCTTTTTCTTTCTGAGGTTGGACTATCTATCATCTATCTAGATATCTATCTATCTATCTATTTATATTTTTCCGAGACGGAGTCTCGCTCTGTCATCCAGGCTGGAGTGCAGTGGCCCGATCTCGGCTCACTGCAACCTCCGCCTGCCGGGTTCAAACGATTCTCCTGCCTCAGCCTCTCGAGGAGCTGGGATTACAGGCGCGCGCTACCACGCTCGGTTTATTTTTTGTAATTTTAGTAGAGACAGGGGTTTCACCATGTTGACCAGGCTGGTCTCGAACTCCTGACCTCATGATCCACCCACCCCGGCCTCCCAAAGTGCTGGGATTACAGGCCTGAGCCACCACGCTCGGCCCCAGGGGGCATTCTAGAGAGGACCTTGGCAAGCCGCACTTCTCCATTTCCCTGCAGTCGTCGCTAACCGAATGCGCCATCCGGAGACGACTGGATGTGTGCGGCAGTGGTGAGGGGCCTCCAGAACCACCAGGTCCACCGCTGTCTCGGCCGGGTCGGAATCTGGGAAGGTCTCTGACAACCATTCTTCCTAAGATTTTCCCAATTGTGCATGGGTGGGTCCCGCATCCTAATGGGCGCGGGGCATGTGAAGTGTGAACCACGCGAGCCTAATTAGCCCCTGAAGGCCTGACCAAACACCCGACCCACCAGGGGGCAGCAGAGATCCGACGGCCGCGGACCGAGGGAAACTGGAGGGAAGTAGGAGGCAGGGGGCGTGCAGGGAAGGGGCAGGGCGAGCAGCTCAGCAAGTAGACGCCAGCACTGCGCCTCCAGGTTGCTTTAGGGTTGCGGCAGACGGCTTTGCGGCTTTTTTCCCCTCCTATTTGATTTACAGTACCTCCTCCGGTCTGTCTTTTTTTGCCCTCCGGCGCTGGGAGTGGGTTGGGACGTTCTTCCCAGAGACCCTCGCACACCCTTCCCGTTCTCTGCGCGGCCTCCATCTAAGCTCTTTTACCCTTGTCCATAGCCTAGATCGAGCTCCCTGCGTGCACGGCAGCGCTGCCGGAGGCGCGTAAGTGGGAGAGGAGAGCGGCTTCCCTCAGAGTGGTTCTAGCCGTGGGTGTGGAGCGTGGGAAGGCTCAGCTTCCGACTCGAGAACGTGGGGCTGCGGTGGAGCTGATCCTGAGGTCTCAGCATAGAGATGCTGAGTCCAGAGGCCTGTTCTAGTTCACCAGTGCAGTGAGGGGCTCAGTATCGGAGCTTTCCGAGAGACGGGTAGGAAGGCGGGGTACAGGGAACCTGGCACCAACGCGCCAGGACCCAACGGCGGTGCGGAAAGCCAGGTGTCCGTGGTGGCGCTTTCCTGGAGACGCTGCCTGTAGAGAGGAGTGGGGAATCTGAAGTTTGTGTTAATAGCTAAACGAAGTTGAGTTTCAGGGAGCGGGGGACGCTGGGAAGAAATGATTGATTTAAAAGGAGTTTGACGCCGGGCGTGGTGGCGGTGTGCCCCCATGTTCCCGGGAGGTCAAGCCTATAGTGAGCCGAGATCACACCTGCACCACGACACTCCATCCCGGGCGACAGAGCGAGACCCTGTAACGGGGAAAAAAATTAAAAAATAAAAATTTGACACTCAGTTTAGCTGAGTATTGAGCCTTGTTATCAAATTGAGATAGAGGTCTGGCGCGGTGTCTCACACATGTAATCCCAGAACTTTGGAAGGCCGATGTGGGAGGATCGCTTGAGGCCAGGAGTTTTAGACCAGCCTGGCTAATATAGTGAAACCCCGTCTCTACTAAAAAATGCAAAAATAGGCAGGCCTGGTGGCGGGCGCCTGTAATCCCTGCCACTCGGGAGGCGGAGGCATGAGATTCGCTTGAACCCGGGAGGCAGGAGTTGCCCACCGGTGAGCCGAGATGGCACCACTGCACTCCAGCCTGGAGGACTGAGCGAGACTCCATCTCAAAAAAAAAAAAAAAAAAAAAAAAAAATTGAGATATAATTCACATGCAGTTAAATTCACCTCCTTTTTTTAAAAAATGGAGACCTAGTCTCCCTCTGTTGCCCAGGCTGGAGT
Organism: Chlorocebus sabaeus; assembly: GCF_047675955.1. NCBI lineage: Eukaryota > Metazoa > Chordata > Mammalia > Primates > Cercopithecidae > Chlorocebus > Chlorocebus sabaeus. The sequence goes on along the minus strand of NC_132925.1, from coordinate 100,405,053 downwards.
ACAGTGGCGCCATCTCGGCTCACTGCAACCTCCGCCTCCTGGGTTCATGCGATTCTTTTGCTTCAGCCTTCCAAGTAGCTGGAATTACAGGCACACGCCACCACACCCAGCTAATTTTTGTATTTTTCACCATGTTGGCTAGGCTAGTCTCAACTCCTTGCCCTTCCAAAGTGCAGGGATTACAGGTGTGAGCCACCATGCTGTCTAAATTCACCCTTTTAAAGTGTGCAATTCAGTGGCTTTAGTATATTCACAAGGTTATGCAACCACCACCATTGTCTAATTCCAGAACATTTTTATCATCCCTAAAAGAAACCCTGAAACCCATTAGCAGATACCCATTATTTCCTCCTCCTCCCAGCAGCACTAATCTGTGAATTTACCTATTCTCAATACTGTATTATACAATATTTGTTCTTTCGTTTGGTTTATTTCACTTAATATGATTCAAAGTTCATCTATGTTGTATGTAGCATGTATCAACTTCATTGTTTTAGATAACTGAATTATTATGTGGATATACCACATTTTGTTCTCTATTATTTGATGGATATTGGTGGTTTTCTAGGCTTTCTAGGTCTAGTCCTCCACAGAACTCGCAGTCTGAGGCACAGACATTTAAAACTTTAGTTTTTGGAAACTAGCATTTAACTCTTGGATTGGGTCAGGTAATTCAGTGGTCTCAGGTCTGGTATTGTTTAGGAGAGTTTGTTTTTTATGAGATGGAGTTTCACTCTTGTTGCCTAGGGTGGAGTGCAATGGCAGATCTTGGCGCACTGCAGCCTCCGCCTCCTGGGTTTAAACGACTCTCCTGTCTCACCTCCTCAGTGGCTGGGCTTACAGGCGCGCGCCACTACGCCTGACTAATTTTTGGTATTTTTAGTAGAGACGGGGTTTCACCATGTTGGCCATGCTGGTCTCGAACTCCTGACTTCAGGTGATCCACCCGCCTCAGCCTCCCAAAGTGCTGGGATTACAGGTGTGAGCCACTGCGCCTGGGTGGGAGTTTTGTTTTTTTGTTTGTCTGTTGTTTTTTTGGGGAACTGAGTTTCACTCTTGTTGCCCAGGCCTGAGTGCAATGGCACGATCTTGACTCACTGCCACCTCTGCCTCCTGGGTTTAAGCGATTCTCCTGCCTCAGCCTCCCGAGTAGCTGGGATTACAGGTGTGCGCCACCAGACCCGGCTAATTTTGTATTTTTAGTAGAGAAGGGGTTTCTCCGTGTTGGTTACGCTGGTCTCGAACTCCCGACCTCAGTTGATCCTCCTGCCTTGGCCTCCCAAAATGCTGGGATTATAGGCGTGAGCCACCGTGCCCCTCTCGGAGTGTTTTTTAAAGTCGTCTGTTCTCAGTTCAACACTTATCAGGCCGTTAATTATAGTGGTATCAAGCAGAGAACTGTTTGTGTGCCAGTCTTCTCAGGGAGGCAGAAACTGTCAGAGGTTGCTGTTATGTAATGTACACCAAAACGTGTTATCTTGTATAAACGGTATAGTTGGAGATGAGTGTATGAAAAATGTAACTGAGCTAGCTGTGGGAGAGGATAGTTGTGAAAAATTTTGAGTCGCCCACTGACGCTTTCCCAGCTGTGTTTAAATAAGGTGACACTCTGCCTTCCTGTTTCAGCTCTAAAACTATTCATAAGTGTTATTTTGGCTGTATACGTAGTGCCATTTTTTTTTGTATTTTTGTGCTTTTGGTGATTTTGCTGTTTACAGTGGCCTCCAAGAGTAGAAGTGCTATCTAGCATTTCCAAGTTGAAGGCTGTGATGTATCTTATAGAGAAAAGATAAGCTTTTAGATTAGCTTTGTTCAGGCACCACTTTTGTTGTCGGCTGTGAGTTCAGTGTTAATGCATCAACAATATATATTAAGATGTCTTTAAACAGAAGCACACATAAAACAAGGTTATGTATTGGCCTGTTGAGTAACCCTGTATTTCCCCTAGGAGCAGTGGCTCAGTATTTGCTAGTTCACTGTTCATGATGCCATTAAAGGACATAACTACCCTGAATAATGATGATTGACTGTCTCAGCACTGGTTCAAGGGCAGAAAGCCTAGTGGATATTTGTCCATCTCTGCAGCTTTTAACATTTCTTCACTCAAGGCACTCATTTTTAATACTGAACTGGCAGTTTTGATGTGGAGAGAAGCTAAAATAAGGCTAAAATGCTCTTCATAGGCTGTGCTGGGTGGGGACTGTGCTGAGTGGGGATTCAGTGATTAGTGTATGGCCCCGCAGTTCTCTCATGGCTGAGTGTGGGAGTGTAGAGAAATGATCATAGTGTGAGGGAATTAATCCTATAATCCTATGCTCCCACAGGTTTTTTTTTTTTTTTCCTTTTTTTGTTTTTTTTTGAGACGGAGTTTCACTCTTGTTGCCCAGGCTGGAGTGCAATGGCGTGATCTCGGCTCACTGCAACCTCTGTCTCCCAGGTTCAAGCCATTCTCCTGCCTCAACCTCCCGAGTAGCTGGGATTACAGGCGCCCGCCACCATGCCTGGCTAATTTTTGTATTTTTAGTAGTGACAGAGTTTCACCATGTTGTCCAGGCTGATCTCAAACCCCTGACCTCGTGATCCGCCTACCTCGGCCTCCCAAAGTGCTGAGATTACTGGGTTCCTTTCCCACAGATTTTAAGACATACTTCAGGCCGGGTGTGGTGGCTCTTGCCTGTAATCCCAGCATTTTGGGAGGCTGAGGTGGGCAGAACACCTGAGGTCAGGAGTTTGAGACCAACCTGGCCAACATGGTGAAGCCCTGTCTCTACTAAAAATACAGAAAATTAGCTGGGTGTGGTGGTGCATGCCTGTAGTTCCAGCTACTCGGGAGGCAGAGGCACGAGAATCACTTGAACCTGGGAGGTGGAGGTTGCAGTGAGCTGAGATTGCACCTCTGTACACCAGCCTGAGCAACAGAGCGTCTCCAAAAAAAAAAAAAAAAAAAAAAAAAAAAAAAAAAGACATACTTCAGACTGTGGTGAGCTGCATAAGGCTTTAGAGGTAACAATATTTTGAGATTTCTTTTCAATTAAAAATTTTTTTCTACTTTTTTTTTGAGACAGAGTCTCACTCTTGCTCAGGCTAGAGTGCAGTGATGTGATCTCAACTCATTGCAACCTTTGCCTCTCAGATTCAAGTGATTCTCATGCCTCAGCCTCCTGAAGAGCTGGAATTACGGGCACCCATCACCACACCTGGCTAATTTTTGTATCTTTAGTAGAGATGAGGTTTCACCATGTTAGTCAGGCTGGTCTTGAACACCTGACCTCAGGTGACCTGCCTGCGTTGGCCTCCCAAAGTGCTGAGATTACAGATGTGAGCCACCATGTCTGGCCATTTCTTTCTACTTCTGCCAATTTTTTTTAAGTATCATGAACATTATAGCACTGTGTTCGTAAATGAAAATAGAAGAAACTTGCTCCAGTCTTGTTCATCGAGCTGTTCTTGACCTTCACAATCAGAATCTCACCCATCACCTTGTCACATCTCCCTCTTGTAGTGTATATCCGGAGTCCACCTGACCCGCTTCTTCAGCCCTCCACATATAGTAAGAAATGCTTTTGTGAGCCGAGATTGTGCCATTGCACTGCAGCTTGGGCAACAGAGTGAGACTCCTTCCCAAAAAAAAAAAGAAAAAAAAGAAAAAAAAAAAAAAAGAAATGCTTTTAGGTGATAAGGAAATGGAGAAGCATAAAACATCTTTGCCAGTCTTTACCTTTTTAATATCTTGATTTCATGATTTCTTGCCTTAGCCACTATCCTAGTCCAGACTCTCTCTCTTCTACCCCGAGTTTTTTTTTTTTTTTTTTTTTTTTAATCATGTTTTTACTTCCTCTGGGAAAACACCTATCAGAATTTTGGGATCATATGACAGGTATATATTTAATTTCTTTCTTTCTTTTTTGAGACAGAATCTTCCTGTGTTGCCCAGGCTGTAGTGTAGTGGTGTGATCATGGCTCACTACAGTCTTGACCCCCTCCTCACCCCCACTCAAGTGATCCTCCCACCACAGCTTCCTGAGTAGCTGGGACTACAGGCATGCTCCACCGTGCCCGACTAATGTTTTATTGCTTGTAGAGACAGCTATGTTCCCTATGCTTGTCTTGAACTCCTGAGCCTCAAGCGATCCTTCCACTTCAGCCTCAAGTGCTGGGATTACAGGTGTGAGCCACTGCTCCTGACTACTTAATTTCTTTCTTTCTTTTCTTTCTTTCTTTCTTTCTTTTTTTTTTTTTGAGACAGAATTTCACTCTTGTTGCCCAGGCTGGAGTGCAACGGTGCGATCTCAGCTCACTGCGACCTCTGCCTCCCACGTTCAAACGATTCTTCTGCCTCAGCCTCCCGAGTAGCTGGGATTACAGGCATGCACCACCACACCTGGCTAATTTTATATTTTTCGTAGAGACAAGGTTTCTCCATGTTGGTCAGGCTGGTCTCGAACTCCCTACCTCAGGTGATCTGCTTGCCTCGGCCTCCCAAAGTGCTGGGATTACAGGCTTGAGCCACTGCACCAGGCCTAATGTCTTTCTACCGCACCCGGACTAATTTCTTTCTTTTTTTTTTTGAGACAGAGTCCATTCTGTCACCCAGGCTGGAGTGCAGTAGAGTGATCTCAGCTCACTGCAGCCTCCACCTTCCAGGCTGTGGGAACATGTCACCAGGTCCAGCTAATTTTTGTGTTTTTTGTAGAAATGGAATTTCCTGGCGTTGGCCAGGCTGGTCTTGAACTCCTCACCTCATGCAATCCACCTGCCTCAGCCTCCCAAAGTGCTGGGATTACAGGTGTGAGCAACTGCACCCAGTGCACCCAGCCTAGACCTATTTCCAAAATTAGAAAACCGTGAGGCTTTTAGAAGAAGATAAGAAGAATATCTCCATGACCTGAGTGTGTGCAAAGGTTTCTTAGGCCTCAGGATGCCATAGAGTCACTTAAAAAAGCAAACACACACACGAAGATAAATATGATTGATTACATCAAAATGTAATCGCAGACTACTGTAAGAAAGTGAATGGGGAAGCACAGGGACCTATTTGACCAAAGACTAATATTCAAGATCTATAAAGAACCAATAGGCCAGGTGCGGTGGCTCACGCCTGTAATCCTGGCACTTTGGGAGGCCGAGGTGGGTGGATCACTTGAGCTCAGGAGTTCAAGACCAGTCTACGCAACATACTGAAACCCCATCTCTACTAAAAATACAAGAATTAGAATTAGCTGGGCATGATGGCAGGTACCAGTAGTCCCAGTTACTTGGGAGGCTGAGGCTGGAGAATTGCTTGAATCTGGGAGACGGAGATTGCAGTGAGCCGAGATTGTGCCACTGCACTCCAGCCTGGGCGACTGAACAAGACTTTGTCTCAAAAAACCAATAGGGCTCAAGGCCTGGGATTGGGCCTCTGCTGCTCTACTCCCTGGGCCTGTGGCCCAGTCCTTGGAGTCATCCTTTCTTTTTCTTGAAGAGTAGTGTGTGTTAACAGCTGAGTGGTTTTATCAGCCTGTTTCCTGCCAACAGTGTATGAGAGTTCCAGTTGCTTTGTGCCCTTGCCAACATTTGGTGTTGTCAGTCTTTTTAATTATTCTGATGGGTGTGGTGTGTCATGTTCTTAATTTTAGTCCTCAGTCATTAATGGTATTGAGCACTTTTTCCTGTGCTGATGACAATGTATAATACATTGTGAAGTGCCTGCTCAAATCTTTTGACCATTTTAAATTGGGTTGTGTGTCTTTTTATTGAGTTGTAGGAGTTATTTATATAACCTTTATATCCTGGTTACCTGTCCTCTGGTTGCCTATTCATTTTCTTAGAGTTGTGTGATGAACAGAAGTTTTACATTTTGATGTAATCAGTTTTCTCTTATATTTTCTTTTATAGTTATTGCTTTCTGAGTCCTAAGAAATCTTGGCTACCTTCAGACTGTGAAGATAATCTTTCATGTTTTCTTCTGTAATTTTTTTTTTTTTTTTTTTGAGATGGAGTCTTACTCTGTCGTCCAGGCAGGAGTGTGGTGACGCAGTCTCAGCTCACTGCAACCTCTGCCTCCCAGGTTCAAGTGATTCTCCTGCCTCAGCCTCCTGAGTAGCTCGGATTACGGATGTGCACCACCACGCCCAACTGATTTTTGTATTTTTAGTAGAGACAGGATTTCATCATGTTGGCCAGGTTGGTCTTGAACTCTTGACCTCGTGATCCACCCATCTCGGCCTGCCAACATGCTGGGATTACAGGCGTGAGCCACCGTGCCCGGCCTATAAATATTATAGTTTTAGTTTTATGTTTAGGCCTATCATCCATCTCTAGTTTATGTGAATGATGTGAGATATAATTAAATATTAATTTTTTTTTCCGTATAGATATCCAGTCGTTCCAGCACCAATTGTTGAAAATGCTATGGTATTGCATTTTTGAAATTAAGATGACTATACAAATGGTAATTGATTTCTGTGCTCCCTTTTCGGTTCCATTGTTCAATCCTTATGTTAGTACCACACTTTTAATTACTGTAGCTTTAGTAAGTCTTGAAGTCATGTCATTGTAGATCCTCCAATTTTGTTGTTGTTTTTCAAGCTTGATGTGAATATTCTAAATCCTCTGCATATCCATTATAAATATTAGAATTATCTTACCAGTTTCCACAGAAAAATTTGGTAAAATTGTGATTGAGATTGCATTGAATCTATGGATCAATTTGGAAAGAAATGATACCTAAACAGTACTGAGTCTTCAAATATACGAACTTGGTGCATTTTCCTTCTTATTTAGGCTTTTTAAAATTTCTTTTTAGGCTGGGCGCGGTGGCTTATGCCTGTAATCCCAGCACTTTGGGAGTCTGAGGCGGGTGGATCACCTGAGGTCAGTTCGAGACCAGCCTGGCCAACATGGTGAAACCCCGCCTCTACTAAAAATACAAAGCTTAGCCAGGTGTGGTGGCGGGTGCCTGTAGTCCCAGCTAGTTGGGAGGCTGAGGCAGCAGAATCGCTTCAACTTGCTCAAGAGGCGGAGGTTGCAGTGAGCCGAGCACTTTGGGAGGCCGAGGCAGGCGGATCACTTGAGGTAGGGAGTTCGAGACCAGCCTGACCAACATGGAGAAACCCCTTCTCTATGAATAATACAAAATTAGCTGGGCGTGGTGGCACATGCCTGTAATCCCAGCTACTGGGGAGGCTGAGGCAGGAGAATCGCTTGAACCCGGGAGGCAGAGGTTGCGGTGAGCTGAGATCATGCCATTGCACTCCAGCTTGGGCAATAAGAGCAAAACTCTGTCTCAAAAAAAAGAATTTCTTTTTAGTTCTGTTTTATAGTTTTCAGTTCAGAAGTCTTATACATATTTTGTTAAATTTATTTCTAGATATGTTTCTTATCTTTATTGTAAAATGGAGCCATCATTTGCATCATTCATTACTCTGTATGTAATGTATTATTACTCTCTGCCTGCTTTCAAGATTTTCTCTTTATTTTTGTTTTTTAGCAGTTTGCCTGTGGTGTATCTAGGTGTCATTTTATTTGTGTTTATCCTGAGATTTATCCTTGAGATTTGCAGAGCTTCTTAAATCTGTAAATTTATGTCTGTCGGCCAGTTTGGAAAATTTGGAGCTATTAGTTTTAAAAATATTTCTTCTGTTCCATTCTCTTTCACTTCTTCTGGGACTTCAATTCTATGTGAGTTAGACATTTTGGTATTAGCCCACAGGAACCTGAGGTTCTTTCAGTCTTTTCAGCCTTTTTTTCTTGAAGTTTGCATTTTGTGAGCAGGAGTGATAATCATTCAGGATGATTTTTGAGATTCCTACTTCAAGAATGGTTCCTCATCTTTTGTAGGTGTAGTAAAGTATGGCTTCTAATTCTACTGGAAGGCTTTTTTATGAGGGAGATGGTTGTATGTCCTTTGGCTTTTAAATTTTGTCTTGTGTCTTTCACAGCACAGTTTTCAGAGGGTACCCTTTCTTTTTTCTTTTTCTTTTTTTTTTTTAATTTGAGGCGGAGTCTCACTCTGTCGCCAGGCTGGAGTACAGTGTTGCAATCTCTGCTCACTGCTACCTCCGCTTCCCGGGTTCAAATGATTCTCCTGTCTCAGCCTCCTGAGTAGCTGGGACTACAGGCACCTGCCAGCACACCCAGCTAATTTTTGTATTTTTGGTAGAGATTAAAAATACAAACCCAGCAGGTTTGTACAAAGCCCAGGAGGTTGTGGCTGCAGTCTCATATTCATTCCATCATCAGATTTCCCCCATTGTCCTAATAATATTCTGTATAGCTTTTCTTTATCCCTGATCCAAAGTTTCTTTGGTTTTCATGTCTCTTAAGTCTTTATTTATTTATTTTTTGAGATGCAGTCTTGCTCCATTACCCAGACTGAAGTTCAGTGGCATGATCTTGGCTCACTGGAGCCTCCACCTGCTGGATTCAAGTGATTCTCCTGCCTCAGCCTCACGAGTCGCTGGGACTACAGGTGTGCGCCACCATGCCCAGCTAATTTTTATAGTTTTAGTAGAGACGGGATTTTTACCATTTTGGCCAGGCTGGTCTTGACCTCCTGAGCTCAGATAATCCACCATCTGCCTTGGCCTCCCAAAGTACTGGGATTACAGGTGTGGGCCACCGCACCCAGCCTTAAGCCTCTTTTAATATAGAAGAGTTCACCAGCCCTTCTATTTTGTTTTGTTTTTTGAGACAGTGATGTTTTGGAGAGTCCAAGCCAATTGCTTTATAGATTTCAACTTGATTATTTCCTCATGATTAGGTTGGTAGAAATACTACCTAAGTGATGTGACCTTCTTAGTGCATCCATCAGGAAGCACATGATGTGACTATAATTGGTGACATTAAGTTTGATTACTTAATGATTTAGGTGGTAACTCTCAGCTTTCTACATTGTAAAGGTATCTTTTGCCGCCCTCCTTTTTATTCCCAAGTAGTTTATTTGGAAATTAGTCCTTTACACAGTAGAGGAGGGGGAAGGGAGACAGGAGAGGGGAAGGCAGACAGGAGAGGGGAAGGGAGACAGGAAAGGAAAGCTTGACAACTAAGGGTGAGTTATCAAGCCTGTTGCCACTGGTAGCAACCCACCCTAATTCCACTGGGGAAGCTTGTAGCTTGGTGGTGGCCCACAGAGGGGTGAGAACTTGAGGGTATTTCAACACCAGCTCCTGTCAGGCACCATTTGAGGGCTGCTGCCCGGGTGGTTCAATTTTCTGGCTCTTCCAGCTTGCCATAAACAGGTGCAAAGTAGTCTGGATACTAAAGAAAACTCTCAGGTAACAAGATGCAGATGGCATTTGGAAGTCAGACTGGGGTGCACTATTGTGGTAAGAGCTGAAGGGATGGCTGGGCATGGTGGCTCACACCTGTAATCCCAGCACTTTGGGATGCTGAGGCAGGTGGATCACCTGAGGTCAGAAGTTCGAGAGCAGCCTGGTCAACATGACGAAACCCCATCTCTACTAAAAATACAAAAATTAGCCAGGTGTGGTGGTGGATGCCTGTAATCCCAGCTACTCAGGAGGCTGAGGTAGGAGAATTGCTTGAATCTGGGAGGTGGAGGTTGCAGTGAGCTGAGATTGCGCCACTGCACTCCAGCCTGAGCAACAGAGCAAGACTGTCTCAAAACAAAACAAAACAAAACAAAAAGCTGAAGGGATGATTAATAGAGCATTCATAGTGTCTACTATACCTGGGTACCCTAGAACCTAGAGAACCTAGAGCTTGAGGCAAGAGCGTATGTGCTGTTATTTTTTCAAGAAGTGTACTTTCAGGAAGCAGAGGTAGGGGAAAGATGAGTGAAGGGAGAAGGAAGATTATTAAGTCAGTTCAAGGGTGCATTTTGAAGTTGGCCACCCTTGGTGCAAGTACAGTTGGTTGCTTGTTCTCCTAAAGCTGTTTCCCAGGAGGATGTATAAATAATTGCATTTCAGGGCAATCCATCTAAAGGAAGGATGGGCGGACCCCTCAGCTTCTGCATCTCATTGGAAAAAGATTTGCTTCATGGCACATTAATTCCCACAGACTGAGCTGTGCATGTGTGGGTACCAGGCAGGTCCCACAGGCCCTCACACCTCCAAGGCAAGGGGCAATCCAAGAGTGGGAAGTGATAGGCACCCAGTATGAGCAGGAGGTAAGGGACCATGGGGTTGTACCTGTGGGCAGTTGGTTATAACCCAGGCGTGTTTGATCAGCCCAGTGACAGCTGGGGTGGAAAAAGTGACCAAGGGCCTCAAAGACACACAAGGCGAAGAAGATTTGAGGTGCTGCGTAAGATATGCCTAATGCATTTGGATTCTACCTTTGTTTAACAAATATGCACATATAAAAAACACAGACAAATACAGTCACATACACAAAAAGACAACAGCTATCTCTTGTTGAGAACCAGCTCAATTTTACTTCCATATTCTCTGATATGTGTTTAAAGCTTTCCACAATAAAGATATTTTAATTTTATAATGGAGGCTGGGCACGGTGGCTCATGCCTTTAATCACAGCATTTTGTGAGGCCAAGGCAGGAGGATTGCTTGAGCTCAGAAGTTCAAGACCAACCTGGGCAACAGAGTGAGACAGTCATCTCTAAAAAAATTGAAAAAAAAAAATAGCCAGGCATGATAGCACTCACCTGTAGTCCTATCTACTCGGGAGGCTGCAGAGGGAGGATCACCTAAGCCCTGGAGGACAAGGTTGCAGTAAGCTATGATTACACCACTGCATTCCAGCTGGGTAACAGAGCAAGACCCTGTCTCTTAAATTTTTTTTTTTTTTTAACTTTTATAATGGGAAAACCATTGTAGACAGTTTTAGGAAGGAAAGCAGAACAGTAGGCATCTTTTTCAAAGTAAAAAACAAAAAAGGCAACAAATATTTCATGCTTACTTTATGGACAAAGACAAGATTGTCCTTCAGTAAAAGGTTGAATTTTTTTTTTTTTTTTTTGAGAAAAAGTCTTGCTCCATCACCCAGGCTGGAATGTAGTGGTGTGATCTCGGCTCACTGCAACCTCCACCTCCCGGGTTCAAGCGGTTCTCCAGCCTCAGCCCCCAGAGTAGCTGGGACTACAGGCACGTGCCACTGCGTCTGGCTAATTTTTATATTTTTAGTACAGACGAAGTTTCATAGTGTTGACCAGGCTGGTCTTTAACTCCTGACCTCAGGTGATCTGCCAACCTCAGCCTCCCAAAGTTCTGGGATTACGGACGTGAGCCACCGTGCCCGACCTGGCTGTTTTAAGTTATTTATAAAAGTAGAGGCTCAGTACCCAGAAATTGACATCGTTTGGTAAGAGTAAGAACCATGGTGAGCTTTTTCAGCGGGAGCTGGAGCCTCAGAGAAGATGAAGCTGATACCAGAGATATCACTCAAGGCAGAGAAAAATAGAGAATACTCTCTCTCTTTTTCCTGCCTTCCAAAGTCTCCTTTATCAAATCAGCCAGGAGACAATGCCTTAGGAACCTACTCAGACAGCCAGCAGGAGGCTGTGTTGCTGTGTTTAGTTAAGATTAAAATTAAAAATTTTAATTTCAAAATTAAAAGGTTGAGAAGAGCAGGAGTCACTACCACCCTAGGATGAAGGGACAAAGGAAGCAGATGCATATATTACCTCCTTCTGTCCTCTTTTTCTCTCTTCCTCTCCCTCTGTTTTCTTCTCTCACTCACTCCCAAAGACTGAGAAAATAAATTATCAGACACATATTTAAAAAAAGAAAAAAATAAATAAAAGTAGAACAAGTTGCTCTTTATTTATTATTATTATTATTTTTGAGATGGAGTCTCATTCTGTTTCCCAGGCTGGAGTGCCGTGGCATGATCTCGGCTCACTGCGACCTCTGCCTCCTGGGTTCAAGCGATTTTGCCTCGGCCTCCCTAGTAGCTGGGATTACAGAGGTGCATCACCCCACCCGGCTAATTTTTGTATTTTTAGTGGAGATGGGGTTTCACCATGTTGACCAGGCTGGTCTCGAACTCCTGACCTCAGGTGATCCACCCACCTAGGCCTCCCAAAGTGCTGGAATGACAAGTGTGAGCCACTGCACCCAGCCACAAATTGCTCTTTAAATATGAGAAGTGTTCTGGCATGGTGGCTCACACCTGTCATCCCGGCACTTTGGGAGGCTGAGGTGGGTGGATCACTTGAGGTCAGGAGTTCAAGATCGTGCTGGTGGACATGGTGAAACCCCATCTCTACTTATTTATTTATTTTTTTGAGACGAGTTTCACTCTTGTTGCCCAGGCCAGAGTGCAATGGCGCAATCAGGGCTCACCGCAACCTCCGCCTCCCGAGTTCAGGTGATTCTCCTGCCTCAGCCTCCTGAGTAGCTGGGATTACCGGCATGCGCCACTACACCCAGCTAATTTTGTATTTTTAGTATAGACAGGGTTTCTCCATGTTGGTCAGGCTGGTTTCGAATATGGGGATTAATATCCTCTTCTTCCTTTCTGGATATTAGAAAGAATATCACACGGGGGTTTGCACTTTCTTTGCTATCTGGAGTCGTGTCATCCTCTCCTGTTTTGAATGGCAAGAACAATATCTCGGGGGGGATGTACACCCCCTGCCATATTGGGAGTAATATTGTGCTCTCCCCCACTTGATATTAGGAACAAAATCCCAGCGTGAGTGTACAGCTCCTACTCTATGGAAAGTCATACCGTCCTCTCCCTTCCTGGATTTTAGGAACAATATCACAGGGTGGGTGTACACAGCCTGCGATTTTGAAAGTAATATCATCCTCTCCCCCTCCGGATATTAGCAACAATATCGCAGAAGGGTTGTTCACTCTGCGATATTGGGAGTAATATCATTTTCGCCTTCCCTGAATATTAGGAGCAATATCCCCAGGTGGATGTACACCACTCTTCTCTTGGGAGTAATGTCATACTCTACCCCCTGGATATTCAGAGCAGTATCACAAAGTGGGTGTACACCCACGGCGATATTGGGGGTAATATCGTGCTCTCCCTCCCTGGATATTAGGAACAATATCACAGGTGGGTGTACACCCCCTGCAGTACAAAGAATATTCTCTTCCTTTAGCTCTTGAGAACAATATCACATGGTGGGGGGGACACCCCCTGCACTATTGGGAGTAATATCATTCTCTCTTATTCTGGATAGTAGGAACAGTATCACAGGCAGGATGGACAACCCCTGTGATGTTGAGAGTAATATCCTCTCCCAACGTGAATATTAGGAACCATATCACAGGGGGCATGTACACTTCTTCGATATTGGTAGCGATATCATCCTCTCCTCCCTGGGTATAAGAAACAATGTGACAGGCGGGATGGACACCCCCCGCGACTTGGGGAGTAATATCCCTCCCTGGATATTAGGATCCACGGTGGTCACACAGCGTGTTTACGATTTGGTAAGTAATATCATCTCCCCCTCTAGACATTACGAACAGTATCAAAGATGGGTGTACACCCTCTGCCATACAGGGAGGAATATCATCCTCGCCCCACCTGGATATTAGGAACAATATCAAAGGAGTGTTTATAACCCCTGCGATATTGGGAGTCATATCATCCTCTCCCAGGTGGAAATTAGGAACACTATGACCGGGGGCGTGTACACCTCCTGCGATATTGAAAGTAATATCATCCTCTTCCCTCCTGGATCACGGGAACAACATCACTGGGGGGTGTACACTCTCTGCGATATTGGGAGTAACATCATCTTCTGTGCCTGGGAATATTAAGGACAATATCATGGGGGGGCGTGTCCATCTTCTGCAATATTGGGAATAATATTGTCCTCTCTCCCCCTGCATATTAGGAAAGATATCACAGAGTGGGTGTTCACCTCCTGCAATATGGTAATACCATCTTCTCCCCTTCTGGATATCAGGAAGAGTATCACACGGGGGTGTACAGTGCCTGTGATACTGGGAGTAATATCAACCTCTCGGCCTTGGAATACTAAGAAGAATATCACAGGGTGGATGTACACCCCCTGCCATATTGGGAGTAACATCAGCCTCTCCCCTCCCTGGATATTAGGAACAATATCCCAGGCTGGGTGTAGGCCTCCTGCTCTATGGGGAGTAATATCATCCTCTCCCTTCCAGGATATTAATAACAATATCACAGGGCAGGTGAACACAGCCTGCGATACTGGAATTATTATCATCCTCTCCCCCTCCAGATACTAGGAACAATATTACAGAAGAGCTGTACCCTCCCTGCGATATTGGGAGTAATATCATATGCTGCTTCTGTGAATATTAGGAACAATATCACCGGATGGCTGTCCATTCATTGCTATGTTGGGAGTCATGTCACATTCTACCCCCTGGATATTAGGATCAGTGTCACAGGGTGAATGTACACCTGCTGTGATATTCAAACTAAAATCATGCTCTCCATCCCTGAATATTAGGAACAACATCACAGGTAGGTGTACACCCCCTGTGGTATTAGGAGTAATAATATGATTAATTATTAAACATCAATGATCGATTTTAATAATTATCAATGATACTATTAATAGGATACCATTATTATGGATAATTATCTTAAAGATATGATTATGCACGCTTAAATTATTAATATTAATGTCATTTAACAATATTAGTTCTTAATATTAATTATTTTATTACCAACATCACTTAGTATTGATTTAAGTAAAATTAATTGCTGATATTTTATTATTAAAAGTGATATTACTATTAATACTAATTGTTAACATTTTTAACCAGTATTAATTTTTACTATATTGTGGTTATTAATATCGATGATTACTATTAATTTTAATTATATTTATGAATATTAATAATTAATAGACTTGTTCCTGATATCCGAGGGGGAGAGGATGATATTACTCCGAATATCGAAGAAAGTGTGCACCCCTCCATAATGTTATTCCTAATAGTCAAGGGGTAGAGGATGACATTATTGAAACTATCGCAGTGGGTGTGCATCCCTTTGGTCATCTTGTTCCTTATATCCTGGGTGGGAGAGGATGATATGACTCCCAATATTGCAGGGGGTGTAGACCTCCCCCGTGATACTATCCCTAAAATCCAAAGGTAGAGAGGATGATATTTCTTCCGATTTCGCAGGGGGTGTACACCACCCCTGTGATATGGTTCCTAATATCCAGGGGCGAGAGGATGATATTAGTCTCAATATTGCAGGAGGTGTACACTCCCTAGTGATATTGTTCCTGATATCCAGGGATGGAGAGGATGATATCACTTCCAATAGAGCAGGGGGTGTACACTCCTTCTGTGACACTGTTCCTAATAGCCAGCGGGAGAGAGGAAGATATTACCCCCAATATCGCAGAGGTTGTACACCCCCTTGTGATATTATTCCTTATATCCTGGGAGGAAGATGATGATACTAGTGGCAATATCGCAGGGGATATACACACCCACTGTGATATTGTTCCGAATATCCAGAGGGGGAGAAAATGATATTACTCCCAGTATCACAGGGGGTGTACATCCTCCTGTGATATTTTTTCTTATATACAGGGGGAGAGGATGATATTACTCCCAATATCGCAGGGGTGGTACACACCTCCTGCGATATTGTTCCTAATATCCCAAAGGGGAGAGCATAATATTACTCTCAATATCGCAGGGGGTGTACACCTCCTTTGTAATATTGTTCTTAAGATCCATGATGGGAGAGGTTGATATGACTCCCAATATCGCAAGAAGTGTGCAGTTGCCTGTGATATAGTTCATAACATCTAGGTGGGGAGAGGATGATATTACTGCCCTTATCGCATGAGTTGTAAAACCCCTTCGATATTTTGCCTACAGTCCTCTGGGGAGAGGATGATATTACTCCCAATATCCCAGAAGGTGCACACACACCTGTGATAGTACTCCCAATATCCCAGAAGGTGCACACACACCTGTGATATAGTTCCTAATATCCAGCGGGAAAGAGGCTGATTTTACTTTCAGTATCGCAGTGGGTATACACCACCACCAAACCCGGGGTATCCTTCTTAATATCCAGGCGGGAAGAAGATGACATGGCTGACAATATCGAAGGGGGTGGACACCTCTTCTGTGATATGGTTGCTGATATCCAGGGGGTGAGTGGATGATATTACTCAGTAGGAACTGTACAGCCACCCTGGGATTTTGTCCTTAATAACCACAGGGGAGAGGTGATATTACTACCAATACTGCAAGGGGTGTACAACCCTCCTGTGATATTGTTTCTGATATCCAGGAAAGGAGAAGATGGCATTACTACCAATATTGAAGAGATGTACAGCCCCAATGGGATGTTGTTCTAAAGATACAGGTTGAAAGAGGATGAGATTCCATCCAATATAACAAGGGGTGTACACACAGCCTGTGAAATTGTTCCTAATATCCTGAACAAAAGAGACTGCTAATAATGGACACACATTGCAGGGGGGAGTAATTATTACGATCCACATCATAATGGGGAGTAATAGTAACCCCCTCTCTCCCCCTCGCTGTTAGGATCCACATCGCGGGGGGGTGAGGCACCCCCCACGATATGGAGAGTAATAGCATCCCCCTCTCTCCCCCTGGCCTAATAGAAGGAGGCTGGCCTTATATAAGTGCCCCCCAATGCCATCGCAGGCTTTAATGTATTCACTTAAAGTTTTTTCCTCATTTAGATCTGCCTTTCCCTTAATAGGTCTAATTGCTGCCTGACATTCTGTATTAGCATTTTCATGAGCAAGCAGCTGAGTGATCAATTTCTTGGCACGAGAATCAGAAATAGCCTTTTCAGCCGCACCTTGCAAACGGGCGATAGAATCTGGATAAGGCTCCCTTGGACCCTGTTGAACTGTGTAAAAAGAAGGATAAGCAGTAGCAGGGTCGTGAATTTTTTCCCAGACTCTTAGGCATGTAGTTCCGAGCTGATCAACAGCCTCATCAGCCATTACCATCTGTTGATTTAGAGTACCCCATGCCTGTCCGATTCCAAGCAGTTGATCAGATGTGATATTAACGGGACGTTGGGCTTGAGCGTTTCTGCGTGCCTGATTTGTTGCTTCATCCGTCCACCAGGTTTTAAACTGGAGAAATTCAGAGGGGGACAAGGTGGATCGGGCTAATGCCTCCCAATCCATAGGTATTCAACGTCTGTTATAAGCCACACATTGTAACAAGTAATGAACGTAAGGAGAATTTGGCCAATCTTGTCCAATTGCTTGCTTTAAGTCTTTTATATTTTAAAAGGAAATGGCTCCCAGCATGCTTGAGCAAGTTCTCTGGGCTCCTCAGCTGGCGAAAGAATTACCAGAAACTGCCAAGCATTCAAATCCCCCATTTCTTGTGCCTTGCGAATGGATGCCTGGATTGTCCCTATGCCATAATTTGTATTTGGATGGGCTCGCAGCATTCCTCTACCATAATTAACAGGTGGACAAGCCTGGATAATTCCCTCGTGGTAACTGGCTGTTGCACAAGCCTGAAGCTTCCCTTCACCATAGTTACTGGCAGGGCCTGCAACAATGGGAGCGGCAAGGCGCTTCTCAGGCTCCCCTTCCAAAAATTCCTAAGGCTGGCCTGGGGGTGGCCATTCCAGATCTTCCCCTAAAGGCGCAGTAGGTGGCACTGTATCTCTATAAGTTTTTGAAGATTAGCATATATACCTTCCCGTTTCTCGCCCTTTTAAAAACTAGACTATCATAGTTCACTTTACTGATAATTAGACTACTGATTATTCAACTTTCCTATGTCATCCTGAAACTCCTCCTTCTCCTTCTCAGTGTGGAAGGGCTCCAGTGCTGTTTTAATTGCCGACCACACAGACCAAGCAGAGACGGGAATCTCGTGGCCCTCTTGTGCTCCTTTTAAGTCTGATCCGACCTTGTCCCAATCTTTTACATTCATGGTTCCATATTCCGGGAACCAAGGAGAATACTTGTCTACCAGAGGGAACAAAGATGTGAGATTTTGGGTACTCACAATTACCCCTCCGCGGCACAAGGCTTAAGTAATTAGCGAACTTACTCTCACCCTGACCCATATTTTCCCGAGGTTTCCCTGGAATTCTCCGAGCGCCCTACTTACCCTACAGCTTGAAGTGCAAACCTACTCGGGAGTCCTTTGTCGGTCGTCCTCTGCTTTCCACGCTCTGGTGTTCCTTCACTGGATTATTTGTAGAGATTACGGGGAGCCCCGCGTTGGGCACCAGAGACCAGCCTGGGCAACCGAGGGAGGCCCCCGTTTCTACAAAAAAAAAAAATTATATATATATATGTAGCCAGGTGTGGTGTCGCGCGCCTGTAATCCCAGCTACTCCATGAGAAATCAGACAAAACCTGACACCAGAGACTGATTTTCTTCTAAAATGCTTTCCCCAAACTATTTTTAAAACAAAAGGGGGAAATTGGAAAGGAAAATATTTTGGGCTCCCCAGATCGCTAAGATAAAGGGAAAAGTCAATCTGGGAACTGCTTAGGGCAAACCTGCCTCCCATTCTATTCAAAGTCATCAGCTGCTCACTGAGAAGAATGTGTATCTTATTGCCTCCTTTGGAAAGGCTCATCAGAAACTCAATGCAACCGTTAGTCTCTCACCTACCTGTGACCTGGAAGCCCCCTCCTGGCTTCGAGTTGACCCACTTTTGCTTCAGGTTGTACCAGATCAAACTAGTGTTCATTTTACATATGTTGATTGATGTCTCCTGTCTCCCTAAAATGTATAAAACTGTCAGATACAGTCAGTTTCTCTTCCAAGGTTTGGCATGTTAACGTTCTTGTTTTTTGTTCTGGAACTCAACTTTCTTGTTCTCCATGCCTCCTTGCCCTTAGTTACTGTAAACAATCTTCCTGTCAGTTCTAATAAAGAACTCACATCTGTTTCCTTGGTTACCTGCTCTGCACCCATTTCTCCCTTTGAAACCACACGTCCCACCTTTGTAACTCACATACCCCTTCCCCCTTCCTTATTTGGGAAAATATTCACAAATAGCCAACAGGGTCAGTTTAGAGCTTGAGGTCTGGCCCCAACCTATGCCAGAGGTAGGGATTGCCTTAGGAATAAAACCCCCTGCTTTCCTTTGTTCGTGTGCGTTGCTGAGAAAACTTTGGCTTGAGTGCTGGTTTCACTTTGCGGCACCCAGCATTTATCTCCAACAAAACCAAGCTGTGCTCTGACCACCTTGGGCGACTGTCATCAGGATATCCTGAGGCTGTGTCATGCACAAGCATCCCCAACCTTGGCAAAATAAACTTTCTAAATAGGGAGACTGATTTGAATAATCATAAAACTCCGAGGCTGCACTCCAGCCTGGGCGACAGAGCAAGACTCTGTTTAAGAAAAATAAAATAAAATAAGATAAAAAACTCTGGTCTCCCGCACAGCCGACTCTGAGTGAATTACTCTTTCTCTATTGCTATTCCCCCGTCTTGAGAAATCAGCTCTGTCTAGGTAGCAGGCAAGGTGAACCCACTGGGCAGTTGCAGAATTGTCATTATATTGCTTGCAATTATATATATATGTTATGCACAAATAGCTATAACCTTGTATACAAGGTTAAATGCGAATGTCCTCCTTGCATGGTCAGATCGCAGCGCAGGAAGGACGCACTCCTTACAAACCGCTAGGCCAAAACGGTCATTCTGGCCTCATCCAGCCTCACGTGAGATCGCAATCTCCTGTCCCTCAGGGCCTGAGGGGGTGGGGCCTGAAGCCGCATACAATCAGGGGCTCTGGAGTGGGGACCGTTTAATCAGGCACGCCGCCGGAAAGGAGAGGGCGGCTTCCGGGACCCGGCTGGCGGGCGCTTTGTCTCGCCTTGGCCACAGTAGGCTCTTTCTGTTAAGTCTCCGCTGCTGCTTCTTGGCTCTGGGAGGCCCAGGTGGCTCTGCAGCAGCCTCTGCCACCCTGTGACCTGCGGGTATTGGGACATCCCTAGCTGACGCCAGGACACCCGGGAAGCCGAGGAATGGTGAGTGGACTGCGCCTGGCTTCCCCAAGTGGGGAAGAGGGCTGGTTGAAACCTGCTGGAACCAGCCATCGGCTGCGGAACCTGAGGACCCAGCCGCCGCGGCGCAGCCGGGCCTCAGTCCCCTTCTGTGCAGGGCCAGGCGGGGCGGGCAGCGGGACCCCTGAGTCCTGTCTGTACCTGTGGGCGCCACTTCCGCCGGCTGGAGCCCTCTCGGGAACCCCGCGCCTCCCCTACCCAGGTAGTGCACTGACCACGGGAGGGTGATCCAGGAGAGCCCAGACTCCGTGTGCGTGGTTCCAGCGTGGGAGGAGCTGTGGTTCATGGAGCTTCCAGTGCCACCTTTCTCCCCCTAAAATTAGCCTGAGGCTTTGTTAAAACGTTAAACGGTGTGTTTGAGCAAATCGGCGATTCATAAAACGGGTACCACAGTCATGGTTTGTGGTTTGGGGTCCACAGGAGGGGCGTAAATGAGAGGCTTTGATAAGGTTAATGAGGAAGCAAACCATACATATATGCATATACATATATATGTGTGTGTATATATATAGTTTTTTTTTTTTTTTTTTTTTGAGACGGAGTCTTGCCCTGTGGCCAGGCTGGAGTGCAATGGTGCAGTCTCAGCTCACTGCAACCTCTGACTCCCGAGTTCAAGCGATTCTCCTGCCTCAGCCTCCCAAGTAGCTGGGTTTATAGGCACCTACCACCATGTCCAGCTAATTTTCGTATTTTTAGTAGAGACAGGGTTTCGCCATGTTGGCTAGGTTGGTTTCGAACTCCTGACCTTAATTGATCGCCTGCCTTGGCCTCCTAAAGCTCTGGGATTACAGGCATGAGCCACCTTGGCCAAAATATTTTTCTGTTTCCAAACATTTTACATGAGAGGAAAGTGGAGAATAAATCATCTGACACTCTACTGCAGAAAACATCTTTGTGCCTCTCTTCTTTTCATCTTTCCTAAGTGTACGCATTACCAAAATGTCTTTAGGTTGAGGTCCCCCCGTGAAAACTTTACAGGGCGTTGTGTCCTCAGCCACCCTCCTGTCTTTTCCTAGTCCTGGTATTTTAGAACTGTCTGGAGATGACCCAGGATACCCACAGCGGCCATGCCTATTGGAGGGTCTAGTGAGTATCAGCCCCAGGGTCATCTCATCCCCAAGGACAGCCTGAGGTAGGGGGTTGAGACTCTCAGGGGAGCAGCTGGATGCTCTTGGCCTTAGAGGAATCTCCTGGTATAGTTTCATCTGAAATGGTGACCCCTTAGGGTCATTAAAATTTTAGGACAATACAATGTAATGTCATTAAAGTTAGGTCATTAAAATTGTTCCTCCAGCCGGAGTTTTTATTCCTCGGAGACACATTGATGGTCTGCCAATGGGATGGTGATATTGAGAGGAAAAGGCAGAAATGATTTCTGCTCTCTAGATTGTCTCAGACTTGTGAAGAGAGAAAAACTGTCCCAAAGACAAGGAAAACCCACCCCAGAGAGGATGTGCAAGAACCTGAATATGGAAATGCACTTAAGGCACACAGGAGGACAAAGAGCAGTGCCAGTGCCTCCTAGGTGGTCACTGAGTACTTTACTGAACAGGATGGGTGTCCTGAGGGATAGAATGGCCTGCCGTGACACTTAGAAAGGTCTGTGTTGGAGTCAGCACTGCCTCTCCCTGAATTTGTTACCTTGAAAAGACTTGTCCGCTTATTTGAGTTTCAGTTTTTCATTGACTGTAAGATACATTTTGTCAGTACAGCTTGAAAGATAAAAATACTATTTCCAAAGAGGCAAGGTAAAATAATGTACTTTATTTGCTAAAAATTCGTATTCATTTCTTCCCCAGAGTGAGTGTAGTAAGTTTTAAAGGTCTGTTCTTTTTTTAAAAATATATACTTTAAGTTCTAGGGTACATGTGCACAACGTGCAGGTTTGTTACATATGCATACATGTGTCATGTTGGAGTGCTGCACCCATCAACTCATCAGAACCCATCAACTCATCATTTACATCAGTTATAACTCCCAATGCCATCCCTCCCCGTTCCCCCCTCCCCATAATAGGCCCTGGTGTGTGATGTTCCCCTTCCAGAGTCCAAGTGATCTCATTGTTCAATTCCCACCTATGAGTGAGAACATGCGGTGTTTGGTTTTCTGTTCTTACGAAAGTTTGCTGAGAAGGATGGTTTCCAGCTGCACCCATGTCCCTACAAAGGACACAAACTCATCCTTTTTTATGGCTGCATAGTATTCCATGGTGTATATGTGCCACATTTTCTTAATCCAGTCTGTCACTGATGGGCATTTGGGTTGATTCCAAGTCTTTGCTATTGTGATAGTGCTGCAATAAATATACATTGCATGTGTCTTTATAGCAGCATGATTTATAATCCTTTGGGTATATACCCAGTAATGCGATGGCTGGGTCATATGGTATTTCTAGTTTTAGATCCTTGAGGAATCACTATACTGTTTTCTACAATGGTTACACTAGTTTACAATCCTACCAACAGTGTAAAAGTGTTCCTATTTCTCCACATCCTCTCCAGCACCTGTTGTTTCCTGACTTTTTAATGATTGCCATTCTAACTGGTGTGAGATGGTATCTCATTGTGGTTTTGATTTGCATTTCTCTGACGGCCAGTGATGATGAGCATTTTTTCATGTATCTGTTGTCTGTATGAATGTCTTCTTTTGAGAAATGTCTGTTCATATCCTTTGTCCACTTTTTGATGGGGTTGTTTGTTTTTTTCTTATAAATTTGTTTGAGTTCTTTGTAGGTTTTGGATATTAGCCCTTTGTCAGATGAGTAGATTGCAAAAATGTTCTCCCATTCTGTAGGTTGCCTGTTCACTCTGATGGTAGTTTCTTTTGCTGTGCAGAAGCTCTTTAGTTTAATGAGATCCCATTTGTCAATTTGGGCTTTTGTTGCTATTGCTTTTAGTGTTTTAGACATGAAGTCCTTACCCATGCTTATGTCCTGAATGGTATTACCTAGGTTTTCTTCTAAGGTTTTTATGGTATTAGGTATAACATTTCAGTCTCTAATCCATCTTGAATTAACTTTCGTATAAGGAGTAAGGAAAGGATCCAGTTTCAGCTTTCTGCTTATGGCTAGCCAATTTTCCCAGCACCATTTATTAAATAGGGAATCCTTTCCCCATTTCTTGTTTTTGTCAGGTTTGGCAAAGATCAGATGGCTGTAGATGTGTGGTATTATTTCTGAGGGCTCTGTTCTGTTCCATTGGTCTATATCTCTGTTTTGGTACCAGTATCATGCTGTTTTGGTTACTGTAGCCTTGTAGTATAGTTTGAAGTCAGGTAGCGTGATGCCTCCAGCTTTGTTCTTTTGGCTTAGGATTGTCTTGGCAATGTGGGGTCTTTTTTGGTTCCATATGAACTTTAAAGCAGTTTTTTCCAATTCTGTGAAGAAAGTCATTGGTAGCTTGATGGGGATGGCACTGAATCTATAAATTACCTTGGGCAATATGGCCATTTTCATGATATTGATTCTTCCTATCCATGAGCATGGTATGTTCTTCCATTTGTTTGTGTCCTCTTTTATTTCACTGAGCAGTGGTTTGTAGTTCTCCTTGAAGAGGTCCTCTACATCCCTTGTAAGTTGGGTTCCTAGGTATTTTATTCTCTTTGAAGCAATTGTGAATGGAAGTTCATTCATGATTTGGCTCTCTTTTTGTCTGTTACTGGTGCATAAGAATGCTTGTGATTTTTGCACATTGATTTTGTATCCTGAGACTTTGCTGAAGTTGCTTATCAACTTAAGGAGATTTTGGGCTGAGACGATGGGGTTTTCTAAATATACAATCATGTCATCTGCAAACAGGGACAATTTGACTTCTTCTTTTCCTAACTGAATACCCTTTATTTCTTTCTCTTGTCTGATTGCCCTAGCCAGAACTTCCAACATTATGTTGAATAGAAGTGGTGAGAGAGGGCATCCCTGTCTTGTGCCAGGTTTCAAAGGGAATGCTTCCAGTTTTTGCCCATTCAGTATGATATTGGCTGTGGGTTTGTCATAAGTAGCTTTTATGATTTTGAGATACGTTCCATCAATACCGAATGTATTGAGCGTTTTTAGTATGAAGGGCTGTTGAATTTTGTCAAAGGCCTTTTCTGCATCTATTGAGATAATCACGTAGTTTTTGTCTTTGATTCTGTTTATGTGATGGATTACGTTTATTGATTTGCGTATGTTGAACCAGCCTTGCATCCCAGGGATGAAGCCCACTTGAACATGGTGGATAAGCTTTTTGATGTGCTGCTGGATTCAGTTTGCCAGTGTTTTATTGAGGATTTTTGCATCGATGTTCATCAGGGATATTGGTCTAAAATTCTCTTTTTTTGTTGTGTCTCTGCCAGGTTTTGGCCTCATAAAATGAGTTAGGGAGGATTTGCTCTTTTTCTATTGATTGGAATAGTTTCAGAAGGAATGGTACCAGCTCCTCCTTGTACCTCTGGTAGAATTCGGCTGTGAATCCGTCTGGTCCTGGACTTTTTTTGGTTGGTAGGCTATTAATAATTGCCTCAATTTCAGAGCCTGCTATTGGTCTATTCAAGGATTCAACTTCTTCCTGGTTTAGTCTTGGGAGAGTGTAAGTGTCCAGGAAATTATCCATTTCTTCTAAGTTTTCTAGTTTATTTGCGTAGAGGTGTTTATAGTATTCTCTGATGGTAGTTTTTATTTCTGTGGGGTCGGTGGTGATATCCCCTGTATCATTTTTTATTGCATCTATTTAATTCTTCTCTCTTTTCTTTATTAGTCTTACTAGCGGTCTATCAATTCTGTTGATTATTTCAAAAAACCAGCTCCTGGATTCATTGATCTTTTTGGAGGGTTTTTTGTGTCTCTATCTCCTTCAGTTCTGCTCTGATCTTAGTTATTTCTTGCCTTCTGCTAGCTTTTGAATGTGTTTGCTCTTGCTTCTCTAGTTCTTTTAATTGTGATGTTAGCGTGTCAATTTTAGATCTTTCCAGCTTTCTCTTGTGGACATTTAGTGCTATACATTTCCCTCTACCCACTGCTTTAACTGTGTCCCAGAGATTCTGGTATGTTGTATCTTTGTTCTCATTGGTTTCAAAGAACATCTTTATATCTGTCTTCCTTTCATTATGTACCCAGTAGTCATTCAGGAGCTGGTTGTTCAGTTTCCATGTAGTTGAGCAGTTTTGATTGAGTTTCTGAGTCCTGAGTTCTAGTTTGATTGCACTGTGGTCTGAGAGACAGTTTGTTATAATTTCTGTTCTTGTACATTTGCTGAGCAGTGCTTTACTTCCAACTATGTGGTCAGTTTTGGAATAAGTGTGACGTGGTGCTGAGAAGAATGTATATTCTGTTGATTTGGGGTGGAGAGTTCTGTAGATGTCTATTAGATCCGCTTGTTGCAGAGTTGAGTTTAATTCCTGGATATCCTTGTTAACTTTCTGTCTCATTGATCTGTCTAATGTTGACAGTGGGGTGTTGAAGTCTCCCATTATTATTGTATGGGAATCTAAGTCTCTTTGTAAGTCTCTAAGGACTTGCTTTATGAATCTGGGTGCTCCTGTATTGGGTGCATATATCTTTAGGATAGTTAGCTCTTCCTGTTGAATTGATCCCTTTACCATTATGTAATGGCCTTCTTTGTCTCTTTTGATCTTTGATGGTTTAAAGTCTGTTTTATCAGAGACTAGGATTGCAACCCCTGCTTTTTTTTGTTCTCTATTTGCTTGGTAAATCTTCCTCCATCCCTTTATTTTGAGCCTATGTATGTCTCTGCACGTGAGATGGGTCTCCTGAATACAGCAAACTGATGGGTCTTAACTCTTTATCCAATTTGCCAGTCTGTGTCTTTCAATTGGACCATTTAATCCATTTACATTTAAGGTTACTATTGTTATATGCGAACTTGATCCTTTCATTGTGATATTAGCTCGTTATTTTGCTTGTTAGTTGATGCAGTTTTTTTCCTAGCATTGATGGTCTTTACATTTTGGTATGTTTTTGCATTGGCTGGTACTGGTTTTTCCTTTCCATGTTTAGTGCTTCCTTCAGGGTGTCTTGTAGGGCTGGCCTGGTGGTGACAAAATCTCTAAGCATTTGCTTGTCTGTAAAGGATTTTATTTCTCCTTCACTTATGGAACTTAGTTTGGCTGGATATGAAATTCTGGGTTGAAAATTCTTTTCTTTAAGAATGTTGAATATTGGCCCCCACTCTCTTCTGGCTTGGAGAGTTTCTGCCGAGAGATCTGCTGTTAGTCTGATGCGCTTCCCTTTGTGGGTAACCCGACCTTTCTGGCTGCCCTTAAGATTTTTTCCTTCATTTCAACTTTGGTGAATCTGACAATTATGTGTCTTGGAGTTGCTCTTCTCAAGGAGTATCTTTGTGGCGTTCTCTGTATTTCCTGAACTTAAATGTTGGCCTGCCTTACTAGGTTGGGGAAGTTCTCCTGGATGATATCCTGAAGAGTGTTTTCCAACTTGGTTTCATTTTCCCCCTCACTTTCAGGCACCCCAATCAGACGTAGATTTTGTCTTTTCACATAATCCCATATTTCTTGGAGGCTTTGTTCATTTCTTTTTCCTCTTTTTTCTCTAGACTTCTCTTCTCGCTTCATTTCATTCACTTGATCTTCAATCATTGATACTCTTTCTTCCAGTTGATCGAGTCAGTTACTGAAGCTTGTACATTTGTCACGTATTTCTTGTGTCATGGTTTTTATCTCTGTCAGTTCGTTTATGGCCTTCTCTGCATTGATTATTCTAGTTATCCATTCTTCCATTCTTTTTTCAAGATTTTTAGTTTCTTTGCACTGGTTACATAGTTCCTCCTTTAGCTCTGAGAATTTTGATGGACTGAAGCCTTCTTCTCTCAACTCGTCAAAGTCATTCTCCATCCAGCTTTGTTCCATTGCTGACGATGAGCTGCATTCCTTTGGAGAGGGAGATGTGCTCTGATTTTTTGAATTTCCAGCTTTTCTGCCCTGCTTTTTTCCTATCTTTGTGGTTTTATCTGCCTTTGGTCTTTGATGATGGTGACGAACCGATGGGGTTTTGGTGTGGGTGTCCTTTCTGTTTGTTAGTTTTCCTTCTAACAGTCAGGACCCTCAGCTGTAGGTCTGTTGGCGATTGCTTGAGGTCCACTCCAGACCCTGTTTGCCTGGGTATCAGCAGTGGAGGCTGCAGAAGATAGAATATTGCTGAACAGTGAGTGTTGCTGTCTGATTCTTGCTCTGGAAGCTTCGTCTCAGGGGTGTACCCTGCCGTGTGTAAGGTGTGAGGTGTCGGTCTGCACCCAGTGGGGGATGTCTCCCAGTTAGGCTACTCAGGGGTCAGGGACCCACTTAAGCAGGGAGTCTGTCTGTTCTCAGATCTCAACCTCCGTGCTGGGAGATCCACTGGTCTCTTCAAAGCTGTCAGACAGGGTCATTTACCTCTGCCGAGGTTTCTGCTGCTTTTTGTTTAGCTATGCCCTGTCCCCAGAGATGGAGTCTACAGAGACAGGCAGGCCCCCTTGAGCTGCGGTAGGCTCCACCCAGTTTGAGCTTCTCTGCAGCTTTGTTTACCTACTTAAGCCTCAGCAATGGTGGGTGCCCCTCCCCCAGTCTCACTGCTGCCTTGCAGTTAGATCTCAGACTGCTGTGCTTGGTAAAGCGCAGTATTAGGGTGGCAGTTAACCAATTTTCCAGATGTGGTGTGTCTCAGTTTCCCTTGGCTAGGAAAAGGGATTGACTTCCCCCTTGTGCTTCCCAGGCGAGGCGATGGCTCGCCCTGCTTCAACTCTCGCTGGTCGGGCTGCACCAGCTGATCAGCACCAATTGTCTGGCACTCCCCAGTGAGATGAACCCAGTACCTCCGTTGAAAATGCAGAAATCACCTGTCCTCTGTGTCGCTGGTGCTGGGAGCTGGAGGCTGGAGCTGCTCCTATTTGGCCATCTTGCTCCGGAATCTAAAGGTGTGTTCTTTTTTTGTTTTGTTTTGTTTTTGAGACGGAGTCTCACTCTGTCGCCCAGGCTGGAGTGCAGTGGCCGGATCTCAGCTCACTGCAAGCTCTGCCTCCTGGATTCACGCCATTCTCCTGCCTCAGCCTCCCGAGTAGCTGGGACTACAGGTGCCCGCCATCTTGCCTGGCTAGTTTTTTTGTATTTTTTTAGTAGAGACAGGGTTTCACCGTGTTAGCCAGGATGGTCTCGATCTCCTGACCTTGTGATCTGCCCGTCTCGGCCTCCCAAAGCACTGGGATTACAGGCTTGAGCCACCGCGCCCGGCCAAAGTCTGTTCTTTTTAAGGGTAATTTCAAACGGAATTGTAGAACTTAGCTTTGTAAATGCTACTGGTGAAATAAAAGTGTGATAGATAAATTGATGATTTACAAATATTCACCAAAATGTCAGTTCCCCTCTTGTAGCATGGTGAAGAGTTTATGACAGTGGACACATCTGTATCCTCTTATCTGGATATCTGAGGGTTTTTTTGTTGTTGTTTTTTGTTTTTTTGGAGACGCGGTCTTGCTCTGTAGCTGGGCTGGAGTGCAGTGGTGCCTTCTCTGCTTACTGCAACCTCCGCCTCCCGGGTTCAAGTGATTCTCCTGTGTCAGCCTCCCAATTAACTGGGATTATAGGCACCCACGACCACATCCAGCTAATTTTTGTATTTTTAGTAAAAACGGGGTTTTAGGCCTGGCACGGTGGCTTATGCCTGTAATCCCAGCACTTTGGGAGGCCAAGGTGGGCGGATCATGAGGTCAGGAGTTCCAGAGCAGCCTGGCCAACGTGGTGAAACCCTGTCTCTATTAAAAATACAAAAAAATTAGCTGATCATGGTGGCATGCACCTGTAATCCCAGCTACTCGGGAGGCTGAGGCAAGAGAATTGCTTGAACCTGGGAGGTGGAAGTTGCAGTGAGCCAAGATCTTGCCACTGCACCCCAGCCCAAGTGACAATGCGAGACTCTGTCTCAGAAAACAAACAAACAAACAAACAAACAACAAAAAGACAGGGTTTTGCCATGTTGGCCAGGCTGGTCTCAACCTCCCGACCTCAGGTGATCGCCCACCTCAGCCTCCCAAGGTGCAGCCTCCCAAGGTGCTGGGATTACAGGCGTGAGCCACTACGGCCGGCCCACTCTATTTTCTTTTTATTCCCTAAATTTTAATATGTTTGGGTTTGTCTGTTACTTTGTTATTTTTTTCTTACATAAAAAAAATTCTGCCTAATCCTTCGTAAAAAAAAGTCTTCCTGTGACTTCTGAAAGTGTTCTAGTTTTATCTTTCATATTTGAATATATAATAAGTTGATTATTGTTCATGGAATAGAGAAGAATGCAATACATTTTCCCAAGTAGATGCCAGCCTGGTTTGCCTCATATTTTAAAGTGCATGTGATTTCTTTTTCTATTCTACAGTTCCTGCTCTATCATTCATCAACTTTCCATATAAATACTGGGTCATTAAGACTTTTTTTTCCCTTGGTCTGCTTGCTCATCTCTCTGCTAATACGGTGCTGTCCTGAATATTTTCGTTTGAAAATCTTAGAAGTATGTTAGACAAGCCATCACTCTTTTTTTAGATGACTAAAAATCATTAGACATTTGTCATTTTTACTATGTAAGAAAAAGTAGTTTTTCTTGCTTAAAACAACCTGATTTGGGAATTTATGTGATTTCATGGGAATAGCATCTGGAAGTGGTGACATTAATGTCATTTTAAAAAACAGGTGTCATATTTCCTCTTATTCCTTTCTGCCTTGACATTGTGCAATCGAAATTTTAAAAATTGTTGTATTAGTATTGTTAAATTAATCAATTATTGATTTTGTTTACTACTCAATTAAATTTAATAAGCCTATTCTCTCTTGGTGTAATCACATGGAATGGGCTCAACTCCCCAGTTAACAAGTGACAGCACATGTAAAAGATTGTCTACCAGGGAAACTCATTGAACACTTAGTGTTCAGACTGTGTTTTGGTGTCTGGTTCCCTAAGCCCCACTGCAGTGACACAAAATAATAGACCTTCAGCAGAAAAAGTTTTGACAAATATATTGCATAAGCCATTTAGATGCAATGAGTCATTCTTATTACTTGGGTTGGTGGAATCCCTTTCAAAATGTAAGTTACTAATACAAACAAAGATTGAACTTTGTGAGCAGGCGTTTTTAAGAATAAGTAGTTTCAGTAATGATAATATTAACTCACTTATGCACATCAGGTAGGACTTTATTATGGCAGATACTAGAAATGTACAAAGTGAAGTTAAAAGGTAACTCCTAGCAGCACATCTTACCCCCGGATTCTCTAATGAGATGGGTGTTTCTACTTTGCTGTTGCCTTTTTTAATAGTTCAATTCTAGCATTAGTACTGCTGTGTGGGAGGGAGTATGTGTGAACAGAGTAAAAGTTGTGACAATCAAATCATAGAATAAATGCTTGGAAATTTTAGAATCATGTAAACAGCTTATGAATTGAGTATAGATTCCCAGTGCTGTCAGTCTCACCCATCCTTCTATCCACATGTGTGGAATGTTCTAGGACTCCGTGGCTTTTGAGGATATGGCTGTGAACTTTACCCAGGAGGAATGGGCTTTGCTAGATTCTTCTCAGAAGAATCTCTTCAGAGAAATGATGCAGGAAACCTGCAGGAACCTGGCTTCTGTAGGTAAGAATGACAACACATTTCATGTAATTACAGAAGTATTTCCCTATCATCAGTGCTATTTGTGATTTGGAATGTGGCAAGGGAATGATTTGGTGAAGAAATCAGGCATGGGCACTGTGTACAATAAACATTAAATCTAGTAATGTTTCTATGGTTTGTAATAATTCATGATAATTTTGTGGGTCTACATTTTAGGAAACAAATGGAAAGACCAGAATATTGAAGATCACTTCGAAAAACCTGGGAAAGATATAAGATAATTTGCACTGAGAAGAGGAAGTAAAGTCCTCTGAAGGAATCTTAGCATGTCATGAACTTAAAAACAAGCAATCAAAGCAAATAAGAGTCACTTGAAATTTATTTCTTTTTAGAAAAATTTCACCCAAAATGTAACGTACTTCAGTGTAGCAGTCAGTGTTTGGAAAACAGTTTACTTGAAAATAGTACTACAAAATTGTGTATCTGAATCTTACTATTTTGGTCATAGCCATGCAGGTGGTAGCTGTGTTTTCAGTAGTAACCCATTTACTTTCAAATAATTCAGTCATGGCAAAAAAAAAAAAAAAAAAAAAAAAAAAAAAAAAAAAAAAAAAAAAAAAAAATGCATTTTCCCTGGTATTGGTAGCAGTGTAAGTCCAAGACCTATTAATAAGTACAAAGTTATTAAACCAACCAATAATAATGTGTTTGTCATTTTTTTTACAGAAATCATATGGTACAGAGTCTGTATGAAAGCAAAGAAGGTAGTCAGTATGATGGACAAGTTGTCAGCCAAATTCCAAATCTTGATCTGAATGAGAACATTTCTACAGGATTAAAACAATGTGAATGCAGTATTTGTGGAAAAGTCTTTGTACGTCATTCCCTCCTTAATAGGCATATCCTAGCTTACTCAGGATACAAACCATATGGAGAGAAGCAATATAAATGTGAACAGTGTGGGGAATTCTTTGTTTCTATTCCAGGTGTTAGAAGATACATGATAATGCACAGTGGAAATCCAGCTTATAAATGTACGATATGTGGGAAAGCTTTTTATTTTCTCAATTCAGTTGAAAGACATCAGAGAACTCACACAGGAGAAAAACCCTATAAATGTAAACAATGTGGTAAAGCATTCACTGTTTCCGGTTCTTGTCTAATACATGAACGAACTCACACTGGAGAGAAACCCTACGAATGTAAGGAATGTGGGAAAACATTCAGATTTTCTTGTTCTTTTAAGACTCATGAAAGGACTCACACTGGAGAAAGACCCTATAAATATACCAAATGTGATAAAGCCTTCAGCTGTTCCACTTCCCTTCATTACCATGGAAGCATTCATACTGGAGAGAGACCCTATGAATATAAACAATGTGGCAAAGCCTTTAGTTGTTTGTGTTCCCTTTGTAACCATAGAGGTACTCATAGTGGAGAGAAACCCTATGAATGTAAACAATGTGACCAAGCCTTCAGTCGCCTCAGTTCCCTTCACCTCCATGAAAGAATTCATACTGGAGAAAAACCCTATGAATGTAAGAGATGCGGTAAAGCCTACATTCGTTCCAGTCACCTTACTCGCCATGAAAGAAGTCATGATATGGAGGCTGGGTGTAGTGACTTAGCCTATAATCCCAGCACTTTGGGAGGCCAAGGTGTGTGTATTGCTTGAGCCCAGGAGTTCACAACCAGCCTGGATTAAAACAATGTGAAACAAGCTGGGCAACATGGTGAAACCCTGTCTCTACAAAAAACGAAATAATGCCGGGCGCGGTGGCTCACGCCAGCTACTTGGGAGGCTGAGGCAGTAGAATGGCGTGAACCTGGGAGGCAGAGCTTGCAGTGAGCCGAGATCGCAACACTGCACTCCAGCCTGGGCGACAGAACAAGACTCTGTCTCAAAAAAAAAAAAAAAAGAAAAAGAAAAAATAATTAGCTGGGCATGGTGGCACATTTCAGTTGTCTTAGTTCTTTTTCAAGGACATAAAAAGCCATGGGAGATTGAGGGGAAGCCCTGTGCATGTGGATCACGAGGTCAGGAGATTGAGACCATCCTGGCCAACATGGTGAAACCTCGTCTCTCCTAAAAATACAAAAATTAGCTGGGTGTGGTAGCACACGCTTGTAATCCCAGCTACTCAGGAGGCTGAGGCAGGAGAATCACTTGAACCCAGGAGGCAGAGGTTGCAGTGAGCCTAGATTTTGCCACTGCACTCCAGCCTGGCGACAGAGTGAGACTCCATCTCAAAAATAAATAAATAAATAAATAAATAAATAAATAAAGCCCCTTGAATGTAAGAAATGTGGTAAAACATTTACTCTTTCCCATTCTCTCATAAACATGAAAAGGCTCACACTGCAGAGAAACCTTAAGAATGTAGGAAATGTGGTCAAGCCTTCAGATTTTCCTGTTTTTGAAGATTTGGGAGGACTCAGAGTGGAGAAAAGCTTTTTGAATTTAAATTTGTGGTAAGGCCTTCAGTTGTGTTAGTTCCATTTGAAGACATCAGCTCCTTCCTGAGAAAAACCCTATGAATGTCCAGAATGTGGGAATGTTTCATTTCTCTCATACCCACTCAAGGACATATGAAAATGCACACTGTAGCTGGCTGGACCTTGTAAATACAAGAACGTACACAGGATTAAGACTCTAATAGTTTAGAAACTGCAAGAATATTTTCAGTTTTCACATTTACTTGAAATGTCATGTGAATACTCCCACGGGAAAGAAGTTCTATCAGTGAAGCTTTTCTAATTTGGAAAGCCTGATGCAAATTAATTATCATGCAGTGCTTGAAAAAAATGTATGAAATGTTACACAAGTTACAAAGTTACAAGTATATTGTTTTTATCAGTGGCTCATTCTTAAAGAGTCTTGAGTATGCATTTCACCTTGTTTTGCAGGGAAACCTTGAGATGAGAGTTCTGTAAATGCTCTTTAAGCCAGTACTTGAATTTCATAGATAATGATATTTTCTTAGGTTTGTTGGTAGAATTTTTGTCTATTCATTTGATAATGTGCTGGATTCATGGTTGAATTTTGATGTTTTTCTATATGTAGATAAGTTTAATTTTTTTATTTCATTATTATTATTTTTTGAGATGGAGTCTCACTTTATTGCCCAGGCTGGACTGCAGTGGTGCGATCTCAGCTCACTGCAACCTCCGCCTCCTGGGTTTAAGCGATTCTCCTGCCTCAACCTCCTGAGTAGCTGGGACTACAGGCACCCACCACTATGTCCAGCTAATTCTTTGTATTTTTAGTAGAGACAGAGTTTCGCCATGTTGGCTAGGCTGGTCTTGAACTCCTGACCTCATGATTTGCCCGCCTCCACCTCCCAAAGTGCTGGGATTGCAGGCATGAGCCACTGCGTCCGGCCAGGTAAGTTTGATTTGTATGTATTGTCCTGTGATTAATGGACCAGTGAATAATGATTGTGAATTGTTGGAATTGTCTTACTAGTCTCATTTGGCAAATTTTGATTATCCTTTGTCCATTATACACATTTCACCTTTTTTTATTAAAGGAAAAACGACTCTTGATGTAAAGATGTTTATTTTTTGCTAATAATGAGTTGGTATTAATTCCTAAGTACATAAAGTTTACCATAGAGTATCATCTCATGAGTTCTTTGCATTTTTTGCCCTTTATTTTTATTTCTGTTATTTGGATCATTCACTTTGAATGAAGGAGAGAGAACTGTGATAGGACAATACGTTGTAACCAATCTGAGGGAGGAAGCATTCGGTCTCTCAGTCACATATGATAGCTTTGGGCTTTTCATCGATGTTACACCATTATGGTATTATAGTTTATCTATTGTAT
This sequence comes from Chlorocebus sabaeus, assembly GCF_047675955.1. NCBI lineage: Eukaryota > Metazoa > Chordata > Mammalia > Primates > Cercopithecidae > Chlorocebus > Chlorocebus sabaeus. The sequence goes on along the minus strand of NC_132925.1, from coordinate 100,370,716 downwards.
TTTACAATGTTACAGTCTTACCAGTCAGTGTCATATGATTCAGTTCCCCACCAGCCAGCAGATAAACCAATTGCATACTCCTGTGGGAACAAAAGAACATCCTCGGCTGGGCGCGGTGGCTCACGCCTGTAATCCCAACACTTCAGGAGGCCGAGGCGGGCGGATCATGAGGTCAGGAGATCGAGACCATCCTGGCTAACATGGTGAAACCCCATGTCTACTAAAAATACAAAAAATTAGCCGGACGTGGTGGTGGGCCCCTGTAGTCCCAGCTTCTAGGGAGGCTGAGGCAGGAGAATGGCATGAACCCGGGAGATGGAGCTTGCAGTGAGCCAAGATCACACCAGTGCACTCCAGCAAGGGTGACAGAGCGAGATTCTGTCTAAAAAAAAAAAAAAAAGGAACATCCTTACTTTTTTAATACTATACTATTCTCTGCTCCCAAGTTAATCCCTGTTCGGGCCTGTGGGAGCTTACACCATCCTCCTATATGTAAATAGTAACTGATGTCTGGCTTATCTGTTTGGTAATAGATGTTATGTGTTTAACGATGCCAGTAAATGTAGGGTGCTAATTCCTTCCTCACCAGTGGGGTGCATGAGACTCTATTGAAACAATTGGCAACACAAATGGAATGGACCAGCCCTCATGCAGGACACCTGCTCAACTTGACCTACCTGCTGTCGGCTGACGGTTCCGTAACACATCAGCAGTCACCTGGGTCAGAACCATGAGCTGACGATGGGCCTTCCCTTTGGTCTGCACAGTGTTTTGTGGTCTTCAGGTGTTGTCATCTTCTATCACACTAAAATGCTCTCATCCTACACATGAATGTTTAATTGCACCCCAGCATGACATTTGGCCTGTGCTTAGCAGGCAGTTTTGAGGCCCCAGCTTATTAATGCACAAAAGCACAGCACATAAGCCAACACTTAAGTCCTAATTAGCAAGAATCAGGTGGTATCTCTGTAGTCCCTGCATCTACTCTGGTCACCATCTCTGTATGCTTAGGGCAGCCATGTGAACATTATTAATTATTGTACACTCCAAGACAATAGTTATTATGTAGGAAGAAGTAGTGGCCTTGTTTGTTTCTTGTGCTGCTGCTCCCCTTGCTGCTTCCCATACACCCTCCTGATGAGGTGTACTTCTATGGTGCCTCATGGTTCAGGCACTGAGTAAAGAAAATGGGAAGAAAGAGTTTGATATTAGCCCCTACCGAAGCGTATGAAGAAGCATCTCAGCTGCTTTCATTGAAAAATTCCTAGCCAGTGTGTGGGCTTTTCTTATCACCGCTGCTTATCAGCATGTCAAAAGTCTAATCTTCGGACTGCAAGTCTTGATGGCCTTAGACACAATGGCCTTACTGCATGTGGAGCTAACCCCAGGGAGATGGAGTGGCACTCTGGAGGATTAGGTGGTCTCCTCCAATGTGGGTTGATGGGTTCCTGAACTCTTTCCTTTAACCATGCAGAGAGTCTACATTGCCAGTGATCATGTGCCACAACTCTATATATGTAGAAACTCAAAATATTCAAAATATTCTGAAACAGTTTCCATTGAAAGAAAAGAGAAAAGCAGTCAGGTGCCACGCTCTGGTCAACAGAACTAGTAGATGGCTCACAAGAACACTCTGTCGCTACTGTCTGTGCCTCTGTCACAACAAATATCCCGATCCTTCAGTTTCAAGGGTGCAGGGCCATTTTCCTCCCTTTCGTACTGGTAGTTCTCAAGATAACTGTATGATATGCTGGGAAGGCAATATCCTGATAATCAGGTGACATTGGTCAGAACAGCCCAGGCTCTGTTATAGTCCCTGCTCGAAACAGAATGGCTTTTAACGCTTGTGTCCAGCAAACCACATCCTGGGAGAAAAGGTGGGCTGCTTTCTGGGGTCCCTCAGTTGTAGTGCAAGTGAAGCATTTGCAGTCAAAACTCCATCCATCTGCTCTGGGTAGCTTTCCTGATCTTGTGGTAGCGGTTCATATTGAATCCTAGACTTCTGTTGTCTTCTGTTTGCTATTTGTAAGTAATAAATTCACTTCATGGAATTTATGTATGAATGTGTTTGGTCTCAATGTACTCAGAAAAGTTGGTAGCCATTGCATAGTGAACCTGCTTCATAATTGGTGAAAACACCTATGGCCCCCTTGTGCCACGGCAAGGAGGTTAATTCAGCCAAACATAAACTTTATGTTCGTAAAACCCTGTAGCACAATTATCATCATGTGGGAGGCCTTTAACAATGGTGATGCTGATTTGAAGAACTCTGAAGGAAGAAATTTACACAAATGGGTTGGCTACATGGGAGTCCCTCCTAACTTAAAGCAACACTTACTCCCCTCTGCCTAAAAAGAGTGGAGAGGCCGGGCGTGGTGGCTCAGGCCTGTAATCCGAGCACTTTGGGAGGCCGAGGTGGGCAGATCACAAGGTCAGGGGTTCAAGACCAGCCTGACCAACATGGGGAAGCCATGTCTCTACTAAAAATACAAAAATTAGCCGGGCGTGGTGGTGGGCATCTACAATCCCAGCTACTTGGGAGGCTGAGGCAGGAGAATCACTTGAACCTGGGAGGCGGAGGTTGCAGTGAGTAGAGACCATGCCACTGCACTCCAGCCTGTGTGACGGGGTAAGACTCTGTCTCAGGGAAAAAAAAAAAAAAATAGTGGATAAGAACTGAAACAGGTTTACAATTTCACCTAATTGGAAATACAAAGTTTACAAAAATAATATTTAAAATAAAAGGTTAAATGAGTGCTCATTGAATTTTATGCCTCCACAAAATAGGTTGTGAATTAACTTCCACATTTGTTGAAAGCCACCAAAGTTGGGAAGCCTCCGTGTCTGAAATTCACATGTGGCTCAAATAAGAATTGTACCTGGGGATACCTCAAAGCTTAAATATGGTATCCCCTGTGATATTATGAGGAGTTACTGTACATAAAACAGGTTGTCTTCCTTTAACTCTGAAAATCATATTATCTTGCCTAAATTCTCCGTATCGCATCACTCTGCAGTATCCTATAGTGGACATAGGTTTCCTGAACAATGAGCACTAAAATTAAGTATGTGCGACTCACCTATGTTCTTATCAAAATGGAAATCCCTGAATCCTACCAGTTAGAATAACACGACAGAGCTGCATGTGAGGAAGGACCATGTGAGTCCTGGGAAAGAACTGAGGCCCTGAAGCAGGAGGTGGCCAGGACCAAGACCTGATTCCTGTGTGGAGAATCAGCTGTGGGGGTGAGTGGCACTCTGGGGTCAGTGCCCGGGTTCTTATGCTCCCCCTCCTCAAAGATCAGGGCCTGAGCAGGGGCTGGCGCATGTGTGGCACCTGGAACTGCAAGGCCACCACCCATGTGTGAGGCCGTCATGGGGACCTGAACACAGTGTCGTCTACAGACCCCACCCATCCATTGGCCCCAATTCCTGGCCAGCTTCTGCCAAGGTGAGAGGGTGGAATGTGGAAGGTGGGTGTAAGCTGAAGCCTGTCCCCCAGTGGCTGACATACAGTGGTGACACTCCCTGTGTGGGGGAAAGAAAGATAGATCAGACTGTTATTGTGTCTATGTAGAAAGACGAAGACATAAGAATGTCCATTTTGATCTGTACTGAGAAAAATTCTTCTGCCTTGAGATGCCGTTAATCTGTAACCCTAGCCCCAACCCTGTGCTCACAGAAACATGTGCTGTATTGACTCAAGGTTTAATGGATTTAGGGCTGTGCAGGATGTGCCTTAGTGAAAATGTGTTTGCAAGCAGTATGCTTGGTAAAAGTCATCGCCATTCTCCAGTCTTGAGTACCCAGGGACACAGTGCACTGTGGAGAGCCTCAGGGACCTCTGCCCAAGAAAGCCTGGGTATTGTCCAAGGTTTCTCCCCACTGAGGCAGCCTGAGATATGGCCTCGTGGGAAGGGAAAGACCTGACCGTCCCCCAGCCCAACACCCGTAAAGAGTCTGTGGTGAGGAGGATTAGTGGAAAAGGAAGGCCTTTTTGCAGTTGATGTAAGAGGAAGGCATCTGTCTCCCACTCATCCCTGGAAATGGAATGTCTCGGTGTAAAACCTGACCATACATTCTATTTACTGAGATAGGAGAAAACCGCCTTCTGGCTGGAGGTAAGACATGCTGGCGGCAATACTGCTCTTTACTGCACGGAGATGTTTGTGTAAAGTCAAACATAAATCTGGCCTGTGTGCACATCGAGGCACAGCACCTTTCCTGAAACTTATTTATGACACAGAGTCCTTTGCTCACATGTTTTCCTGCTGACCCTCTCCCCACCACTACCCTGTAGTCCTGCCACATCCCCCGCTGCTTGCCGAGATAGTAGACATAGTGATCAATAAATACTGAGGGAACTCCAGAGACCAGTGCCAGTGCGGGTCCTCTGTATGCTGAGCGCAGGTCCCCTGGGCCCACTTTTCTTCCTCTATACTTTATCTCTGTGTCAAAGTTTTATGGGGGTGCAGTCATGCCCATCTCTTCACAGGCCACCTGCGGAAGGCTGCTGTCATGCAGCCATGGCAGAGTTGCGTCCTTGAAGCAAAGATCAGTTGGCAAAGCTGAAAATACTGACTCCTGGCTCTTTAGGGAAACAGTTTCCGGTCCCTGGTTTAAGGGCTGTGTGGCAGGACCCCAGGATCTTGGTCAGATTGCTCCTCAGTCAAGGCCTGCTGTGGCCTTCGCTAGTATGTCTGTAAAGTCTGTGTGCTATGGTGCCTCTCATGGGGGCGTTGAGCTCTGGCGTGCAAGATTTCAGGGTCTCTGCCTCATAGTCATCTGTCTCACCAACAGAGACCCTGTGGCCAGATTCAAATTAGCAGGAACAGTTGGTCTTTGGCAGCAGGGATACCTTAGAGCTGAACTGCCACCGACCCTGCGGTGGTCCCATGACACCCACTGTCTGGGTCAAGGTTGGGACAGAGCTGGTGTCCTGAACTGCCCTGCGATGTGGATCATAATAGCCAGGGGGAGAGAGGGGGTTGCTATTACTCCCCATATCGCAGAGGGTGCCTCACCCCCCTGCGATGTGGATTGTAATAGCCAATTACTCCCCCCTGTAATGTGTGTCCATTATTAGCAGCCTCTTTTGTTCAGGATATTAGGAACAATTTCACAGGTGGTGTGTTCACAGCTTGCGACAGGAAAACGAATACCATCCTCTGCACCTCTGGATATTAGGAACCATATCACACAATGGGTGTACACTTTTTGGGAGATTTAGGGTAATGTCGTCCTGTGTTTCCCTGAATATTCGGAGAAATATCACAGGGCGGCTGTACACCCACTACTCTCTTGGCAGGAACATCATACTGTACCTACTGGACATTGGGAGCAATATCACAGACTGGGTGTCAAGCCACTGTCATATTGGAAGTAATATCATGCTCTCCCCCACAAGTTATGAGGAATAATATCACAGGGGGGTGTGTACCTTCTCTGGTAATGGGAGTAGTATCATCATCTCTTCCTTTAGATGACAGGAACAATATCACAGGGTGGGTGTACACCCCGTGTATTTTTGGAAGCAATGTCATTCTCTCTTCTTCTAGGTTTTACGATTCATATCACAGGCGGGGTGTACACCCCTTGTTATATTGGATGGAATCTCATCGTCTTTCAACCTGTATCTTTAGAACAACATCCCATGGGGGCTGTACATCTCTTCAATATTGGTAGTAATACCATTTTCTCCTTTCCTGGATATCAGAAACAATATCACAGGAGGGGTGTACACCCCTTGCAGTATTGGTAGTAATATCACCTCTCCCCTGTGGTTATTAAGGACAAAATCCCAGGGTGGCTGTACGGTTCCTGCTTTATTGGGAGTAATATCATCCACTCACCCCCTGGATATCAGGAACCATATCACTGAAGAGGTGTCCACCCCCTTCAATATTGTCAGCCATATCGTCTTCTTCCCACCTGGATATAAGGAACAATACCCTGGGATTGGGGGTGGTGTACACCCACTGCGACATCGAAAGTAAAATCAGCCTCTTTCCCGCTGGATATTAGGAACTATATCACAGGGGTGTGTGCACCTTCTGGGATATTGGGAGTACTATCAGCCTCCACCCTGCTGCATGTTAGGAACAATATACGAGGGGCAGGGTGGTTACACCCCCTGTGATATTGAGAGCAATATTTTTCTCTTTCCCCTGTACAGTAGGAACTACATCACAAGGGTCTGTACACCTTCTGCGATATTGGGATTAATGTTATCCTCTCCCCCACCGAATGTCAAAAACAGTATCACAGAAGGGTGTACATCCCCTGCAATATGGCCAATGATATCATTGTCTCTACCTTTGGATACTAGGAACAACATCACAAAGGCTGTGTACACTCCCCTGCGATATTGGGCATAATGTTATCCTCTCTTCCCCTGGATATTAGGAACGATATCCCTGGTGCTGGGAGGTGGAGTACATTAAGAACAATATCACTGGGTGGGTGTACACCCCCTGTCATATTGGGTGTAGTATCATCCTCTCTTCCCTAGGATATTAAGAACAGTATCACAGGAGGGGTGTACAGCCACAGCCCCTGTGTTATTGGGAGCAATAGCATCTTCTTCCCCTTCTCAATATAAGGAACAATACCCCAGTGTGGGTGTACATCCCCTGCGATATTGGGCATATTGTCGTCGTCTCCCAACATGGATATAGGGCATAGTGTCACAGGGGGTGTACACCTTCTTCGATATTGGGAGTAATATCATCTTCTCCCCGCAGGATTGTAGACAAAATATCGAAGGGGTTTTACAACTCGTGCGATATGGGCAGTAATATCATCCTCTCCCCACCTAGATGTTATGAACTATATCACAGGCAACTGCACACTTCTTGCGATATTGGGAGTCATATCAACCTCTCCCATCATGGATCTTAAGAACAATATTACAAAGGAGGTGTACACCCCCTGCGATATTGAGAGTAATATTATGCTCTCCCCTTCGGGATATTAGGAACAATATCGCAGGAGGTGTGTACCACCCCTGCGATATTGGGAGTAATATCATCCTCTCCCCCTAAATATAAGAAACAGTATCACAGGAGGATGTACACCCCCTGTGATATTGGGAGTAATATAATTTCCTCTCCCTCTGGATATTCGGAACAATATCACAGTGGGTGTGTACACCCCCTGCGATATTGCCACTAGTATCATGGTCTCCCTCCCAGGATATAGGGAACCCCCTTGTGATATTGGGGGTAATATCTTCCTCTCCCCCACTGGCTATTAGGAGCAATGTCATAGAAGGGGTGTACACCCCCTGCTCTATTGGGAGTGATATTGTCCTCTCTGTCCCTGAATATTAAGAACAATATCACTAGGGAGTGTACAACTCTTGCAGTATTGAGACTAATATCATCCTCTCTCCCCCTGGATATTAGGAACCATACCACAGGGATGGTGTACACCCCCTGAGAAATCGGAAGAAATATCATCCTCTCCACCTTTCGATGTTAGGGACATCACGGGGGAGGTCTACGCCCCTTGCGATATTGGGAGTCATATCATCCTCTCCCACCCAGGATATAAGGAACAAGATGACCGAAGGGATGCACACCCACCGCGATATGCGATAGTTTCAATAATGTCATCCTGTACCCCCTGGCTATTAGGAATAACATCATAGAAGGGTGTATACTTTCTTCGATATTGGGAGTAATATCATCCTCTCCCCGTTGGATATCAGGAACAAGTCTATTAATTATTAATATTCATAAATATAAAAATTAACAGAAATCATCGATATTAATAATCACAATAAAGATAGTAAGAATCAACACTGGCTAAAATGTTAATGATTAGTATTAATAATTAATAGTAACATCACTATTAATTGTAAAATAGTGATATCAGCAATTAATGTTACTTAAATCAATACTAAGTGATGTTGGTAATAAAATAATAATTAATATTAAGAACTAATAATATTGTTAAATGAGAGTAATAGTAATAATTAATTTTAAGCGTGCATAATCATATATTTAAAATAATTTTTCACAATTAATAATGGTAACCTATTAATTAATAGTATCATTGATAATTATTAAAATCAATCATTGATGTTTAATAATTAATCATATTATTACTCCTAATACCGCAGGGGGTGTACACCTACCTGTGATGTTGTTCCTAATATCCAGGGATGGAAAACATGATTTTAGTTTGAATATTGCAGGAGGTGTACACTCACCCTGTGACACTGATCCTAATATCCAGGGGGTAGACTATGACATGACTCCCAATGCAGCAATGAGTGGGCAGCCATGGATGTTAGGAACAATATCCAAGGCTGGGTGTACGCCTCCTGTTCTATGGGGAGTAATATCATCCTCTCCCTTCCAGGATATTAATAACAAGATCACAGGGTGGGTGAACACAGCCTGCGATACTGGAATTATTATCATCCTCTCCCACTCTGGATACTAGGAACAATATCACAGAAGAGCTGTACCCTCCCTGCGATATTGGGAGTAATATCATACGCTTCTTCCATGAAAATTAGGAGCAATATCACCGGATGGCTGCCCAAGGAACACCTTGCCGTTATTCTCGTAAACCCACGACCTTCCAGCTTGGGCATTAGGGCCATTATGAACATGTGACAGTGCTGCAGAGATTTTGTTTATGGCCAGTTTTGGGGCCAGTTTATGGCCAGATTTTGGGGGGCTCCCTTCCCTTTCCTTCCCTTCCCTTCCCTTCCCTTCCCTCTCTCTCTCCCCTCTCTTTCTCTCTTTCTTTCTTTCCAGAGTTTCACTCTTGTCACCCAGGCGGGAGTGCACTGGCACGATCTGGACTCACTGCAACCTCTGCCTCCTGGGTTCAAGCGATTCTCCTGCCTCATCTTCCTGAGTAGCTGGGATTACAGGTGCCCGCCACCATGCCCAGCTAATTTTTGTATTTTGGTTTGAGTAATGTATGATCCTAGGCAAGTCACTATCTCTCCTTATTTGTGAAACAAGGACAGTAGTATTACCTATCTCCTGGAATTCTTGGGAGGTCAAATGAGACTTCACGTATTTAGCAAAGTAAATGGCATATAGCTAGAATTCAAACTTTACCTACTAATGTGATCTTTAAATATTGTCCCTCGCTATTACCACAATGTCTTTGACTTCAGAGCAGGATGAAAGAAGGAAGGTAATGGAGAAAAGTACCAGACAACACTCAGGAACCAGTTTACAGAAGGGTCTCTAATAGCATTTAGCCTCTTCATAAACTTCTACTTGCCCCAGGAACACAGAGAGGATTATAGATGGGATTTTGGTAGCACGCACTTGGGACAGGCTGCCAGGCCATGGTTTTCACACAAAACAAGGGTCTGGCATAGCTGCCCTTAAAATGTGCATGGTTTTCTGACTGACAGTGGCCCAAGAAGCCCTCTCCCCACTCCATGAGTGGTGGGGTGGTTCATGCTGGTGTAAAGACCCCCATCCCATTATTGCCATCTTCTTAGAAGGCCTCCAGCACTACTCAGGCAGTTTGGGCCAGATGGCCTCCATTTTCATCTAGCCTTCCAGCTGGGCTTTAATCCTGAGGAACAAGGATATTCTACCTGGAATGTTTAGAATCACCTCCTAAATGGGATACTAGAGATATAGATATTTTAGGGCCCTTGTCCCATTCGCTTTCTGGGTCTAATTAATACCTTATCCTAGCCCAAAAGGCTTCTCATCTTTACTGTATGCATAGGAAATTTCTAGCCTTCAACCTCAAGAGAGGAGCCTCCAAGTCTCCTGGCTGCACACAGGGTCCTGCCAGTTTTCAGCCTCACAGGGTAATGGAACATTTTAAATGCTTCCAAACTCACTGATAACGTGAGTTACTGTAGTTGCCATTATTCAGACCTTACTTCATTCCTCCAACAGTCCTAGTTTTGTACTGATTTGAGTAAAGTGGTTAAATTCTGCTGCTTTTAGAAAAATCGCAGATTTGTATTTGCACCTTTTGGGGGAAGAACTGAAATGTCGCTTTGAAAATACGAATTTAGGCCAGGCACAGTGGTTCACGCCTGTAATACCAGCACTTTGGGAGGCAGAGGCAGGCAGATTACGAGGTCAAGAGAACCAGACCATACTGGCCAACCTGGTGAAACTCCGTCTCTACTAAAAATACAAAAATTAGCTGGGCGTGATGGCGCTCACCTGTAGTTCCAGTTACTCGGGAGGCTGAGGCAGAAGAATCGCTAGAACCTGGGAGTCAGAGGTTGCAGTGAGCTGAGATGGCGCCACTGCACTCCAGCCTGGTGACAGAGCAAGACTCTGTCTAATAAAAAAAAATTAAAAATTATTTTAAAATAGAGATAAGGGTCTTGCTATGTTGCCCAGGCTGGTCTTGAACTCCTGGTCTCAAGAGATTATCCCAATTTGGCCTCCCAAAGTGCTAGGATTACAGGTGGAAAATCTGAATTTATCAGTGGAGGAGTGAGGAAGAAATGAACTCTTTGAAGAAAGTGATTTGCTAAGGGAATATTCTCTCTCTACAGAGGGCTCCTTGGACAGGGTCCAGAAGACCTTAGTATAGATACAGGGTATGAGAACCACAGCATCTATAAACTGCATCCTCAAGATATCTTTTCCCAGGGATACTGTTATTGTGCTCATATTCCTTCTTATTTCTAATTATGTATATTTGTGCTTTTTCTCTTAGTTAGTACCGCATTAGTGAGTAGTCCACAGACCATCCTCACTTCTGATATCAATTGCATGTTTGGGAAATTCCCAAGACCATTCTCAAGTTTTTGCTTTGTTTTGTTTTGAGATAGAGTCTCTCTCTGTCATCCAGGCTAGAGTGCAGTGGCATGATCTTGGCTCACTGCAACCTCTGCCTCCTGGGTTCAAGTGATCCTCCCACCTTAGCCTTCTGAGTAGCTGGGCACACAGGTGTGTGCCATCATGCTAATTTTTGTATTTTTAGTAGGCATAGGATTTCACCATGTTGGCCAGGCTGGTCTTGAACTCCTGACTTCAAGTGATGTTCCTCCCTCGGCCTCCCAAAGTGCTGGGATTACAGGTGTGAACCACTGAACTCAGCCTATCCTTAGGTTTAATGATTCACCAGAAGCACTCTTAGAACTCACTGAAACTGTGATCCTCATAGTTATGGTTTATTGCCGTGAAAGAACACAGATTAAAATCAGCCAAAAGAAGAGCTGCATGGGGCAGAGTCTAGTAGAGTTCCACACTTGGAGCTTCAGTTGTCCTCTCCCAGCCATGGGCTCACAGATAGTGCTAAAGGATCCCTGCAACAGTGTGTGACAATATGCATAAAGCATGGCCAACAAGGGAAGCTCACCTGAGCCTTGGTGTCCAGAGTTTTGCTGGGGCCAGGTTATGTAGACATGTTTGACTGTTCATGTGGCCGACTTTTAGTCCCCTGATCCTCCAGATATAGAGCAGGTGCTGTGTGGTTTAAAGATTTCATCACAAATTAGTGTGAGACTATCTGGCATGGTCAAGTCCCTCAGATAAACAGACTCTTCTTTCTTTCTTTCTTTCTTTCTTTCTTTCTTTCTTTCTTTCTTTCTTTCTTTCTTTCTTTCTTTCTTTCTTTCTTTCTTTCTTTTTTCTTTCTTTCTTTCTTTCTTTCTTTCTTTCTTTCTTTCTTTCTTTCTTTCTCTCTCTTTCTTTTTTCTTTCTTTCTCTCTCTCTTTCTCTTTCTTTCTCTCCCTTCCTTCCTTCCTTCCTTTTCCTTCCTCCCTCCCTCCCTCCCTCCCTCCCTCTCTCCCTCTCTCTCTCTCTCTCTCTCTCTTTCTTTTCTTTCTTTCTTTCTTTCTTTCTTTCTTTCTTTCTTTCTTTCTTTCTTTCTTTCTTTCTTTCTTTCTTTCTTTCTTTCTTTTTCTCTTAAAAAGAGATAGCATCTCACTTCCTATGCTGCTCAGGCTGGTCTCAAACTCCTAGCCTCACGTGATCTCCTGCCTCAGCCTCTCGAGTACTTGGGATTATAGGCACAAACCACTGCACCCCGCCCAACAAAGATACTCTTAACTAGTCAGGACATTCTAAGAGTTTAGAGGTCACTTCCTAGGAGCAGAGGGCAAAGGCCAGACCTCTCTTTGGGTAAGTTTAATTCTTTATTATATAATGAGTTTGATCAGTGATAACATTTAAATTATTTTTGGTTCTGATTATTTTTCAAATTTTTATTTCTGCTCTATTACTTTCCTTCTGATTTTCTCAGATTTCATTTACTATTTTAAAACTTCTTGAGATGAAGTACTAATTCACATATCTTGGTTCACTCTTGTTCAGTAATATATGTAATAAATTTACTATAAATTACTACAAATTAGATTTATCTTTATGATTTCTAGGTAATACACTGCTGTAGTTTGTAGTTATTCTTTGGCCAAGTGTTGTTTAAGGGTGCTTTTTATCAGTGTCAAGAATTGCTATTCATTTTTATTTTCATTGCTTTGTCAGTGTGGTCCGTATTCCCGCTGAATTTTGGACTTCATGTTGAAGTTTTCATTGGGGTATAAAACATGGTTGAATTTGGGGACTATTACAATACATAAGCATTTGAAAAAAAGTTATGTTCTAGTTATTAGGGAACAGGGTTCCCTAATATGTATATATAATTAGGTCAAATTATTAATTATATTCAAACAATATATGTTATTACTTTTGTATATTTGATTTTTGAGGTCTAATAGAAGTGAATTAAAAGCTCTTGCTGTTATCTTTCTCTGATCTTTTATTACATTACCTATAGGTCACATGTTTAGATACTATCGTTATTTGTTGAATAAAGATTTGTATTCTTTAGAAAAATTAAAATTAGCCAGGCGTGGTGGCGGGCGCCTGTAGTCCCAGCTACTCAGGAGGCTGAGGCAGGAGAATCACTTGATCTTGGGAGACGGATGTTACAGTGAGCTGAGATTGTGCCACTGCACTTCAGCCTGGGTGACAGAGTGAGACTCTATCTCAAAGAAGGAAAAAAATAAAAATAAAAGAAAGATTTGTATTCTTTATATCTCCACTGTGGATCTTACCTGTTAGCATTATGAAGTATCCTTTTTTTTCTTGCTTAATAATTTTTCCCCTTTCTTCAACTCCCTACCAACTTCTTTCTTTGTGTTTTATTTTAATATGCATGGCATTTCTTTCCTACTCATTTATTTTATTTATTTATTTTTTTGGAGATGGAGTCTTGCTCTGTTGCCCAAGTTGGAGTGCAATGGCACGTTCTCGGCTCACTGCAACCTCTGACTCCTGGGCTCAAGTGATTCTCCTGGCTCAGCCTCCTGAGTAGCTGGGATTACAGGCATGTGCCACCACGCCCAGCTAAGTTTTGTATTTTTAGTAGAGACAGCATTTCGCCACATTGGCCAAGCTGTTCTCAAACTCCTGGCCTCAAGTGATCTGCCTGCCTCGGCCTCCCAAAGTGCTGAGTTTACAGGTGTGAGCCACGGCTCCTGGCCCCACTCATTTATTTTAAAAACTCTAGGAGTTTTTTTTTTTTTTTTTTTTTTTTTGTAAGTCTCTACTAAAGTCTATATAGTTTTTTTTAGTTCTTATTTTCAATATAATCTTAGAGTTTTAAAAATACGTATGTATATCCATGTTCACTATTTTTGTGTATCAAACATTCTTCAGTGAGTCACTGTTGCATGTCATGTAAGACTCACTAAAGACATCACTCTCAGAACTAGTAAAAGTCTATCCCAAAGATGCACTTCAATATCTCATTTATTGTCAAAGAAGGAAATTTTAGAACGCTTACTTGTGTCCTGCCTTTCAGTGATCAAAGTTTCAGAAATATTAAAATCATCTTACTACCCAGTTAAAAAAAACAAAACTAGAAACACAAAACAAGAATTACTCCATTGCCCTATTGTATTTAAGAAGTATTCTTTAATAAAGCAGGACCCAGAAAGAAAGAAAACAGAAAAGAAAAAAGGAAGGAAGGAAAGAAAAAGGAAATGAGGAAGGAAGGAAGGAAGGAAGGAAGGAAGGAAGGAAGGAAGGAAGGAAGGAAGGAAGGAAGGAAGGAAGGAAGGGAGCAGGCACAGTGGCTCACGCCTATAATCTCAGCAATTTGGGAAGCCGAGGCAGGTGCATCATTTGAGGCCAGGAGTTTGAGACCAGCCTGGCCAACATGATGAAGCCCCGTCTCTGTGAAAAATACAAAAATTAGCCAGGCGTAGTGGCACGTGTCTGTAATCCTAGCTACTTGGGTGGCTAAGGCACAAAATAGCTTGAATCTGGGAGACAGAGGTTGCAGCCTGGGTGACAGAGCGAGACTCTGTCTTAAAAGAAAAAAAAAAAAAGAAGAAGAAGAAGGGAGGAAGAAGGAAAAGAAAGAAAGACGGCCATAGTCAAGTTCAATTCCAGACAATGGCAATGATATTTTTATAAATGTTGCATATTTTGTCAGAATTTAAAAAGAAACTGGTAGGCCTCCAAGAGTTTCACTATATTTGCAAAATAAAGGATTTGGTTACATGATCTCCAAGTTTTATTTTCTGCCAAATAGTCCGTGGATGACCAGGCAACAGAGTTCCCTAAATGATGTGATAAAACTTCATGTGGGAACGGATGAAGAAGTGAGGCTTCCTCCCAGGGTCACTCAGCTGCATGGTGGCAGGATGGAGACTGGCACCTGCACCTCTGAAAAGAAGGACAAAACCTTCTGTGCATGCACTTCCAGGCATGGGTCACACTGATGCGGCCTGGTTCATTTCTCCCTCGCTGTGCCTTCAACAGCAGCTGACAGGTGATGGGACAAGGTCTCTAAAAAATTTCATATGGGGATCAGGCTGCAGGGTAGAGCAAAGGTTGTCAAGGTCTGAAAAACCTCTGACTATACCTGCCTCTGAGCCTGCTCAGATGGCCCACACACTCGGGGAACTCTCCTCGGTCACATCAGGTCAGTGCTGTTTTTTATGAGTCCTTGAACTGTGCATGGTTCTCATCATTCATGCTAATCTAATGTGGGCTCCAGAAGATAATCATTGTAAAGAGAGGATGATTAATGTTATGATTACAAGTATACATATGTAACAAACCTGCATGTTATGCACATGTACCCTAGAACTCAAAGTATAATAATAAAAAATTTAAAAAAAAAATGTAAGACCTACAGCTTATGGCTTATGTAATAACATAACAGTTATTGATTCAATCATTCATTTACCCCAGATCTATGCAACTGGGAACCCATAATGAGCCAAACTTTTTGCTAATTACTGGGGCAATAATGACCAGAATTAAGTAATTTCAGATAATAAACCACCTTTGCTCAGCTTTAGGACTAAACCCTCCGTGAAACCAGCAAACAATGTCATCATTTTCTCCTGCTCCCCTCTCCAGACTCATTCCATTCTCTTCCTATTAAAATTCTACCCTCTAGGCATGCAGCTCACCCTGAGGGTCCCTGATCACTGTCCCTTCTAGGACTTCACAGACTCTTCTTTTCTCTGCAGCTTTTTGTTCCGTTTTTGCATATGACAACTTGGACAGTTTTCTTTGGAGAGTGGGAAGAATAACATATTTTTGTTTTATTATTAAAAAATACATTGTCCAGGCCACGTGCAGTGGCTCACGTCTGTAATCCCAGCACCTTGGGAGGCCGAGATGGGTGGATCATTTGAGGTCAGGAGTTCAAGACCAGCCTGGCCAACATGGTGAAACCCCATCTCTACTAAAACTACAAAAATTAGCTGGGCGTGGTGGCAGGCACTTGTAGTACCAGCTACTTGGGAGGCTGAGAAGGAGAACTGCTTGAGCCCAGGAGGCAGAGGTTGCAGTGAGCCGAGACTGCACCATTGCACTCTAGCCTGGGAGACAAAGTGAGACTGTCTCAAAAAAAAAAAAAAAAAAAAAAAAAAATTGTCCAGTGCAGTGGCTCATGTCTATAATCTCAACATTTTGGGAGGCTGAGATAGGAAGATTGCTTGAGACCAGGAGTTCGAGACCAGCCTGGGCAACACAGGGAAACCCTGTCTGTACAAAAACTTAAAAATTAGGCAGTGTGGTGGTGCATACCTGTAGTCTCAGCTACTTGGGAGGCTAAGGCAGGAGGATCACTGGAACCCGGAAGTTTGAGGTTGCTGTGAGCCATGATTGTACTACTGTACTCCAACCTGGGTGGGAGAGTGAGTCCTTGTCTTTTTTTTTTTTTTTTTTTTTTTTTTTTTTTGAGATGGAGTCTTGCTCTCTCGCTCAGACTGGAGTGCTGTGGTGTGATCTCGGCTCACTGCAACCTCCACCTCCCGGGTTCGAGCAATTCTCTGCCTCAGCCTCTCGAGTAGCTGGGGATTACAGGTGCCCACCACCATGCCCGGCTAACTTTTTGTACTTTTAGTAGAGACAGGGTTTCACCATGTTGGTCAGGCTGGTCTTGAACTTCTGACCTCGTGATCCACTCACCTTAGCTTCCCAAAGTGCTGGGATTACAGTCATGTGTCACCATGCCTGACTAATTTTTGTGTTTTTAGTAGAGATGGGTTTTCGCCATGTTAGCCAGGCTGGTCTCAAACTTCTGACCTCAGGTGATCCACTCGCTTCGGCCTCCCAAAGTGTTGGGATTACAGGCATGAGCCACCGCGCCCAGCCCTAAAGATATTCTTGAAAAAATCGTAATTGCAGTTGTTTACATTGTTGTGTTGCCAGCTCTCAGTTATTATGCACAAATTCTTTATTCTATGTAATATGTGTGGAAAAAATTTAAATCCTAGGTTGCTCCTGGCGTAACTCTGTAGACTCAACATCTGGAACTCTTTCTCCATTTTCAAGTTAACATATTCTCAGAGCATGCAAAATAATTTGAGTGATTGTCTAAGGAAGCACTAATCCATGCTAAAACACTACATTTTCTATAGCTAAACAGCCCTTTGCAACCACAGTTTTTTCAAATATTCCTAGAAAACAAGATCTGGCTGAACTGAAAATACTAATAGCATAATCAATAAGTTACACTTGTTAAACAAGGAATAAAGAAATGCAACATCCGAATTCTTTAAAGCCACAAGCCAGAGGAACAGATCTAAAACACTGACTACTTAATGCATTTTCTATCTTCAAACTTCTAGAAAAACAAATATTACAGAAGCCTTCTGTGCTATTTCACAAGTCCTGACTGGATTGAAGTGAAAGGAAATCAAGACACTAAACAAGTCAAGAAAAAACCTCAAATACCATAAAATATTTATTAAAAAGACATTATAATTTGTAATGTATTTTGCAGGGAAAAAATGGAAGTGGAATTGAATGCCTAGTTTTGAAAAATGGAAGCTGGAATTGAATGCCTAGCTACGAAACCAGTAGACCTCTGAGAGTTTCACTTTAGTTGCCAAATAAGGGATTTGGTTACATGATCTCCAAGTTTTATTTTCTGCCAAACAGTTCGTGGGTAACCAGGCATCAGAGTCCCCCAAATGATCTGATGAAACTCAATGTGGGAATGGACAAAGAAGTAAGGCTGCCTCCCAGGGTCACTCAGCTGCATGGTGGCAGGATGCAGGCTGGTACCCATACCTCTGAAAAGGACAAAGCCTTCTGTGCATTGCACTTCTAGGCATGGATCACACTGATGCAGCCTGGTTCACGTTTCCCTCGCTGTGCCTTCAACAGCAGCTGACAGATGACGGGACAAGGTCTAATACAACTCACAGCCCTAAGCATGATTGGGACCTGCAGTGCTCAAATCTCTACAAAGGTTAACGGGATTGGTAATCAGAATGCAAAGTTATCCTCTGTGTGATTAACAAAGATGCTGCAGATGCTGATAGATGTGACAAGCTCCTTATTTGCATGTCTGGATGCTAGCCCTCCCTTTCACTGTTCAGTTTTTCCAATCTCTGGTTCCATGAGACCAAGTCTACAGCTTCACCTATAATGACTGTGCTCTACTATGTATCACTGGAATTGGTATGAATATATTTGACATTTCCAAATGTTCAAGCATAACATTTTTTCCTTTAGTAATCAAAGAGACTGTTACACATTTATACAATCTATTATATGCTATATGCATAATCTGTTACGTTATTTTAAAAAATAGAATATTTCTCAAAACTAATAATAATAAACTAAAATGGAAAGACTGGATAACATTCAATTTCTTATTCATTTAGTCTCTGAATGATTTTCCTTTAATAAAAGTATCATATTTGTTAATGATTCCATTCATAATCTCTTAGAAAACATAGGCCGGGCGTGGTGGCTCAGGCCTATAAACCCAGCACTTTGGAGGTCGAGGTGGGCAGATCACTTGAGGTCAGAAGTTCGAGACCAGCCTGTTCAACAAGGTGAAACTCTGTTTCTACTTAAAAAAAAAAAAAAAAAAAAAAAAAAAAAAAAAAAAAAAAAGCCAAGTGTGATGGTGGGCACCTGTAATCCCAGCTACTAGGGAGGCTGAGGCAGAAGAATCGCTTGAACCTTAGAGGTCAAGGTTGCAGTGAGCAGAGATCGCACCACTGCACTCCAGCCTAGGTGACAGAGTGAGACTCCATCTAAAAAAAAAATACAAAAAAATTAAGGCTGAAGGAGGTGGGTCGCTTGAACCTGGGAAGGTTGAGGCTACAGTGAGCTACGATTGCATCACTGCATTTCAGCCTGGGCCACACAGTGAGACTCTGTTTCAAAAAAAGAAAAAAATATATAATATCTCATACAGAGACTAGGTAAAATTTCCAGTGTTAGAACAAAGCCACCAATACCCAAATGTGGTCCTTTGCTCCCTTGGCATTGGAAGTTGTGGGCCTGTCACCCCTGGACTCCTGGGGTTGTGTGCAGAAGGGGGTGACCTGTAGAGCATTGCTGGCCCTGCACTGGAAAGTGATGGAAGTCTGAGATGAAGAAAACAGGTCAGACTCCCTCATTGCTGGAGGACACTGGCATGGTCGCCATTTCACAGTGCTGTTGGGAGAGGCATCTTTTGGAGCTCTGCAGAGGCTGGAAGAGTTCCCTGAGCCCATGGTTCTTATCTGGGTCTGCGGTCAAGAGCAGCTTCAGCAGGAGCAGCACCTACCCGATGCCTGGCACTGTGATGCGATGCTTCAGTGAAGGGCATCCTGATGCCCAGATGAGGACATCGGGGAGCCAGGGCTCCCACTGCAGCGAGGGATGGGGCAGGGAGAGAGAGAACTGGGTGTATCCTCTGAGCACCTCTGTCCTGGGCACTGAGTCCTCTCTGCACCCACTCCTCTCTTCCCATCAACCCCTGAATAGGGCTCCAGAGGCCAGAACTGGAATGGGGAATCTGTGTCCCTACTCATTCCTTCAGACCCAGCTTGGAAATCTTTTCCAAAGATTTTCAGGCTTCCACCTTCCTGCTGAATGAAATGCCCTCTTCTACGTTGCTACAGCATCCTTTGCTAACACTTTTGAAAGCCTTTATCCCGGCACACGAGCTGTTTCTTTGGCTCTTTGAGGCCAAAGACTTTGTTGTATTCATCTCTTTGTCCCCAGAGATTCACATAAGGCTTAGTGCATGGTCATTCTTTGATTGCTGATGGAAAAACAAACAAACGAATGAATGAATGAATATAATCCAATGACTTGCTTTTTGTCCTTGAAGTACTCCTGGAACTTTATTTTTCTTTGCCATAGGAAAGGAAGGAAGAAAGCGATTTGAAATTTAAAAGGCCAGCAGTCCTGGAAACCCAGAGGTATGTCCCAATGTGCCCATTTCAGCGGCAGAAGCAGTACAGGATTCAGTGTCAGCTCAGGAGCCAAAAAGCTCAGGCTTAAATCCAGGTGTTGCTGTTTGGTCTTGTGATCCTGGGGACATGATCTAACTTCTCTGTGTCTTGGTTTCTCCACGTGTAAATTAGAGAATAGTAGTGCCATATCATGGGGTTGTCAGGAGTTTCAAATGAATTAATATATCTAGAGCCCTTGGAATATTTTCTGGCATGCAGCAGTGCTCCAAACATGTCAGCTGTTGTTGCACTACAGTTTTTAATACGCGATCTTTTTTTTTTTTTTTTTTTTTTGAGATGAAGTCTTGCTCTGTTGCCCGGGCTGGAGTGCAGTGGCGCGATCTCGGCTCACTGCAACCTCTGCCTCCCAGGTTGAAGTGATTTTCCTGCCTCAGCCTCCCGAGCAGCTGGGACTACAGGCACATGCCACCACGCCACCATGCCCAGCTAATTTTTGTATTTTTAGTAGAGATGGGGTTTCATCATATTGGCCAGGCTGGTCTCAAACTCCTGACCTTGCGATCCACCCACCTCGGCCTCCCAAAGTGCTGGCATTACAGGCGTGAGCCACCGAACCCAGTCAATATGTGATCATTCTTAATGCCCAAGCAGAGATGTGAGTTAGGCTAGGAACTGCACTCTCCTTCATAGTTTATCACTAAACACAGTTCGACCATGAAAAGAAAAAGAAAAGAAAAGCTGTTTCACTCAAAATTAGATAATTTCCTGCAGAGAGTAATAAACGAGAGACTGTCTTAACCTGATTAAAGGAAGCTTCAAGAAAATGAGTGTAAACTTCTTACTTAATGATAAAACAGTAGATTCTTTCCCAAGATAAAAACGAATGTTACTTAGGCTGCAAGGATAAATGACGGATGAGTTGAGAGTGCTGCATAAAAGACCAGAAACAGGTCAATTCCAGACAGAAGATTAACTGACCAAATTGATGACTCCCATTTCATAAGGTATTGTGTCATAGCAAGTGGGGAGATAAGACAAGAGAGAAGTCCCTGATACAACTGCTTTGAGTGAAGGGCTCACATATACCCTTTTCTTTCCTTTTTTATAACTTTGACAAGTCATCTTTTAAAATTTCAAATTTTGACCATCAACATAAAATATTCAAGGCACTTGGTACTAGATAATATATAGGCAACAGAAGAGGAGAAACCCTATTTTAAGTATGTAACTATCATCTGCCATATTAAGGTAGGGATTTCTCATATCAGTTCTACATAGTGCTGATTTTTGTATTTTTAGTAGAGATGGGGTTCCACCAAGTTGGCCAGGCTGGTCTCAAACTCTTGACCTCAAGTGATCCACCCTCCTTGGCCTCTCAAAGTGCTGGGACTACAGACATGAGCCACTGCACCAGGCCAAAACACAAGTCTTTTAGAAATGTTTAAATGGCTCATCTGATCACAGTATCACCATGTGAATATTTTCTAACTTTTCCAACTTAATTCTATATTGAAAAATAAGTTGCTTGGCCTGGAATAGTCCCTACATACCTTTAAGAACAATTTAAAAAAATTAATATTATTCGAAATAAATTATAGTTGCATACATTTAAGGGATACACGGTGATGTTTTGATATACGTATACCATGTGGAGTAATTAAATCAAGCTAATTAACATATCTGTCATCTCACTTATTTTTTCTGATAAGACATTTGAAATTTACCCTCTTAGTCATTTTGAAATATACATTATTATTGACTATAATCACCCTGATGTGCAACAGATCTCAAAACTTACTCCTTAAATAAGTTAAGTGGGGAAGTGAGACAAGGGTGGAAATAGGCAGTAAAGCTGTGGCCAACTGGGGTTTCATGCACTGGGAGCTCTGGGAGGCCATGGAGAATTGAAGGCAAGCAGCGAGTGGGCAGGTGGCGAAAATGATGAACAAGTTCCTCCGATTTGGTGATCATTGTGTTTTACTGAAAGCTTCAAAAATGGAAGTTTTTGGGTGCTCCATTCACTGAATATTTTGTTTAAATGGTTTCAATGGGTTTTAAGCAAAAACAAATCAAAATTTAAAATGAGTATTTTATAAAAATGAGAAGGGGCACAGGTTGATTTACACAGTAGTTTTTCAAAGGCTCAAAAATTTCCCAAATCTGATGATTAGTACCAAACTTCAAATAAAAAGTGAGCAAAATTCATTGAAAAGAACAGTCAGTAAATAGAAAGTCACCTTCCTGGTGTGATCTGTAAATGTGTGTTCTGTAGCTGCACATTTTAAACTGTCATTTTAGGGCACAGTCTTCTTAAAATACCTACTTATTTTTGGAGTGGACATTGAGGCTTCCTCAGCAGATTTCTATCTCTTTTGGGGAATGTGGGAGGTGGGAGGATCAGTGAATCACCACAGCTCCCACATGGAAAGTAAAAGCTTATAGACAATTTGTGCAAGTTCCACAGTCATCACCAACTTTCTGGAGAAACAGATTTAACACCTAATTTTCTATTAACCTTGATTTTCATTTATTTGAGCTCATTGCTACCAAAAGCTTTATTGCAACCAAAAGCTTTATTGCAAAATGCAAAATCATTGTCAAATAATTGAATCAGTGGTTGCAGATTTACATTATGTAGAAAAATGATAAAGCCAGTGCAGCAAAAGCAGAGTACTCCGTGTTCTTGATGGAAAGATTTCTCAGCTTCCTTCTTACCTGTAATTTCCCACCTACCCCAGCAACTGACTGTCCAGCTTTTTGCATTTCACATGCCGCGGTTAATTGTCACTGTGCATCTGGTTGATACTTACGTTGCTAGCAGGAGCAGCAGCTGGGATTGCTTTTATCAGCATCCGAGACAAATAGGAACTGACTGTCTCTGGGCCTCATGTCCCAGCACATTCTATAATTTTAGCAAGTGCCCTGAATGCTGTCTTTGAAATGGAGGTATTGGTTAAGCTTCTGCATTTGGAAAGAGCAGAGCAAGCAGATATGATTACTGCTGATCATCTTTCACTAAGCATGTCTAAGTGAGAGTTCCTTTTACTGCACGTGTATGTCACGTGCCATGACCAGAAGAGATAATGGCCCAAGTTGGGTGGACACAGCGGACGCTTACCAAACCCAACCTGACTTATTTTAATGCAGCAATTAAATAATACTTTGAGCTGGGCACGGTGGCTCGCGCCTGTAATCCCAGCACTTTGGGAGGCCAAGGCAGGCGGATCACTTGTCAGGAGTTCAAGACCAGCCTGGCCAACATGGCAAAACCCCTTCTCTACTAAAAATACACAAAAAAATTAGCCAGGCCTGGTGGCACGTGCCTGTAATCCTAGCTACTCAGGAGCCTGAGGCAGGAGACTCACTTGAACCCGGGAGGCGGAGGTTGCGGTGAGCTAAGATTGAGCCGCTGCAATCCAGCCTGGGTGACAGAGTGAGACTCCATCTCACAAATAAAAAATAAATAAAAATTTTGTCACAAAATGGACAATCTTGGACAAATGATAAACCAGAAAGGACATAGGGAAAAGAGACCTAAACTGGGCCTGTCCCAGACCATTGGGATGTTTGCTCACCTCTGCAAGCATGCCATCCAGCTCCACCGGCCTGTGGGCCTTGGTGGAGTGTGGAAGCTGGTTTGGTTAATATCTCAGTCTCCAGTTGCGATGACGCAGCGAGGACTGAAATCTAGGAACATCCCACTCCCAAGCCAGTACTCATTGCATATGACAGCTTCAGCCTGTGATCACTTTCAGCTGTTTCTACTGACTCATTCTGGCCACAAGGGGGCAGTGTAGTGTAGTGATTATGAGCACAGACCGCTCAGACTTCCCGAATGAAGATTACATTTCTTCCCCTGACTTTGTGACTGGGCAAGTTACTGAAGATATTTGAGTTTGAGTTTCAACATCTACAAAATGAGGATAATAAAAACATCGAATAGGGTTGTCGTGGGGGAACAGATGAGATAAATGCATGATGTGCTTGAAGAATATAGTCATACAAAACTTAACGATGGGAATACTTTCTGAGAAACGTGTGGTTGAGGCCATTTCATCATTGTGCAAACATCACAGAGTGTACTAACACACATAAAGATGGCATAACTTAAATACACTTAGGCTATATGGCATAGCCTACTGTTCCTAGGTTACTGTCTTTGTCTGATTGTGTTGTTACAAAGGAACACCTAAGGCTCAGTAATTTTTGAAGAAAAGAAGTTTACTTGCCTCATGGTTCTGCAGGCTTGAAGCATGGTGCCAGCATCTGCTTCTGGTGAGGGCCTCAGGCTGCTTCCACTCATGGTGGAAAAAGAAGGGGAGCTGTCACGGGCAGAGATCATATGGCAACAGAGAAGCAGCAAGAGAGTGGGAGGGCAAGGCGGCAAGCTCTTTTTAACAGGCAGATCTCAAGGAAACTCATAGAGTGAGAACTCACTCATTACTGCGAGGCTGGCACCAAGCCAATCATGAGGGATTCACCCCACCAGGGCCCAAATGCCTCTCATTAGGCTTCACCTCCAACACTGGGGATCAAATTTCAACCTGAGGCTTAGAGGGGACAAATATCCAAACCACAGCCACTATAAACATGTACAACATGTTACTGTACTGATTACTGCAGGCAATTCAAACACAATGGCGTTTGTGTATAAAAACATATTTAAACAGAAAAGCGGCAGTAAAAATGCAATAAAAAATATAAAAAATAGTACACCTGTATGGAACACTTAACATAAATGGAGCTTGCGGCACTGGAAATCACTCTGAGTCAGTGAGTGAGTGGTGAGTGTGAAGTCCCAGGACATTACTGTACTATGCTGTTGACTTTATAAACACTGTACCTTTAGACTACACTAAATTTATTTATTTATTGAGGCAGAGTCTCACTGTGTTGCCCAGGCTGGAGTGCAGTGTTGTGATCTCAGCTCACTGCAACCTCCACCTCCTGGGTCCAAGCGATTCTCCTGCCTCAGCCTCCTGAGCAGCTGGGACTACAGGTACATGCCACCACACCCAGCTAATTTCTGTATTTTTAGTAGAGACAGGGTTTCACTATGTTGGCCAGGCTGGTCTTGAACTTCTGACCTCAGGTGATCCACCCCCTTGGCCTCCCAAAGTGCTGGGATTACAGACGTGAGCCACCGTGCCTGGCCTAATTTTTGTATTTTTTGTAGAGACGGGGTTTCACTATGTTGCCCAGGCTGGTCTTGAACTCCTGACTTCAAGTGATCCATCCTCCTCCGCTTCCCAAGGTGTTGGGATTACAGGCGTGAGCCACTGCGCCCGGCCTCTAGCAGTCCTGCTCTGAGGTTCTCACAGTCCCACCTTCTCTCTGCAAGAAGTTGAAGGGTCAGAATGAAGAACAGGAGGAGAAGATGTGTGTCATTGTATGTTATTTCCAATTTGAAAGTTTCGCCTTAATTGGAGCATTTACTTCATTTAAGATAGTGTAATTACTGATTGATGTAATGGACTGAATGTTTGTGTTCCCTGACTCCCACCAATTCATATGTGGATATCCTTACCCCAACATGACAGTATTAGGAGGTGGGGCCTTTGAGGTGATTAGGTCATAAAGGAGAAGCTTTCATGAATGGGATTAGTGCCCTGATAAAAGGAACCCTAGGAAGCTCTCTTGCTCTCTTTCTGGTATATGAAGTATAAAAAACAGTCGGCAGTCTGTAAGGCAGAAGAAGGCCCTCATCAGAACCTGGGGCCACGCGGGCATCCTCATCTCAGACTTCCAGCATCCACAACTGTGAGAAATAAATTCCTGTTGCTTGTAAGCCATTCACTCTGTGATGCTTTATTATGGCAGCCTGAATGGATGGTGACAATATATTTTGTTCATCTCACTATGTTCTATTTGTCTTACCTGTTTTTCTTTATCCCCTATTTTAGAATTAATGCTTTTTAATTAAAAAATTTCAAATTGAGATATGATTTATTTACAGTAAAATTTTATTATTTTTGTTTAGTTCTGTAAGTTTTTAATTTTTTAAAAAAATATTTAAAATTGTTTTTGGGACACAGTCCCACTCTGTCATCCAGGATAGAGTGCAGTGGCGTGATCATGGCTCACTGCAGCCTCAACCTCCCAGGCTCAAGTGATCCTCCCACTTCAGCCTTCCAGTAGCTGGGATTACAGGTGATCACCACCACGCCCAGCTAATTTTTGTATTTTTTGTAGAGACAAGGTTTCACCATGTTGCCCAGGCTCAAGTGATCCTCCCGCCTAGGCCGCCCCAAATGCTTGGATTACAGGCATGAGTTTTTTTAGACAGATCTCACTCTATTGTCTGGGCTAGAGTGCAGTGGTTTAATCATAGCTCACTGCAACCTTGATCTCCTGGGCTCAGGAAATCCTCTCACCTTAGCCTCCTGAGTAGCTGGGACCACCGACACACACCACTATGCCCAGCTAATTTTTTTTCTTTTTGTAGAGAGAGGGATGTCACTATGTTCCCAGGCTGGTCTCAAACTCCTGGGCTCAAGTGACTCCTGGGATCCTACCTTGGCCTCCCAAAGTTCTGGGATCACGAGCGTGAGCCACCATGCCCAGCCTAGTTCTATGAGTTTTCACAACACATAGAGGTCATTACCACCACCATGATCAAGATACGCAATAGTTCCATCACCCAAAGAATCCTCCCGTGCTCTTTTATAGCCTTCCCCAACCTCCTCCTATCCCTGCTCCTGGCAACTGCCAATATTTCTCCATCACTTTAGTTTTGCCTTTTCCAGAATGTCATATAAATGGAATCATGAACTATGCAGACTTTTGTGTCTACCTTCTTTTAGTTAACATAATGCATTTGAAATTCATTCCTGTTGCTGAAAGTTCCAATAGTTTATTCCTTCTTACTGTTGAATAGTATTCCATTGAATGAACGTACCAGAGTTTGTTTATTCTCTCACTAGTTGAAAGATATTGAATTTCCAGTCCTAGTTTAAGTATTTGGTAATTATAAATGAGACGATAATAAACATTTGTGTATCCATTGAGTTTATTTCTTTAGGGTAGTTCAGCAGGGGGATTTCTGAGTCATATAGTAAGTATACTTAGTTTAACTTTTTGAGAAACTGCCAAATTGTCTTCCAAAGTGGCTGTACTATTTTCCAACTCCACTAACAATGTTTAAGAGTTCTGGGCCAGGTGCGGTGACTCACGCCTGTAATCCCAGTACTTCGGGAGGCTGAGACGGGCGGATCACTTGGGGCCAGGAGTTTGAGACCAGTCTGGCCAATGTGGTGAAACCCCATCTCTACTAAAAACACAAAAATTACCCGGATGTGGTGGTGCACACCTGTAGTCCCAGCTACTCAGGAGGCTGAGGCAGGAGAATCGCTTGAACCTGGGATGCAGAGGTTGCAGTGAGCCGAGATTGCACCACTGCATTTGAGCCTTGGTGACAGGTTGCTCTGCAACCTCAACTGCATTTGGTATTGTCAGAAATTTTTAAAAAACCATTTAATGGGTTTCTAATGCAACATCATTGTGGACATAATTATTTGCCCCTAATTATTAATGATGTTGAGCATCATTTTTTGTATTTGCCACCGTATTAATCTTTGTTCGTAAAGTGTTTTTTGATTGTGTTTTCATTTGAAACTTGGTCATATTTTTCTGTTTCTTTATATCCTAAGTAATTTTGGATTGCATCCTGGATTTTCAATTTTATTTCTTTTTTAGAGACAGGGTGTCTCCATGTTGGCCAGGCTGGTCTTGAACTTTTGGCCTCTAGTGATCCACCCACCTTAGCCTCCCAAAGTGCTGGGTTGGTTGTTATGTTGTGTTGATTCTGAGTCTTTTTAATCTTCTGCAGAACATCTGGGGGGTTTGTTTTAGAAGGCATTATTCAGCAGCTTTTATTCTAATTATTTCTTCCTTGAAGATAATCTGTCTTTTTTCTTTTGGCTGCTTCTCTTCGTGTATTTTTTTTTCCTAAAAATTTTTTATAAGTGTGTCGATGTGTGAATTTCTTTTTACTTATGCTGAGGGGCTTACTGCATCTTCAGACTTTGAATTGATGTCTTCCAATATCTTGAGATACAATCTTTATCCAGCATGTTTTCAAGTGTTGATTTTCTCTTCTTTTCTTTCTCCTGTCCCTCTGGGATTCCAGTTAACTACATGCTGGACTTCCTTAATATTTTCTTTAGCTTTCCTTTTGTGTGTTTCATTCTTTTTTCCCTCTGTGCTGCATTCTGGATATTTTATTTCAACTAGGTTTTTATTTTCTTTCTTTTTTTTTTTTTTTTTTTGAGACAGGGTCTCACTTTGTTGCCGAGGCTGGAGAGCAGTGAGTTGTTAGGTTGGAGTTACCTAGGCTGGAGATCTTGGCTCACTGCAGCCTCAACCACCTGGGCTCAGGTGATCCTCCCACCTCTCAGCATCCTCACAGCTGGGACTACAGGCATGTGCCACCATGCCAGGCTAATTTTTTGTGTTTTTTTGTAGAGATGTGGTTTTGCCATGTTGCCAGTCTGGTCTTAAACTCTTGAGCTCAAGCAATCCTCTTGCCTCAGCCTCCCAAAGTTCTAGGATTACAGGCATGAGCTACCACACCCTGCCTCAATTAGCTTTTTGATTCACTAATTCCCTATTCAGCTGTGTCTCATCTGATTTTATACTAATCTGCTTAGTTGGTAATTTGCATTTTGAAACTTCTGAGTTTAAAAATTTTTATTTTTTTATTTTTTATTTTTTTTCCAATTTGCCAGGAAGTTTTTATAGCTTTCAGGTCACAGCCAAATTTTTCAATTTTGTCTTTTATCTCCTGTTCATAATAAGCATAGCTACTTTGAAATCTGTGTTAGATAATTCCATCGTTAGGATCCTTTCCATTTTTGTTTCTGGCATACATTTTTTCCTGTAACTTCCTATTTATGTTGTCTATTCACATACTTTATTGTCTTTGAATATGGGTAGGGCATTTCATTTAAAAAGTTGTTTGAAGAAATAACTTGATAACTTGGAGACTGTTACCTCTCTCCAGAAGACATTAGTCATTTCTCCTTGCTTGGGTAAACTATTAATCTATATTTACCTCCAGAAACAGAATTTTCTGAGTTAAGCAGGTGACTGCAAGACTGTGCAAAGACGATTTTACTTCCTATTTGCCCTTTTCCTTAGGGCAGGCGCTTGTGTTCATAGCCCAAAAATGTGGGAGATTTATCATTATTAATGGGCTGTAATCAAACTTTTGTCCCCTTAGCCTGGTCAGAGTCCTGTGGTGGGCTAAATAATTTGGTTCCCAAAGATACCCATGTCCTAATTCCTGGAACCTGTGAGTATGTTACCTTATGGGGCAAAAGGCATTTTGTAGACGTGATTAACCTAAGGATCTTGAGATGGGAAGATTATTCTGGATTATCTAGGTGGGTCCAATATCATCAGAGGAGTGCTTATAAGTGGGAATTAGGGGTGAGAGACAGAAAAAGATGCAAAGCAGAGGCACGTGCTGGCACAGCAGAGAGACAGAGGCAGAAAATGGAGACGATGGTACATCACTAGCTTTGAAGACAGAGAAAGAGGGCGCAAGTCAAGTGCTGGGGAAATACAATTAAAAATAAAATCTCCTACCACCCTAGAAAACATGTCCAAAAAGTAAAAGAAAAAGAAAATAGTGTTATTATCGAATAAGCATTAAGGCAGAATGTAATGCACATCACAAGAAATCTACTAAAGAGATTATGAGGACAGAAAGATTTTTCACCCTTTTATACCTCCGTGTATATCTGCCAGGTAGACATATACATAGATGTTTTCTTTCTTTCTTTTCTTTCTTTCTTTCTTTCTTTCTTTCTTTCTTTCTTTCTTTCTTTCTTTCTTTTTTTTTTTTTTTTTGAGATGAAGTCTCACTCTGTCACCCAGGCTGAAGTGCAGTGGTGTAGTCTCAGCTCACTGCAACCTCTGCTTTTCGGGTTCAAGAGATTCTCCTGCCTTAGCCTCCTGAGTAGCTAGGATTACAGGTGTGCGCCACCACGCCTAGCTAATTTTTGTATTTTTAGTAGAGACAGAGTTTCACCATGTTGGCCAGTCTGGTCTTAAACTCCTGACCTCAGGTGATCTGCCTGCCTTGGCCTCCCAGAGTGCTGGGATTACAGGCATGAGCCACCATGCCCAGCCAGCTCAGATGTTTTCAAGATAAACAATAACTAGTCCTCTAGCAAGAGGACCAGACGGTATCTCTTAAGACAGACACTTCAATGACTTTCAGCCAAAAAAAAAAAAAAAAAAAAAAAAAAAAGACATTTGATTGACTTCAGTGGCAATGATTCAGCGCTTCTCTCCCTCTCCAAATACTTTAGAAGAAAGAAAATAACACTGTCACAAAACTTGCAAAGATATCATGAATACAATTTGTTTACAGACTTTGTCAAACGTAGTTCATCCTAAATTCACCTGATAATTGGAGTAGCCATCCGTGTAGCTAATTGCTGTATCCAAAGGACAAACAAACTTCTCTTTAAGACAGGAGGTTGTTTTGCAACTTGGAATGAGGCACCCACTGAAGGTAGACTCCCATCCCGCCACAGGAACGGGGAGATAAGGGGGCCATGTCCCTTGACGCTTACATTTCAAAGAGATGATGCCCAGATCCTTGAGAAGGACATTCCCGGGCTGTGAAGTCTGCAAAAGGGCTTATTTAAGCTTTTAAAAAGATTTATGCACATCCCAAAAAGGTAGGGAAAGAACTTAGAATGATAAGTTTTCTAAACTAAATGTTCTTAAACAGGGGGAAGTCTCTTTCCTGATTTTCTTTTTGTTTTTTTTATTTGTATGTATGTATGTATGAATGTATGTATGTATGTATTTATTTATTTCAGTCTCCTAGCTATGAAATTCTAGCTCACTGCAGCCTGGAACTCCTGGGCTCGAGGAATACTTCCATCTCAGCCTCCCGAGTAGCTAGGACCACAGGTCCACGTCATCACACCTGGCTACGTTTTTTATTTTTTTTAGAGGTAGGGTCTTGCTATGTTGCTCAGGCTGGCTTTGAACCCCTGGCCTCAAGCGATCCTCCGACCTCGGCCTCCTAGAGTGCTGGGATTATAGGTGTGAGCCACTGTGACTGGCCTGATGGGTAAGATAGCACAGGTGGTTTACTGAGGAGACAGGACCTGCCTATAGCACAGTGAAGTTCATACGGAAGTCTTGGGGTCCAAAGAGAATTGAGAAATAAGACCCTGGGGACCAGCCAGGCACCAAGGAGGTGGCAGGAAAGGAAGGTGAGACCAGGCAAAGTAGCTGATCGTTTCTCTGAATGTGTGACTGGTTAAATCTTCGGACTGGGAAAGTTATTTTTTGTGCTTTTCTGAGCTCAACTTTTGGGTGCCCATGCCTCGCTTTGAAAGGGTTTTGTCTGTGAACCCAGACATCTTTCAGTAATTACTTAAGTTACTCAGAAAACTGGGGGCCCTTGAGCGAAAGGAAGAGATGAAAGCGGGAAAAAAATCCATGTAGCAGTCTGGTTCTGTTTGATCTGGAAGACAGCGGGCAATAACGGAAGAATGCTGGAGATGGAGATTGGAGGATGGTTGGATTCCACCATCTTGAGCCACGTCTGCTGTTTGGACTTGCAGACTTCAAACATGGCTAGGGGATTCCTAATTAGAATCGAGTTAATTCCCTTCTCCGTGTTCAAGGGGAGCAGTCACTGCTGGGCGAGATGGTCGCAGATCGGATCCTGGATATGGGGTTATGTGTTTGCTTTCTGAAGATGACTGCATTAATTGAAACTCTCACTAATGGAAAGGAGCCTGTTTCTTTGTCCACGTGGTCAAATGAAGCTTGGGCATGGTCACTTAGCTCTGGGCATAGGGAGGGCAAGATTTAGGCTTTAGGGTCCAGGACCCCCCAGTCTGACTTCTCCCATTTCTAGGCCTCCCAGGACCTCCCAGAATCTGAGACTGCAGTGAATAGGACATAAGGGTGGTGGGTGCGCGGGGGGGATCCCGTCCTTACAGGATCGCCCCCCAACTCACTCCTAGTTAACACTGTTGTCGCCAACTTAGTGAAAACCTCGCCTCTGTCTCCGTCACACATCTGGCACCTCCAAGTGATGTTTAAGCAGGTGTGCAGGCCGGTTGATGACGGGGCAGGGACGACGCAGTCCCCGTGCCCGCACTGGGCAGCGCCGCCACTTCCTCGCCAGCCCCCGCAGCAGCGCTCCTCATCCAGGCCGCACCACTTTGACCGCTCTCCCCAATTTTCAAAACGGGGAACTGAGCCTCTTTTTTCTTTTCTTTCTTTTTTTAGAGACAAGTTTTCCCTTTGTCACCCAGGCTGGAGTGCAGTGGTGTGATCATGGCTCACTACCTCCTTGAACTCCTAGGCTCAAACGATCCTCCCCGTTCAAGCCTCCTGAATAGCTAGGACTACAGGCACGCACCACCACGCCTGGTTAATTTTTATTTTTAAATTTTTATAAAGACGAGGTCTTACTATGTTGCCCAGGCTTGTCTCAAACTCCTGGCCTCAAGCAATCCTACCCCTTTAGCCTCCCAAGGCATGAGCCACTGCACCTGGCTTTTTTTCTTATTTTCAATTTGTACTGCCTTTACAGCAGCAGTCTAGGCAGCCTCCTGAAGAAATGCAAGTTGAAAAGGGGAACACATTATTTCCCAGTCTCCAGAAGAAATGCAGCCCTGCTGGTAATCCTAATTTTAGTACAGTGAAGCCAATTTTGGACTTCCGACCTTCAGAACTGTAAGATAACACAGCTATTTTAGGTTGTGTTGTTTTAAGCCGTTAAGTTTGTGGCACTTTGTGGCATCAACAATAAGAAACTAATACACTAATCAATATACTCCTTGTTACACGATAAGGCAAACAAAAACAACAACAACTATGTATACACAGTAGACCACTATTATAGCTCGCTACCATATGAGAATCCCCTCAGAAACACCTTGCAAGTATTTGTGATTGCTTTTTCATCATTTACTCTGTCCACTGACTTAGATTACAGAATTCTGGGTGGAATACACTCGATTTAGTAATTGAAGTGTTAAAAGTTTTATGGCATGAATATTTAATACAAATTGGGGTTAATTCCAACCATGTCTCTTTCATTTCTTGCGGAGACCTGTTTGTATCATTAGAAATTGTCTGGCTACTAGTTACAGAGGCCTAAACTAACGGGGGCTTAGTTAAGATAGGAACACATTTTTCACTCGTATAAAGTGAATCATAGGTAGGCAATCCAAAGATTGCACAGAGGCTCCAGATATTTTCCGTGTTTCAGAATCCTATGTGTGCTCTGCCTGCCTTAGTTTTTAGTTCTCATGGTTACGAGATGTCTACCTTAGGGCCATTTGAAACATCCCATATTACAGGCTGGAAGAAGGGAAAAGGGGAAGGATAAAAAGGTGCCTGCCAGTGGAGCAAGTCTAACCCTGAAAGAATATTCCTGAAGGCCAAGCAAGGCTCCCACGTGCACATCATTCATTACTGGGCACCACCACGAGCAGGGAGAGCTACGCAGTGTAGGTTCTTTGTAAAGTAAGTGCATTGCCACCCAAGTATCAGAGGGGCTCTGGGACTTAGAAGAAAAGGTAGAGGAGGCATCAAGTAGGCAATTAGTGGTTTCTGATGTGCTGTTCTTTCCAGACAGCTCAGGGTATTTGGATGTTCTCTCCTGCCCTCTGATACCTAAACTTAGGTGAGATTGGTGTGTCTGGAAGACAGGTTGAGAAAAATTCACGTTATTACTTGTTCATACTGTTCCTTGAGGAAACATAGGGATTTTGGGGAACTGCTTTAGGGATTCCACAGACAATATATATTTTTCTTTTAAACCTGAAGATTTAGGCTGGGTGCAGTGGGTTTACACGTTTAATCCCAGCACTTCTTGGAAGCCAAGGTGGGCGGGTCACTTGATCAGGAGTTTGAGACCAGCCTGGCCAACATGGTGAAACTCCATCTCTCCTAAAAATACAAAAATTATCCAGGTGTGGTGCCATGTGCCTGTAATCCCAGCTACTCAGGAGGCTGAGGCAGGAGAATCTCTTGAACCAAGGAGGCGGAGAGCCGAGGTTGCACTAAGCTGAGATCATGCCACTACCCTCCAGCCTGGGAAACAGAGCAAGACTCTGTCTCAAAAAAAATAAAAATAAAAAAATTAAAAATGAAAGTTTAACGTTACCATGGAGCACAACTATTAATTTTTATAATTTATATCAGAGATTCTTAAACATTCTTTTTTTGGTCTTATTTTTTGTCACCACAGCAGAACAGATTCTTGATTCAATTCTTCATGGCCATAGTCAAAAGAAATAATAACTCGCTTTAATAACTTATGTAACTTTTATGTTCTAACAGGTTAGAAGTGATTTGAAAAAATCATAGACTCCTGGCTTCAGGAGTGAAGCTACAGACCTTCCTGATGAGTGTTACAGCTCATGAATGCAGTGCAGTCCCCAACAGTGGGCAGCAGCAAGATTTAATGCCAAGACTCAAAAAACCAAGCTTCCACAATAGGGAAGGACCCCCGACTAGGTTACCGATGCTAGCGCTGGTGGCCTGCTTTTATTCCCTCATTTGGCACCACCCACATCCTGCTGATTGGTCCATTTTATAGAGAGCTGATTGGTCTGTTTTACAGAGTGCTGATTGGTCTGTTTTTACCAAGTGCTGATTGGCGTCTTTACAAACCTTTAGCTAGACACAGAGTTCACTGGTGCATTTACAATCCTTTAGCTAGACTGAAAGGTTCTGCAAGTCCTCACGGGACCCAGAAACCCAGCTGGCTTCACCTCTCATGGGCTGGCTGCAATCTTGGCCTCCTGGGTTCAAGCTGTTCTCTTGCCTCAACCTCCTAAGTAGCTGGGATTACAGGTGTCTGCCACCATGCCTGGCTAATTTTTGTATTTTTAGAAGAGCTGGGGTTTCACCATGTTGGTGAAAGATTCTCCCCGTGGCCTGAAAGCTTGAAGGGATGAGTAACTCCTCCCTTTTCAGGCACAGCCCCAAGGCGCAAGGCCACTTGCACCAGCAGCGTGCGTCAGCAAGATATCAGAAGCAGAAAGAGAGCTGGCCGGAAGACCTCTACCCTGGCTGGAAGACACCTGCCCCTGAAGATTGAGAAAGAGGCCATCTGGGTACCACGTAGCAGCTAGGTCAGATTGGGACACTTCCTGTTTACAGGAGACTATAAAATCCCTGGCCCTTCCTCACTTGGGGCTGAGGCCATTTTAGGCCTAAAAACTCAGGTGCTCATCAAAACAGCATGTTGCTCCACACCGCCTCCTGTTGTTGTCGGCGCAGTCTGGGGGTTCCAGCGGACACAAGAACCTTTCAGTTGGCCAGGCTGGTCTCGAACTCCTCACCTCATGATCCACCTGCCTCGGCCTCCCAAAGTGCTGGGATTACAGGCATGAGCTACTGTGCCTGGCCTGTTGGGACAATTTTAATTGGTAGGGGTTCTTTTTATTAAAAAGAAATCTTGCTAGAGTTGTGTTGTAGTCAGAGCCCTCTTTGAGAAATCCTCCCAATGAAGTTAATCTTTCTCAAATTCAGTCACCAGCTGAGAAGCGATATTTGGAGTAAATGGGAGGGGGTTAATGGAAACTTTAGGTAAAAAAAGATTTAGTTGAAAACAGGCTATGGTTAGTTCAGCCACATGTGCTGTTTACACCTTATTGTGGATTTCAGATCAATAAGGTCAGACATCAGATTTTTGGTTTATCAAGGTGCAATAAATTAGAGAAGGTAGTGTTTATTTATAAATATCTTATTGTGCCCAGGCAGTGTTAAAAAAGAGCCTTAAAAAACAACAACAAAAAGCAGCCTGATACTAAATTCCAATCTATTAACTCACAATGGTGTCAGTTATACTTGGGATATGTGATTTTCTCAAGACACTTTCTTAATAAACTACTAGATCACAAAGGGACAAATGTTTGGCTGCTTGGTAAGCATAGAATTAAAATAATGGTAATTCTTCTTTTCAAAGCTTAGTTCCATCAGTGTTGGGTTCTGCTCCATGGTGCATATTTCTTGTCTAGCGAAAACTTGTATCAGGAAGTAGAATTAGGGTTCCTCCACTGCTGCAGGCTGACATCACATTGATACATTCTTATTCTGGGTCTCCCCTTTTGCTAGAATCCTTGCATATTGCTACCCCACATCCATACTTTCCTTCTCTAATGGCAAATGACACAGAATTCCAAACATGGATTGGGCGCAGGAAGTCTAACAGTGGTGGTATGGCTCCTACAGAGTGAGTTTTAACACTGGAAATTGAATAAAAGTCAGTCCCTTAATTAGGGAACACTATGTACATTATTACACAGGTCACCACTGGCCAGAACACAATTGTGACTGGGCCCTAGCAGAGCAGAGGGAGAGAGACGGAGATGTTGGGTGTGGAGCTTGGGAACACACAGAGGCTTTGTCTGGTTGGCAGCTCAATTGGTATCATATTCCTCTGTTGACAATTGAACGCTGGAGAACGTGGTGCTAAAAATCTGTGAGGTTAAGGTCAAAATCTTGGATGAGACAGATTTACACTGAAAGAGAGGATTGAAGGGCAAATGAGGAACCATTTATGAATATTTTCTCTCAGGTTTGATCGATCAGTCCATTGTTATTTACTTTACAATAATTAAATGGTCTTATCACTTTTCTTTTTTAAGAGACAAGGTCTCTGTGTTGCCCAGGCTGGTCTTGAACTCCTGAGCTCAAGTTACCTCCCGCCTTGGCCTCGCAGAGTGCTGGGATTATAGGCCTGAGCCACCATGTCCAGCTGGTCTTATAATTATTTATAAAACAAAACACTCAGTTTTCATATATATCAGGAAAAATAGCATTGGCGTGAATCAGAAACTCTCTGGCCTACCTTCTGTCTTTCTACTTGAAAAAATCAACTTTTACAACACATATTTGATACACAATTTTGTTAAGTAAATAATAATTGTCTAATTGTGGATATGACTTGATGTATATTTAAGCTTTTAGGTGAAAAATGGAAGATGTTCTTATCTTACCAGTGACATGTGCATCTCTAAGAAAATGTTCTTTTGTAAATAATTTACTCATTTGTATTAATTTTCGGTAATCTCCCTAACAAAATCTTTGCTATTCCTTCTAACATTTTTTATGGTTGAATTTCTCTCTGTGCTAGTATAAAACAGTATTGTGACTGCTAATGAATTTGGGGTTTCTTTTCTTTTCTTTTTTTTTTTTTTTGAGATGAAGTGTCACCTGTTGTCCAGGCTGTAGTGCAGTGGCTCGATCTCAGCTCACTGCAACCTCTGCCTCCTGGGTTCAAGCAATTCTCATGCCTCACCTCCTGAGTAACTGGAATTACAGGCATGCACCATGATGCCCAGCTAATTTTTCTGTTTTTCATAGAGACGGGGTTTCACCATGTTGGCCAGGCTGGTCTTGAACTCCTGACCTCAAGTGATCCACCGGCCTCAACCTCCCGTAGTGCTGGGATTACAGGTGTGAGCCACCACACCCAGCCTGGGATTTCTTTTCAGAGTGATGAACACGTTACAAAATTAGATGGTGGTAATGGCTCCACACCCTTGTGAATATACTAAAAATTCTGTAAATTTCACAGCTTAATATGATGAGTTTTATGATATATAAATTATATCTTGCTACAATTACTGTCCTTTGGTAAAAAGTGGCAGGTTAACTACATATGGTTATTTTATCGACTCTCCTTTCCAAAAAATTACTAAAATTATAGTAGTAAAATATTTGTAAAAGGTAAAGGATTAAAAAATATTTTCCTCCACAAAGACAGTAGAGCATTTTTAAAACGACTTTAAATCCCAAAGAAAAGGAGACAACAAGATGAAGATGATAACACAATTTTAGGAAACGTAAAGTGGATGGAGGATGTAAACAGAGTAGAGGAAGTTTCAGTCTGAGTGCTTGCAGGAGTGATGCCTAAGAAAAAAGCACATCAAAAGTTATCTGTTGAAACGCTGAGGGTCTCTACACCTGGAGCATCCAGGTATAGTGGAAAGCAAGGATCAGGCATAGACAAGCCGCACACTCAGAATGGATTCTCAGGGTCATTGCACTAACTTGCTGTGGTCACTGGAAGTTTATTATGGAGAAATTTCCTGATTCAGGAACAGTGAGGAACACTCATGTGAGTCCCTCAGGTCCCTTGTCTACTTTGAACAGAATATCAATAGCATGGTGTTCAAACTTCTGTATCTTCCTTTCCCCTGTCAGGCTGAAAAATAGATGGCTTTTCATTGAAGAAACTGAATGACTCTATGGAAAAATCCTCCAGCTACTTATATTTCTAGGTTCGTTGTTGTAAAGGCCAACATGGGTGCCTGCGGCATTCCCCAGCATCAAACCCATCCTTCTACCTGGAGCCTCCAGTCATCTCTTGAATGGCTGACTATTAAGCAGTAATAGACAGTGAAAGATCACCAGATAAAGAGGACAACTTTTGGTTAGAAGGGGAGAGATGGAAACAAATAACCAGGATGAAGAAAGGTGGAGTAAGCAAACCAATTCAATGCAAGGAGCAAAACTAACAAAGACACAAAGAAAACCACAACCAAGCAACATCCCCCTGTGTGGTAGTTACTATTTCCCTAGTTTCCTAGTTTACAGAAAATGCTATGTGCTTTGAAAAAAGAAAAGTCAGCAAATAAGAATGAAGTCTTGAAATTTAAAAATATAATTGTCAAAATGAAGTATCAAATTCAAAAAGATAGTTATAATAAATAAAATAAGAAAACTTCATGAAAGATAAAACAAGAAGTCAAAGAGTTGGAAACTAGGAAAGAGAAGAATGAGTAACAATTTAGAAGATCAATTTAGATAGTTCAAAAGCCAAATGACAGAAATTCAAGAAACAAGAAAGAGAATGTAGAAAAATAAATTAACAAAACCAACAACAAAAAGGAAGAATTTTTAGAGTGGAATTTTATGAATTTCCAGATGAAAATGCTCCACCAAGTGGGGATGAAAAAATACTCACATTGAATGATGAAATTTCAGGACAACTGGGGTCAAAATGAGATCTTGAACATTTCCAGAGGCTTAAAAAAAATCACAGAAAAAGCAACGGGCATCTGAAAGGTCTAGAACTTCTCAAAAACAACACTGGAGGGGAAGATACAGAAAAACAATGTATCATCCACATCATTTTCCTAAGGGAAAATACTTTTCAACTTAGAATTCTATACCCAAACAGGCAATCAGGTATGAGGGCAGAGTAAAGGAGTTTTCAGGGACACAAACACTTGAAAAAATTCACTTAATATATACTCTTTCTAGGAAAGGTATTGTAAGGCATGCTTCGGAAAGATGAGGATGGCATGGGATCTTGGACAAGGTGATTTCTTTCCAGCAAAGCAATGAAGGGAAGACCCAGGCCTGCGTCGGGTCTAGAGAGCAACCAGCCTGAAATCTGAACGAGATGACAGAGGATTACAGAAGACAATAGATGTGAAAGATCATTCAGTATATTGGAATGCTTAGAAATTATTAGCAGATAGTTGATAGATCTGTTGGAATATTTGGAAAAAATGATGAAGTGTAAAATTTAAAACTAAGCAGATTAAAATAAATGAATAAAATTAAAAATGGGGCGATTATTAATTCCAGGAACAAGAAATTTGTACAAAGAAAGGAAACAATCGTAGTTAATCACAAGGTTCTGTAGGAGAGAATATTTACATATTTATAATAATATAAATATTAACTAACTACATTCAGTAGGTAAGGGAAAAGGGAGAGGAAAAAGTAGAATGTAAGAAAACTACACCCTTAAAAGGAAGCCAATAACCTACCATAAATAGGTATATAAATGGCTATTTGTGTGAATTACTTAGTATATGGAAATAAATAGAGGAAAGATAGCTAAAAAAAAAAGCTTAAAATGGTTGCCTCTGGTGGCTGGGATTTTGAGTGGGGTGAGGCAGCACAAGGGACTATTGTTTTCCAACATAAGCCTTTTAATATTATTATAACTTTGCACAAGTGCTATTTTGATAAATGTAGAAACCAATTAAAATAGTACTTATTGTCACTGTGGCGTATTAGTTTGCTAGGGCTGCTGAAATAAAGTACCACCAACTGGGTGACATACACAACAGAAATGAATTGTCTCACAGTTCTCAAAACTTGAAGTTTGAGGTCAAGGTATGGGCAGTGCTGGTTTCTTCTGAGGACTGTGAATGAAGGATTTGTTCCAGGCCTTCCTCCTTGGCTTGTAGATGATCATCTTCTCCCCATGACTTCACACTGTCCTCCCTCCAAATGTGTCTTTCTGTTCAGATGTCTTCATGTAAGGACACTGGTCATGTTGCATCAGAGCCCACCCTAGCGACTTCGTAACTTGATCACCTCTGTGGTCTGTCTTCAAATCCTTATTTGAATCCAAATTCTTTTTTTTTTTTTTTTTTTTTTGGAGACAGAGTCTTGCTCTGTCACCCAGGCTGGAGTGTAGTGGTGCAATCTTGTCTCACGGCAACCTCTGCCTCCCAGGTTCAAGTGATGCTCAATTCACAGCCTCCTGAATAGCTGGGAGTTAAAATCCTCTGTAATGTTAGGCACATGACACCACACCCAGCTAATTTCTTTGTATTTTCAATAGAGAAAGAGTTTTGCCCTGTTGGCCAGGCTGGTCTCAAATTCCTGGCCAAAGTGCTGGGCTTACAGGCGTAAGCCACTGCACCCGGCCTCATTCCAAATTCTAAGATACTAGGGGTTAGGACTCCAACAAAGGAATTTGAGAGATGGGAGATGGGACACATTTTAATTCATAACATGTGGGGATTGTCAACTGTAGCCAAAGTTTCTGTGGGAAAATTCTCTGTAGTGTTAGCAAGTTTCTTAATTGTGACTGTGAGTCCTGGAAGGTCTTGCTCTATGTGGAACACAGGCTGCCATTCAAGAAGAGTGACACTGACTCAGACATGGCCTCCCCAGTGGTTCTGGGAGTGAGAGTGCCACCGCACTAAGGGCAAGCACTAACATTTAAGTAGAAATAGAAAGAGATGGCATTACGAGCATTTTGTGGAACCTCCATACTTGGGTTGCATAAATGATATATCACCCTATATATGGTGGAGTAGAAGATCAAAGATGGGACTTCCCCAAAATGTGTCATTAAGAACTTTGGTTGGAAAGATTTGAGAAGCAGAGGGTCTTTAATAAAGATAGAGTTTTGTAATATATCTACTGGATCTTGTATTTTTTAAATAGCCTGAATTAGTCTCGTTATTTTGTGAATAGAAAACAAATCCTTACAACTGCCACCCACCTCTGTTGGTAACCTTCTTTAGAGCCAGGGCCGTAAGAGTTGCATTGGTGCAGGACTCTGTATGCCAGGCATTCTTTCCACCAGTGCAAGCATATCAACTGATTTAGTCCTCACTCAAATCCTTGAGATGGGTCCTGAGATGATCCCAGTGTCAGGGCCTGCAGATTTCAAACTCTAAATCATCCTACCCTACTCCCTAGCCCTCAGTCACAGTCAGTACAACACAAGCAAAATACTGGCATCACAGTGGGAG
The DNA here is from genome assembly GCF_047675955.1 of Chlorocebus sabaeus. Lineage (NCBI taxonomy): Eukaryota > Metazoa > Chordata > Mammalia > Primates > Cercopithecidae > Chlorocebus > Chlorocebus sabaeus. Next base: position 100,329,574 of record NC_132925.1, on the reverse strand, counting down.
TGAATCAACCAGCATACGTCTGTAACTCATTTACTCAGAGAAGGAATGTTTAACTAACTATAAAGTCAGTGTATGAAGAGGCCGGGCGCGGTGGCTCAAGCCTGTAATCCCAACACTTTGGGAGGCTAAGGCAGGCTAATTACCTGAGGTCAGGAGTTTGAGACCAGCCTGAGCAACATGGCAAAACCCTATCTCTACTAAAAAATACAAAAATTAGTCAGGCATGGTTGTGGACCTCTGTAGTCCCAGCTGCTCAGGAGGCTGAGGCAGGAGAATAGCTTGAATCCGGGAGGTGGAGGTTGCAGTGAGCTGAGATAGTGCCACTGCACTCCAGCCTGGGGGACAGAACCAGATTCCATCTCAAAACAAAAACAAAAACAAAAATGTTAGTGTACAGAGAGATTATAGTCAACGTTTGTAGTCTCACTGGATTATCTCTTCAAGATTCCCTGGCTGATTCTTTACTGAGACAAGAGCCTAAAGAGAAACTTGGTGGTAATGTTGACATTTATATTACACTGTCATGCAGGGGGCTCTGGGAATTCAAAAGGCAAGGCTGCTGTTGGTTGGATTGGTTTCAGAAGTAAGCTTTCATCTTTCGAATTATTAGTGGGTAGTTCTACATATATAAAATAAATAGCAGAAGCAGAATTACAGGACCCCTGGCATTTAACAGAGCACAGAAAGGTGTGGCTCCACATTTTAGGAACATTATAAGGAAATGCCGATGTCTAAGACTGAAGCCAATAAACTGTTAATTTAATGAGATTCATCATTTGCAGAAACTATTCAACATAAGAGATGATTTATACATGTTTTTATAAATGTGAATGCATAGGGTAATTGTCATGGAAACTCCCAAATTCAATGTTAGTTGTAACTGGGCTGGATTAGACTCTTGCTAAATCAAGTGTACAAGGGCATGTGTGTGTGAATGTTAGTTTTGGGGTGTATCTATGGGTATACATGAGTGTTTTACGGAAGGAAGTGGGGATGGTTATTTAATCTACATGGAGTATAAAACTCCTGGAATTTGTCAATGTGATTGCAACATGTTCATGGCTTATGGGTATGGCTTGTTATGTAGGAGTGAGGTATATGGGGTGCTGGGTGGGATGGCACTGTGGTGGTGTAGCATGTTGGTGGAAGGGTATGTGGTTTGGTGGGGTGAGCTGGTATGTGGTGTGGTTGGACTTGGCATGGAACTTAACTGGAGTTTGTGTGGAATGAACCTGGAGGGGTGAGTTTTCACATGGGATGTTGATTATGTGGGATGTGGGAGGTAGGAAGCTGGAATACATGAATGCTGGGGGGCTGTACAGTGAATGTGGGGGGTGTGTGTGTGTGTGTGATATGGTTGTAGTTTAGCTTAGCTTTTGTTTAGATTTTCTTTTGCTCTTTGTTTTTGTCTTTGTTTGGCCTTTGTTTTGTCTTTGTTTCACTCTTTGTTTAAACTTTCTTTGGCTTTTGTTTGCTCTTTCTTTAGCCTTTTGTTTAAACTTTGTGTGGCCTTTTTGTAGTCTTTGTGTAGCTTTTGTTTTTAAGTGGATCTTCGCTGAGGACTCATCAAAAACACCTTGTGTAATGAAAAACCCAGATCTATAACCTCTCCCTATATATTCTGCATGCATTGAGGTAGGCTCAAATCCTTAGGGACCTGGTATAGACGCGGAATCTGTTTCACACAACAACTGCTATTTGAAGGTAAGAGGATTCCATTGGTTTTTATTTTACTTCATTTTATACTTTTCATCTTTAAGTGACAAGTGTACATTTTTGTATGGGCCATTTCATTATATCCCAGGGAAAACTTTCTGTAAGAATAGGCAAGATAGGGAGGACATACAAGGATGGAGAAAACAAGAACAGAGGATACCACGTTTACTCTGATGTGGGCAGGGGGCCACCTGGAATGTTCCTGCTAATGTTTGGAAATTGTATGAGCCCAAGGAGAGGCTCTGAGCCCTCATTTAGATTTCCTCAGATTCAAAGCCCTGTGTTCCTGGAGCCAGATGGATGGTAGTTCAGGCTTCTTCTTTTCTTTTCTTTTCTTTTCTTTTTTTTTTTCTATTTCTTCTTTCATTATTTGTCATGATTTAAAAATGAGTTTTTCTTCTTATATAGGAACAAATTTTTTCCTCACACAGTTGGATTTATGTGTGGGGGATGTTAGTGGAACAACAAAGCCCAAATCTTTTTGGAATTCTGCCCCCTGTAGACCAACAACCTTAAATGGAAAGGCACTAATGCTTTGTCTGATACAGAATATCTTTGAAACAACAGGGAGTTTTCAGTTCTATGGATGACAGAGAAAGGAAAAAATATTATGTGTCAGGGAGGCCAGTAATAAACTTGGCCTACAGAGAGCTGAGCGACCGAGGCCGCGAGCTAGGTGAGATGCCGGTGGCCGTGGGTCCCTACGGACAGTCCCAGCCAAGCTGCTTCGACCGCGTCAAGATGGGCTTCGTGATGGGTTGCGCCGTGGGCATGGCGGCCGGGGCGCTCTTCGGCACCTTTTCCTGTCTCAGGATCGGAATGCGGGGTCGAGAGCTGATGGGCGGCATTGGGAAAACCATGATGCAGAGTGGCGGCACGTTTGGCACATTCATGGCCATTGGAATGGGCATCCGATGCTAACCATGGTTGCCCACTACATCTATCCCTTCCCATCAATCCCAGCCCACGTACTAATAAAAGAAAGTCTTTGAGTAGTCAAAAAAAAAAAATAAAAAATAAAAAATAAACTTGGCCTACAGTACTAGCAGGAAAACGGGGAAAGGACTTTTTAATGCTTTGTGAATAAATCAGGGAGGCAGAGAGCAAGCTGCTGCCAGGTGTGCGGATATGCTGTTTCGTGACTATTTAGAACAGCAGGAGACTTGTTGGTGAGTGAGTTTCAAAAATTGTTTCAGATTTTCAGAAAAGTTGCAAACAATACAAAAAATTTCAGGTGCACCCAAATTACCCAGATATTCCTGTTTTACCATATTTCCTTTATCATTCTCTTTCTCTCTCTGTATCCATATATATGTGTGTATATATAAAAATATATGTGTGTATATATACACACATATATTATATATAATATATGCATATATACACACACATATAATTAATTTTAATTAAAATTTATTTTAATTAGAATTAATTAAAATTAGAAAATTAATATTGAGAAAATACTATTTTTAAGTCTAGAGATATCTAGATTTCATCAATTGTCCAAGGAGCCAATTGAGAACCATGCATGACCTTTTGTTGTCCTGTCCCCTTAGCCTCCTTTAATTTGGAACCATACCTGAGGAAGCTTTGACCTAGACAGTTTTAGAGAGTATAAGCCAGTTATTTTGCTAAATGTCCCTCAGTATGGGTTTGGTCTGCACTTTTCTCACAATTATGCAGTTTTCAAAGGAATATACTTGCGTTTTAGATCATACAAATCCAAATTCATACTTGAATCTGAGTATACAATTTTAAAATTCAAGGTCTTGTTTACCTAATAGTTACTAGGATTTTAAATTAGTACCTAAAATCTTCGTACACCAAATTGCCAAAAATTAAAAATCTAGAGCTTTTACAGATAATTCCCGAGGAATCACCAAAAGTGTATAAGTATTGCCCTTGGATTATAAATGGCAATTATAGTGACCTGTACATGAACTTATAGGCTTAAAGTGAGGTATTCAATTTACATTACTTGTGTGTGTTGGATTCATGTCTACTGCTCTCTGAATATTAGTTTAATAAATGTAATAATTCCTTTCTAAGTGCAACCATTTGCTGAAAGCAGATACGGCTCAATAGAGTTTCCCTGGGTAGACACTCCAGGCTGGCTGGCGTCCTCTTTGTTAACTTAACAAAAAGATCTTCCTAGTAGTAGGGGTGGAGTTAGCTCTGCCTATTAAAAAATTAATTTGGGCTTATATTACTACTAGTATGATCACTGAGGTTCAGAAAGATGAGGTAGTGAATAATAATATAATAACTAGAACCTCAGTGAAACAGTCTCTATCAACCTCAAGTCTGGAACATCACCATTCCAAGTTCTTTTCCAGCTCCTCCTCTGGCATGAGGCCTGAGTCCTTTCCCAGCTCCTCCTCTGGCACGCTGGCATGCCCCTCTTGTACTTGTTTCCATTCAGTTCTGCATTACCTGCTACAATGGCCCAGTGGCAACACCCAGAGAGCTAGTAATTACACATAGAAGGAATCTAACATATACTGAGAAATAGACACCACAGCGCTCCCAAGAAGCAACAGGTGTGTAGAGGCATTGACTCAGTTACCAGATCCACCATCTCTGCAAGCGCAGAGCAGAGCTCATTTCTCCACACAGTATGTTTGCACTCATGTGGATGAGGGCTTCTGGTGTCTTCAAGTCCAGTGGGTTTTCTATAACTACTATAGAGAACCTTGTGGTGGTTTCCTCAGAATCACCAAGGTTAACTTCAAGTCCCTACCCCTGAGAGGAGTTCCTGGTAGAGACAGAACTCTCATTTCCTTTGTAAGTAAGAGAACTTCTGTTCGGAAGTGGCTGGCAGTTTTATCATTCTAGAGATAGAGGCTTTGACTTCCCAGCAGACTTACTTTACTTTGAGAAAATTACTGACATGAATTCCTTAGATTAACAAATATAAAATATCCTCTTTTTTTTTGTTTGTTTGCAGAGAAAACACTGAAGTCATAAAAAATTTAAATGCAGAGCAGTTGGTTAACCTATTGTATGATCTTTGTAGTACTGTGAACACATTGTGGCTTTAACAAGACTGTTCTCTGGATGACATAGATTAACTTTTTTCTCCTAAATATCAAATTAGGTTAAAATTTTGGAGTTCTGTACATAGTGCTATTTAATATTGAGGAACTCAACTACTGGGAAAATGTAGCATTAGCTATTATGACTGTTTCATCTGGGCCATGAAAGTCACTCTGTAGTTTGATAAAGTGTTTTCTACTTAAAAGACTACTCAAAGATATTTCCAAGATGGACCATCCTGGAGTAAAAAATGAGGGCCCCCTTCTCTCACTCAGCCAAAAAGAATTGGGGACCACTGGCCAGGCGTGGTGGCTCATGCCTGTAATCCCAGAACTTTGGGAGGCTGAGACAGGCAGATCACTTGAACTCAGGAGTTTAAGAACAACCTGGGCAACATGGGGAGATCCTATCTCCACAAAAAATACAAAAATTAACCAAGCGTAGTGGTGCGTCCCTATAGTCCCATCTACTTTGGAGACGGAGGCTTGAGGATCACTTGAGCCTGGGAGGTAAAGGCTGTATTAAGACATGTTCGTGCCACTACACTCCAGCCTTGGTGACTGTCTCAAAAAGAAAAGTGGGACTCTGTTTCAAAAAGGAAAAAAAAAATAATTGGGGGCCAGGACATGGAAGGGTTGGGAGGCCAGAGAGTCTTGTGGAATAGGGGTTAAGCTGCTTCCCGCAACGTGGAAATCTGTGGGGCTGTACTTGGCCCCTAGGATTAGATCCCATCATGTGCTGCAAGAGTGACTTCTTATAATAGCTGTGCAGGCCACTCTGGCTTCTGTTGCTTCTGTCACCCTTAAAGCATTAGCTAAATACCTGGTGTCAACTGTGCTCTGGGTGGTTAAGGAAACTTCCTGTTTTAAAATGTACTTCTGATTTTGTTTTTGTTCAGGCATGGTGAGGTCAACCAGATCAGGAGATGGTTGCCATGGAAAAGACAGTGTTTTACTCATCACTCCCAGGAGGAGGGGGAATGTGGGGAAGGGCCACCTGGCCACATGGGGAAGCACCAAGGTCTTAGGTCAGGAGTCAGAAGGAGTGAGGGTGAAAAAGCGTGGGTGAGAGCCTTTATTGTGGTTTTTGTTGGGAGAAATGGCCTAGGCAGAGTAAGCAGAAGAGGCATGCTTAAGATTGGCTAGTTTGAATAATTTCATGGGGTTCTAAGGGGTAGGAGCTGTCTGGTATCTGGTCCTGGAGTGATAAGGGCAGAAGAATATTAGTTCAACTTGTAAGAGCTCAATAAAGGAGGTAGTTGGTGAATTTGGGTTCTGGACTGGTTGATTTGCTTATAAATGGCAGCTCACAGGGGAGGCAATTGCTATCTCTAGGAATCAGCTAGCCCTGGGAGGGGCAGCATCTCCAGGGTCAGCAATGCCCCAGATGCCAGAGCATCAAGAAAGAATACAGAAAATAAGATCATTTCCCACAGAATATATGTATCAAAACATCACACACTGTACACCATAAAAACAAAGGAGAAGCAGCACAGGAAGCTATAAGGTTGTGTAATAAGGGTGCTTGAGAGTTAATCTAGACTAAGTGGCTAAGAAGGTTTTCCCTGAGGGAGGCATATTTGACTTGAAATCTTGTGTTCTTGGGCAGCTGTTACACAAGTAAAGTGAGCTGGGGAGGTATTTCTGGAAATACTAGTCCAAGGTAGAAGGAACCATAATGCATTGAGACAATTGAATATGGTTGAAATACAGAGAGACAGGAGCTAAATATGTTTTTTAGCTCTATTTTTAGCTCTATTTTTCTTCACTTGGCTGGTTTTCTGAATGCTCCAAACAAGGGATTTGAGAGTTCCTACTCCAATCACTGACACTTGATGGTTTATGTAAGTTATTGTCATAAAAACATATAAATGGCATTAACTTAAATGAAACACAGACTCAAATTACTCAAATTCCAGTCACTGGCACTTGATGGTTTAAGTAAGTTATTTAATAAAAACACATGGATGGCATTAACTTAAATGAAACACAGACTCAAATTACAGTGATGTGTTGGTTAACAACAAGGATATGTTCTGAGAAATGAGACATTGGACGATTTAGTCATTGTGTGAACATTATAGAGTGTACTTACACAAACCTAGATGGTACAGGCTACTTAACACAATGGTAAATATTTGTATGTCTAAGCATAGAAAAGACACAATAAAAATACAATATTATAATCTCATGGGGCCACCATTGTTTAAATAATCCCTGATTGACTGAAATGTTGTTATATGGCAGATGATTATACATGGAACACCTGAATTATACACATCATCCCCTAAAAAGCCATTTTTCCCTAATTGCTTCTCCCCTTCCATTAAATTTTAATACTATGGATGTACAGTATGTCTGTTTATGTATTGTACATATTTGTGCTTTGCACATAAAAAGAGAATTCTCACATAAGTCTGAGATTGAAAAAAAATTAAATAAAGCAAGTAAGGTTTTTTTGCCCCACTGAAGATCCAGTTTTCATCTCTTGGAGGGGATATTACCCACGTTGTGAATACATGCAGTATGCCCTTTACATTGCTTTCTTTAATGTTAACATCTTATGTAACTGTGTAGCACAACTAATAAAACTAATAAATTAACATTGATACATTTTTTTTGTTTTTTTTTTGTTTTTTTTTTTTGAGATGGAGTCTTGCTCTGTCACCCAGGCTGGAGTGCAGTGGCCGGATCTCAGCTCACCGCAAGCTCCGCCTCCCAGGTTTATGCCATTCTCCTGCCTCAGCCTCCCGAGTAGCTGGGACTATAGGTACCTGCCACCTTGCCTGGCTAGTTTTTTTGTTTTGTATTTTTTAGTAGAGACGGGGTTTCACCGTGTTAGCCAGGATGGTCTCGATCTCCTGACCTCGTGATCCGCCCGTCTCGGCCTCCCAAAGTGCTGGGATTATAGGCTTGAGCCACCATGCCCAGCCACATTGATACATTATTAATTAACTATAGAGTCTGATCACATTTCACAAGTTTTCCCACTAATGTTCTTTTTCTGTCAGGCACTAATCCAGGATACTGCGTTGCATTTAGTTATCAGGTCTCTTTAATTTTCTCTAACCTATGACAATTCCTCAGTTTTTCCTTGTCTTTCATGACCTTGGGACTTTTAAAAAACATTGATAAGTTGTATATAGTGTCCTTCAATTTGAATTTTTCTGATGTCTTTTCATGATTAGGTTGAAGTTATATATTATTGAAAAGAATTACACAGAGATGATATGTGCTTCTCATATCAGAGAATAAATGAGGATGATCTGTCTTATTACTGGTGATGTTAACCTTGATCATTTGGCTGAGATGATACTTCCCAGATTTCTCCACTTTAAAGTGATTGTTCTTTTCTTTTCAGTTAGTTAATATTTCTTGGGGGGATATTTGGAGATGATACAAATATTGTGTTTCTCCTTACACTTTCATCTACTAATTTTAGCATCCATTAGTCAATGATGCTTGCAGAAATTATTATTGTGGTATTCTAATAGTGATTTTCTATTTCCCTCATTGCTTCTACATGTATTAATTGGAATGATTCTTTAAGGAAGATTATCTCTTCTACTCCATTTATTTATTTATTCAGTTATTTATTTATATCAGTATAGGCCCAACAATATTTATTTTATTCCTTGGTTTATAATCCAATACTATTCTTATTTACCTTCTTGCTCAAATAACTTTGGTAGGAGCTCTTTTAGGTTAGCTCCTGTGCCTTTTTCACATGTTGCCAACCTCTCTGAGCATTTTCAGACATCACAATTTGTTCCAGGATAAACTTGTATTTTCTCTCAGTCTCAAATCAATCACCTCTTCAATAAGCCATGATTCCTTTTACTGGACACTTTACCAGTCTAGCCTAGTACACTGATGGTAGTTTAAAAAACAAAATTTTGGTATTACTTGTTGTATCAGTTCATTCTTGCATTGCTATAAAGAAATATCTGACACTAGGTAATTTATATAAAAAAAGAAGCTTAGTTGGCTCATGGTTCTGCAGGCTGTACAGGAAGCATAGCAGCTTCTGTTTCTGAGGAGGCCTCAGGAAGCTTCCAATCATCACAGAAGGCAAAGGGGAAGTGAGACATCTCAGATGGTGAGAGCAGGAGAGAGAGAAAGAAAGAGAGAGAGGGAGGAGGTGCTGCATACTTTTAAGCAACCAGATATCATGAGAACTCACTATCGTGAGGACAGTACCAAGGGGGACGCTGCTAAACCATTCATGAGAAACCATGATCTAATCGCCTCCCACCAGGGTCCACTTCCAACTCGGGGGATTGCATTTTAACATGAGATTTGGTGGGGATACACAGCCAAACAATATCTGGTATATTCCTTGCTATTGGGGTGCTACTTCTTCTAAAGCTTCTCAGCAGACAGAGCTAGGAAATCTGTGTGTGTACACTAACTTACATATGCACACACCTATATTTATTTCTGTATTTCTGACTCCAATCTAGCAGCACAAGTTTCATTCTAGCCTTCTTCCTTTCCTTTTTTGTAACCTCATTCTTTGGATAGTAAGAAACTGGATTCTCATTATCTATAATGTATTTATTTGCTTAATTCTACTATTGTAGGATTATCTAAACTATTTTTCAAAGTTACTTCAGCCATATCCTTTTTTTCCCCCTTCCCTTCAGTGTGGTTATGTGATTCATTTCATTTGATTTATTTATTGTAGTCAGTTTCATTAGTTACAGCCTGCATTCCATCTTGGATTCCTTCTGCTTCCCCACATGGTGATTGATTTATTTTGTTTGATTTTTTTAAAAAAATTCTTATTTTTTATGGAAAAGCCTCATTTTGTCATACATTATGTTTATCTTTTCTCTACTTTCTTTAACATATCAATAATGATCATCTCTGGGTCTGTTTCCATTGACCGTTAAAAAAAAAATTGGTATCCTTTTCCTGTTTCTTTAAATGTCTGGTAATTCTTATTGTATGCTGGACATTGTGGATAATAGATTGTAGAGGTTCTGGATTACCTTAAATTACCAGAGAGCCACTCTGATCCTGTCAAGTCTTGGTTTTAGGCCTTGCTAGGTCAGATCTATTTTATTTTTGCATTTACTTCTATGAGTTGTCCCTATTCTAGGGTGAGAGCTTTCTGGGGTCTCAAAAGATTGGAATGTTCACCAAGGTCTCACAATGTCTCCTCATTGATATGTGAATTCAGATATTTCTGCTTGGTTATCAGCCTCTTAGCAAGAATTTTTAAGGGGCTTCCCACAGTTTCACCCTGCAATTGTGCAACTTTGGATTTGGCCAAGGATCTGAGAGAAATTATATACAGTCATGCACTGCATAAAGTGTTTTGGTCAATGACAGTGGTGGTCCCATAAGATGATAGTAGAGCTGAAAAATTTGTATCATCTAGTGATGCCATGGCTGTCATAACATCATAACACATTACTCATCTGTTTGTGGTAATGCTGATGTAAACAAATCTACTGTGCTGCCAATTGTATAAAAGTATAGCACATACAATTATGTACAGTACATAATACTTGGTAATGATGATAAATGACTATGTTACTTGTTTATATATTTATTATAATATACTTTTTATTGTTATTTTAGAGTGTGCTCCTTCTACTGTATTAAAAAAAGGTAGCTGTAAAACAGCCTCAGGCAGGTTCTTCAGGAAGTGTTCCAGAAGAAGACATTGTTGTCATAGGAGATGACAGCTCCATGTGTGTTATTGTCCCTGAAGAACTTCCAGTGGGATGTCAGGTGGAGGTAGAAGACAGTGATATTGACAGTCTTGGCCCTGTGTAGGCCTAGGCTAATATGTGTGTTTGCATCTTAGTTTTTAAGAAAGAAGTTTAAAAAGTAAAAAATAAATTAAAAATTTTAAAAATAGAAAAAAGCTTATAGAATAAGAATATAAAGAGAAAATAATTTTCTTTAGCTACATGATAGCTACATGATGTGTTTTAAGCCAAGTGTTATTACAAAAGAGTCAAAAGTTAAGAAAATTCAAGTTTATAAAGTAAAAAGTTACAGTAAGCTAACATTTATTTTTGAAGAAGAAAAAATTAAAAAAATAATTCTAGTGTAGCTTAAGTGTACAGCATTTATAAAGTCTATAGTGTATACTGTAATGTCCTAGGCCTTCACATTTACTCACCACTCATTTACTGATTCAACCAGAGCAACTTCTGGGCTTGCAAGCTCCGTTCATGGTAAGTGCCCTATATAGCTGTACCATTTTAAATCCTTTATACTGCATTTTACTGTACATTTTCTATTTTAGATATGTTTCAATATGCAAATCGTTAAATTACTGTTGCATTACAGTTGCCTACAGTATTCAGTACAGTTACATGCTGTACAGGTGTGTAGCCTGGGAGCAATAGGCTATACCATGTAGTCTAAGTGTGTAGCAGGCTAAACCATCTATGATGTTTGTGCAATGACAAAATTGCCTAATGATTCAGTTTTCAGGATTTATCCCTGTCATTAAGCAACACATGACTGGATATTTTCCCAGTGGTTCCCTATTGTCTGTTGTTCTCCCCTCCACCCTTCCAGATTCCCGTGGCCTTAGCATCCCATAACTCCTACCCCTGTTTCTTCCCATCTCTCCCAGGAATGTTTTTTCCTGTACAGCAGATTGAAATATATCTTCACAGAAAAATCCAGGATGAATGTAGAGTTTTGCTTCCTTTCTCTCAAGGATCATAGCCCTGCAATGATTGCCATTCAGTGCCTGAGAATAATTCTTCTGTGTATTTTTTTCAGCTTTATTGTTTCAGCAGGAGTTTAAATTCAATACTTGCTACTATATCACAACTGATCATTTTTCTTTTTCTCTCTTTCTTTCTTTCTCTCTTTCTTTCTCTTTCTTTCTTTCTTTCTTTCTTTCTTTCTTTCTTTCTCTCTCTCTCTCTCTCTCTCTCTTTCTTTCTTTCTTTCTTTCTTTCTCTCTCTCTCTCTCTCTCTCTCTCTTTCTTTCTTTCTTTCTTTCTTTCTTTCTTTCTTTCTTTCTTTTCTTTTCTTTTCTTTTCTTTCTTTCTTTTGAGATGGAGTCTTGCTATGTCACCCAGGCTAAAGTGCAGTGGTGTAATCTCGGCTCACTGCAACCTCCACCTCCAGGGTTCAAGCGATTCTCCTGCCTCAGCCTCCCAAGTAGCTGGGATTACAGGCACCTGCCACTGCGCCTGACTAATTTTTGTATTTTTAGTAGAGACAAGGTTTCAGCATCTTAGCCAACTGGTCTCGAACTCCTGACCTCGTGATCCACCTGCCTCGGCCTCCCAAAGTGCTGGAATTACAGGCGTGAGCCACCGTGCACGGCCCTGATCATTTTTCTAAATAAGAAGCTTGTAGACTCATAGGATTTCAATTATCCTGTCAAGCAGAGGGGAGAAAAGAAACATGCTAGTGATCCTTATCTGATTTCACTTAAAACTCTTACAAGGATTTCTATAGTTCATTACGCAAAGTTTTCAATTACATCCTTATTACTAGAATAGAAATGATCAACTAAGAGAAACAATCAGAATTACAGGGTTCTTTTGGAGGCTATTTTTGTGTCTAGAATCTTTATAATCTTATAAGATCTTTTTTTTTCTTTCCCCAAATAGCCCTTCCAAGATCTGATATATATTAATAAGGAATGGGACCAAGGGTTATGAATAGTCATGTAAACTTCCATATTTCATAGGAAAACAATATTAATATCCTCTGGAGTTCTCAATTTAATGCTTTATCAAACTGGATTTTTTCCTGTAATTTACAGCACAAAGAACACATCTCTTCTTTGAACACATCTCTTCTTTGAGAGCCGTAGAAAAGGAGGAGGATATTCCTTAAGCTCCTTTCTTGGGATGATTTATTTGATTGTGAAGATTTGTGTTTTTAGACCCAGACTCTGGAATTTCATTTATCAAGTTTATAAGCAAAAATTAGGCTTGCAAAGCTCAACTTTACTAGGAGAAATGAAAAAAGAACTACAGATTTTTTATATAATGACAGTGAATTAACTGGACATATAGCATTTTTTTTCTGTATAATGTTAAGGTGGTTATTAAAAGTTTACATGTGATTTTGTGACTATATCTTTCCTCCATCCCTCAGCTGTCAGATGGCATGTAGATCAAATGTCATAATGCTCCCTAGGATTGTGAGAGTGAAGCTCCATATATAACACACTTGAATTAACTGCAACCTGAGTAACCAAAACACTGTATTAACCAGAGCATATTCTACTGCTTCACTTTTAGGAAAAAAAAAAAAGAAGCAAATGATACCAAGACAAGCTCATAACAGAGATCCAATCAGCAGATGTGTACGGATGAAAATACAGGTACAAATGAATTGCTTATAGCCTTTTGGATCTGCATCTGAATTTTTGTGTAATGATGACTAGTATTCAGAATGTCACAGTAGAATGCAGAATCAGCAAAAGAATGAGCAATCAAATTTTCAGTAAGAGTTAAACACTTCCTTAGTATGTCCAGGTGGCTCACCCTATTCTAGGTTCTGGGAGCAGAAATATATAAAAAAAAATTTATCTACCCCAGAGGGTCTATGACCCAAGCCACCGTGTGTCTGTACTTGACAAACCCACTTATCATGCACAGTGGAACAGCCATTCTCTGATAAACAGACTTCCTCCCTTTATATTCCCAAACTCTCTGCAGGAGAGCCCTTCCATCTTTTTGTGTTAACTGAATCTAGCCTGTTCTCTGAGAACAAGGCTTTATGTGTTAGCCTTTCAAATGAAGGCCACTTTACACTCCAGGTAGCTCCAGGTTTGAGAGTGGGGTCAGTGTCCTCCCCATTGCCACTTTTAGGCTACTATGCCTTCACCCTCTAGTTAAATCTCTGCATTTTGAAGCTTGTGCTGCATTCCTGCCAGACTTCACTGGGCCTCCAAGTCGCACCTCCTCCTTTGCTGATGGTTTTTCACTGGGCTGCCCACTCCCTCTCCACTTAGGTGACTTTACTCTTTACTTGAATGAACTATTCACCACTCCAGTGAATTATCCACTCTGCTCATCCATCTATTGTCATTGTGTGACCATTGTCAATACCTGAAACGACTCCATCAACCAAACAGTGCAAACATCTAGCATCTCATTCACCATTTTCCTTTCTTTTCATTTGTTATACATATCCCATTACAAGTCTTCTTTCACTAGGTGCTTCTAGTTGACTTGCCCTTTCACCTCCCATTGATTTACCTATCCATTCATCTATCACCTTTTTCTACCTTCTATTTTCTTCACATTACTGATAGATTCTAGGATCCATCACGTCAATTTTTCTCTTGCAAATTGTCTGGTGAATTCCACCCGGGATGAACCTATCCATCTCCTCTATGTCTACACTCAGGCTGCTAAGAAAAACTGAAGAATAACAGAGTGAAGCAGATTTGTATTTCTGCAAATTAATGGTCAGCGACCTCAACTAGACTCTCAAAACTGGCCGGTCTAATTTCTACAAAATCTCTCTTAAACCCATTCTATTCCTCTCAAGCCTCCAACTCTCTTTTTCTCAGCATTTTTCCATTTCACTGGAAAAATGGAAACTATTAGATGGAGACTTCATACGGTCAAAAGCCTTCTCTCTTCTAACAAAGGCCAACGATTTTGCATGTGGTCTGCACTCTAGCTCCTCAGGTTTTTCTCAAGAATATTAATTATTTCCTTTCTTTCTGATATTATTTCTATTTCTTCCTCTCTACATCCCATTAGCACTTATGCATGCTCCAATTTATCTCATTACTACAAATAACTCAACAAACCAGCCAAACATCTCCCTCTGTCCCCACAAAGGACCCTTTGCAAACCACATGCTTCTCTGGCTACTACCAGTCTCTCCCACTGTTCTCAAATTTCTGGGCTGGGTTGCCCATAGTTTCTCTTTCTGTCTTTAGTCACTATTCCCTCCATAAACCCTCAAATTCAACTTCTGTTTCAACAACTCCATGGAATCAACTCTTGCTAAAGTCACCAATTATTTTCATACTACTTAATCAGATGTACTCTTGTAGTCCTCATGTCATGCCACCTTTCAGAATCATTCTACAAAGTCGACCATTCCTTCTATTGAAATACTTTTTCCCTTTGATTCCCATGATGTCACATGCTCCTAGTTTCTCTTCTACCTCTCTCATTCAGTCACCAAGTCAATCCCATCCACTCTCATGGCTTCAATTGCTACCTATACTCCAACAACTTTCAAATTCTATCTCTAGCTAACTTCTCCTCTGAAATATTCACATGACATCTTCATCTAGAAACCTTCAAACACCTCTACTTGAATGCATTAAAAGTGAACTCACGCTTCTGTTTTTTCCCCAAACCTTTTTCTCCAGTAGATACTTCCAACACCTATCTAATTGCTCAAATGACATACCTTGGATATACCCTTGATTCCTTCTCATTACCACTTCTTATGTGCAACGAATTACCAAGTCTTGTTAATTCTACTCTTGGAATATTTTGTCACCACCATCATTACTCACATGGCCTTCTGGACTGGGCTTTGCCCACAAAAACTATTTTCCTCAAAGCTATGGAAGTGAGCTTACAAAAATGCACCTCTGATTATGACATATTTCTACTTTAATATCCTTCAGTATATTAAGGATTTCCCTCCCTTCTAGTATTTTTTGACTTACAAAGTGTATCAGTTCACAACTCAGCCTCTGATTTCCTCTCTAGCCCATCCTGCTCCATTCTCCTTCTTACATACGTTGTTGTAGTCGCACTGGTCTTGTTCTAAGTCCTCAAATGTACCTCCCCAACCCCAACTCAGAGCCTTCTGTCCCAAACACTCTAGGCTTACTCCTCTCTCTCCTGCAATAACATTGACTCACTCTTCAGCTCCTACCCTCCAAGAAGCCTTCCCTGACCTCTTATCCTAGTTAAGATCCTCATCTACATAGACTCATTGCCAACTGTACTTTTCCTTCAAGGCACTAGTCACAAATCTAATTAAACAACTACTTCTGAAGATGGTACTTGTTTAACGTGTGTCCTCCTTGCTAGAATGTGCACTCCTGAGGTCAGGGTCTTTGTTCATTGTCATATTGTCAGGGGCTAACTTTATGTTTGGCTCATCATATGTGCTCAGTGACTGCTTTTTTGAATGAATGAATGATTTTAATATAACATGGTAAGTATAAAGATGGAGGCATAGAGATTGCAAAATGGAACAGAGATAAGTGGCATTTCATTCAGCCGAGGAAGTCTACCAGTGTAATTGCTATTGTGCGACTCAAATGATGATCTTGAACACCAAATTTGGGAATAGGATGGTCAACAACCTAGTGCTTATTTCAGCTTGTGTCTCCAGCTTGGCCTCTTCTTTGTCTCTCAAAGAATGGAACCCCTGGAAAACCCAAGGCAGCTTAGTAGCTATCACCATTTACTAGTTGTAGGCGGAGCAATAATTTAACCCATCAGATAATCTGAGTTCTCTTCTTAAGTCCCCTGCTATGACCATAGATCATTTAGGTTTTTCTATAAAGCAATACAATTTGGGAGATTGGTTGTCTTCCCCATCATTCAGGAAAGAATTATAAGAGGATTTGTTTTACCTGCATATGTATACATTCAAAATCCTATCATTTTCATAGGAGAAACAAACCATCCTTATTTCCTTATTTCTTACACCACAAACACTGGATTAAGAAAGGCAAATAATTGTAAAACCTAGTACACTTTGAAATTAGGATGCTTTCTATGGAGAGACAATTTTATGCCAAAACCTTAATTTTTAAACTACCCTTGCTGGGAACCTGACAAAAGCAGCCCGAGTCCTACATCACATCCCAGGGGACAGAAGCACCTGGGGATTTTTAAGACACTTTCAATCCAATCAGTTTCAACGTTCATTCATTGAGTGGATGGTGAAACAGAACGCTGAGAATTCAGACAGAAACTCTGTTCTCAAAGAGCTCATGCTGAGGTTGCAGACATATAGCCACATTATTATAACATAATCCACAAATAGAAGTATATACAAGTTATAAAGATAGCCCAGAGAGGGACAGATCTTTTTGGGGGATCAAATCCTGATGAGGTAAGACCTCAGCTGGGTTGTTAAGGATGAAAAGGTATTTACCACACAAACATGATGGGGAAAAGGCATTCCAGGGAAAGGTCCATCTTCTGATCACAGGATAATGCTTCTGGCCTGTACCAGCAAGAAATGGTGTGGGAGGTGAAGGACAGAGACCAAGCCATGAGGGGTCTATGTGCCATATTAACTGAGAAAAAAGGACTTGGTTCTGTAACTAAGGGGATCCTTAAAGTTTTTGAGTAGGGACAGATATAATCAAATTTCACATCATCTCTGTGGCAATGTGGTAGATAGATAAGGGAAAAGTGAGTCTAGAGTCAGGGCTGGCCAGCAGATAAACGGAGAGACCAGCTGGGACTGCCTGTCCCCTCAGCCTGTGGAATATTCATCCACATACAATTTCAGGCTAAATTTGAGTGTTCATAAGCTAAAACCATGTATTGTATAATTTTAGATACAAGAAACTGAAGGGTATCATGTTATTTACGTAACATTCAGAAAACTACTGCACTTCTTGAATGTTTATCTGGCCCCACTATAATAAGTGAAGGTTTTACTCCTGAAATGTTGCTAAATAAATTATCTGTATGCTAAAGATAACAACCTTAGGTCACACCTTTTCCTTTCCCTTAGAATAGCTGGAAGCATGTAGAGTTTGTTCATCAGAAGGGACTTTTGCACAACTTTATGAGATAGTTGCAGGTGGGCAGTGTGGTTCTTGGACCACATTAGTTGGTCCTTGTTGCCTAAAACAAAGCAAAACAATGAGGGCATTTAACATGGCTTTGTTTTGTGTCCCCACATGGGCCTTCAAAATAATTAGGACTCTCTTATGTTTTCATTTTTTCATAGTCTTAGCAGGTCCCCACATCAGTATTAGATTTTGACATCTTGCTGCTTTCTGTGGAAAAGCACCCAGATTCCAAATAAATATGTGTATGAAATTTTCCATTACCTGGCCCTGGTTTGTCACCAATAATCTACTGTTCAACATTGATTGTACTAATTTGTAAACATAATCGTTGTCACGGAGACAAATGGATAAACAAGGACAGACAGATAATGACATCTTTAGAGACAGCATGTAGTAGTTACAGCTAACCTTTGGGTCCTAGATTTTTGTGTTTTTGCTCCTGTGGACTGACGAACACAGAAGCCATTGTTTTTTAGTGTGTGAATCTACACTCAGAGAAAAAGGCTCAGCCTCTGGTCTGAGAGGATTAGCAAGGTTTTAGAGACTACTAAAGGTCTCTAAGGGTGAATGTGGAATGAAATTACTCTTCAGGAAACATGGATAATTTTTATCACAGCTAAGGAGTTGGGGCTGAGCAGTTTTTGGAAGGCTGTGAAAGTTTTTGAAAGGCATATGTGAAAACCTGGACCAGGAGTGGAATCTTTGGACCCCCAGTTATTATTCCAAAATAGCCCTTGTAGAAGCACCCGTGTGCACTCCTCACTTGCAGGAAGTCGTGGCTTCTTTCTGACAGCCTGGGGCTCACCGGCCTGTGGGAGTTCCTCTCACCAAGTGCGAGTCCAGTCAGTGGTGGTTGAATGGAGCCACCTCCCTCGCCAGTGCCTCTGATTGGCTGCTTCCCCCTACCCCCTACCTGACGTCATTTCCCGTTTTTGAGGACCAATCAGGATGGACACAAATGATGCTTCCTTACTATCCTTTGCCTTTCTCTGAGTACTACATAGTTAAGAATATTTGTAATATGATTGCTAGCTATAAAAGATACCTCATTTTATATTATTTCTCCATTTGTCTACTTTTCTTTTAAATTTACAGTTTGTTTTTAATGTAAACATCCTGGTTACTAAAACTTTATACGTTTATATGTTGGAATATTTTCTTCTATACCAGTACTGGTCTTTTAACTTGTAACCTCAGCTGTATAAAATAATCCTTTTAGTCTATAAAATAGTCTGTATGATTTGCTTTCCTCCTGTTCAAGTTTGCTGTGTTAGAAGGAGCATAGTGTCAGGGTTAGGTATACATTCTAGTTTACCTTGGTTGGGGTCCTGGGACTCCATTTACTAGCTCTGTGATCTTGGTTGAGTTATCTGACTTCTCTGAATCTCTCATTTGCAAAACGGGGCTATTATGAGGTTATGAGGATGAAATAAGTTAAATATGTAAAGCCCTTGAACAGTGCCTGGTTTGTATCTCATTCCACGTGTTTGCTATTGTAATTTTTTTTCTAGGGTATTTCTTCTAATTTCTTCTTGTCTTTTTTTAGGGTAGTCCATCCATTTCCTGACTATTAAATAAAATAAAATAAATAAAATTACTCCCTCTGTTGTGATCCATGCTACTATACATATGTGTAGTGTATGTGTAGGGTACAGTATGAAAGTACATACTATACTTCCAGCCACTTCCTCCGAAGGGGCTCTTCCCCGACTGTGTGTGCGGGTTCCTGTTTGTCTACGGACTCTCTTCACTTGATGTCAGGCTATTTAACTTTTACCCATCTTCTTGATTCTTGTAGAATGGTATCAATTGTTATAATCTCTGTCTTTTTGATAATTGATGAGTTTGAATGTATTTTTATATGCTTAAGGGTCATCCGTGACTTCCTCCTGTGTAAATTGCCTTTTCATATGATTTGCCCAATTTTCTTTTGGGTTGCGTTTTCTTAATGATTTGTAAGAGTTCTTTAAATATTCTGGGTAGGAATTATTTGTATATTATGTGTGTTGCGTTCTCCCAGTGTTCCTTAACTTTTGACTATGTTTATTGTGTCTTTTGATGTACAATAGCTTTTATTTGTTTTTTAACTTCTGTTTTTAGAGACAGAGTCTGGCTTTGCTGCCCAGGCTAGAGTGCCGTGTTGTGATCATAGCTCACTGCTACCGCCATCTCCCAGGCTCAAGAGATCCTTTCACCTCAGCCTTCTGAGTAGCTGGGACTACAGGCATGTGATATCATGCCAAGCTAATTAAAAAAAAAATGTAGGGATAGTCTTGCTATGCTGCCCAGGCTTGTCTCAAACTCCAGCCTGGCCTCAAATGATTCTGCCTCAGCCTCCCAAAATACTGGGATTACAAGCATGAGCTACCATGCCCAGCCAGTAGTTTTTAATTTTGATGTAATCACTTCTCCTTGCAAGTTAATTTTATCAACATTATTTGTTGAAGAATCCATCTGCCCCCTACCAATTTATAATAATATTCCTATCATATATCAAGTTCTCTTGTTAATATGGATGTGTTCCTGAGTTCTATTTTTGAATAGAACTGTTCCACTTGTCTGTTTCTGGGCAATGGCACATATTTTAATTACTATTGCTTAGTAATGTGTTTGGATATCTGGTATGAAAAGTCCTGTCATTCTTTTTAGAATTTTCTTTTTCTTTTTCTTTTCTTTTGAGACAGAGTCTTGCTCTGTCACCCAGGCTGGAGTGCAGTGGCGTGATCTCTGCTCACTGCAAGCCTGGCCTCCCGGGTTCATGCCATTCTCCTGCCTTAGCCTCCCAAGTAACTGGGACTACAGGTGCCCGCCACCACGTCCAGCTAATTTTTTGTTATTTTAGTAGAGACAAGGTTTCACCATGTTAGCCAGGATGGTCTTGATCTCCTGACCTCATGATCTGCCTGCCTTGGCCTCCCGAAGTACTGGGATTACAGGCATGAGCCACAGCGCCCGGCCCCAGAATTTTCTTAGTCCTTTGATTTTCCTTTGCCCTTCCATCAAATCAGATCATCACATACCACAAAAGACCTTTGGTGACTTTAGCAAGAAATGCATGAAGTTATGAACTCACTTTGGAAATGTTTACATCTTTATGATAAAGATTTTTTTCTATCTATGGACAATTTTTCCTTCTATTTATTCATGCATTCTTTTATACTTTCACTGAAGTTTTGAAATTTTTTGTCAAAACAATCCATATATTTTAGTCTTTCATTTATTTCTAGGTACTTCAGGATTCTTGTTGCTATTGTAAATAAAATATTTTTCAGTTATTTTTTTCCATACTCCCTCTCTCCCTGGGTGTTCTCCTATGTTCCTTTGGCTGTAAATCTCATTTTTATGTCAAACACAGTTCAATTCATTTCTGCCCTTCTCTCTTGAGATTTCTCAATCTGCATGACCAATCCTTCCCTTCTACAGACACTTGGAGGTTTCAGAAGTACCTCACACTGAACATGTCTAAGATTAAACTCTTGATTCTTTCTTCCCCATCCCTAAACCATTCCCCCACCTTAGAAAAATGATTGACTGTCTACCTAATTTCTCTTGGAGACATCCTGGATGTCTGTGCTTCCTTGCTGACATTCAGTCTGTCTGCTTGTCCTGTTCACTGTTAGGTTTCTTTTCTTGCTTATGCTGTACTCTGACCTATCCCAGACTAGTCTGTTAGGTGGCACCATCAGCACTTAGACCTTTAGAAGCATCTCAGGCTTAACCCGTGTGGAACATAGTAGGTACTCAATTAATATTTGTTGAATACATAAATGTTTAAAACTATACCCTTATCTTTTCCCCCGCAGTCTCCCCCACCTCAGTAAATTGCTTCATTGGGCATTTGCTTAAGTCATAAGTGTGACAAACATCCTTGCCTTATTCTTTACAACAAGTCACACATCCAGTTTGTCCTTATGTTCTATAAATTTTGCCTCTAAAATCAACTTCCACTGCCACTGCCCTTGTCAAAGTCTCTGCCATGTCTCACTGGTTTTCCTGTTTCCTCTCCTATATTCCTCTCCTATATCTAATCTATATTGCAAGGAGCTTGAGTGATCTTCATGGAACCTAAATATGAAGATATATCTCCTTCAGTCAAGACCTTTCAACACCTTCCTATCCTTCCCATTCCTTAGCTCACTTTCAAGGGTCTGTCTGGTCTTGATCATGCCTTGGCCCTAGCTTCAATGTTCCCCTCCCTCACTCTGTTTCAGCCACTCTGTTTTCTGGTTTCTTGGGGACATCAAGTCTCAAGGTCTGTCTCTGTAACTGTTTTCTCCCTCATGTATGGATGGCTCCCACTTAGCTTTTGGATCTCAAATTAAATTTCATTTCTTCAGAAATACTTCCTTAGCCCTCTAATCTAAATTTGTCTCATTTATATATTGTCTCCTAGCACCCAGTTCCTTCCTTTTAGAGCCCTAATCACATTTCAGTCATACATTGGATATCCTACTAATGGGATAAGAGATGAACTGTTAATGTCTTCTTCTCTGTACCCTAAGCTCTGTGAGCATAGGGACCTTCTTGGTCTTGTTCACTATGTGCACTTAAAGGTACTCAATAAATCTTCAAATGGATGACTGTTAGTATTGTATTTGGCTGCCTTTACCTTCAGTTATTTTATGTATATATTCTTTGCACATATAGACTGATATCATCTGCCTTTCCTGTCAGTGGGGTCTATTGTGATCATAAATAAATTGTCTCAGTAGCTCCTACCTACTGTTCAGGGGGTCCTTGTCAGCCTTAAAATTACCACCAAGAATTGCTCTCCAGGGTACTAATATATCTCACCTATTCAAGGCAGGATCTGGGTGTATGGTTCCCTCCCTGGCTCCTGTCCCAGCCCCTGGTGAGAGTGCTACCTCTGGAGGTGACTGAGGATAACAGAGGGAGCTGTAAGTTCCTTCGAGCTGACTACCACCTTGACGGTTAACTGGCTTCAGCTGGGATGGCTGGCCACTCCGAGTTTCTGCCATATAGTTAATGACCTAGCTTCCTGCTGCTTTCAGTTGATATTATAGAAGTATTTTCTTTTGTCAATACAACCTCTTCATAAGCACCTTTAAAAATGGATGTCTAATATTCAGTTGGTCTTCAAATGACTACAAAATATTTCTGTAATTAGCTAATTATAAGAATATTAATAATTAAATAACAATCAAATCCTTACTGCTTACATTGTATTTGCATACTTTGCAAATGTGCAAGATCTCCCCACTCATCTTCTCTTCCTTAATAAGCTAGGCTGACTTTAGGAAAGATAAAGAATAGTGAATGCTTCACTTTTTCTGTTTTGGTAATTTTGTTACCACTCCTGTTTCTGGGGAATACGCAGAAATAAAGTTTGGGATTTTCCTACTATCCTCCCCTTGTCCTCATCAGTTAGTAAAATTCCACTTACAATTTTTCGTGCATATTATTATTCTTACTGAAAATATATTTTATTTTGTTTCTCTTCACAGAATGAAAGGTTAAAAGATTTTATTGCTCTCAAGGGCATTGATATTCAAAGAGTAAATATTAAATTGTGAAATGGAGGCAAGGTTTAACAGAAACTCATTGAAGATTGATAAATATTTCAAAGTTAATTCTTCATGCTTTGAAAAAATTCAGTATTTTAAATGTTAGACACTTCATCTTGTTCTTAAAACCAGTTATGAAAATTGTAATTCCCAGTTACTTCCATCTCTTCCTTACAATTTTTTCATTTTTTTTTTTGAGACAGAGTCTCACTCTGTCACCCAGGCTGGAGTGCAGTGATGTGATCTTGGCTCACTGCAACCTTCACCTTCTGGGCTCAAGCGATTCTCATGCCTCGACCTCCCAAGTAGCTGGGATTACAGGCATACACCACCATGTTTGGCTAATTTTTGTACTTTTAGTAAATATGGGGTTTCACCACGTTGGCCAGGCTGTTCTTGAACACCTGACCTCGGGGAATTTGCCTGCCTCAGCCTTCCAAAGTGCTGGGATTACAGGTGTGAGCCACTGTGCCTGGCCTCTTCCTTACAGTGTTTTCTAATCATTTGAAGGCACATGGGGTGATGGTGTGGGTTTTGAGAAATTACAGCCATGTGCTGGAAGGAATTGAGAAAAAGGAAAAGGAAGGCTTAGGAAGAACATGACCTTATTTGCTCAAGTCTTTTCTACTTCATGAATTTATGGGGGGAATTCTTTGTCCTGTGGAGCACACTCTTAGGTCATTGAAGGGAACACTTTTCCATTCTGTTCCTTAAAGTAGGAACAAAGAAAGAGGCTTGGGATAGGTAATTTATTATGACTATCCTCACCCTTTCTCTAGTGTTAGGTATATCGCAGTGATGTCATCCTCTGGACTGTGAATGACAAATTGATGATGTCACTGAGGCCCCATCTCCCCTGTGTGAACAGAGTGGTACAGATTATAACAGACAATTAACCTCACTGGTCAATCATAAGTTGTGCTTATCTTATTTACTTATCTTCTCTGGGCCTCAGTTTCTTCATCTGTAAAATAAGGATAAATGTAATCTATCTCGTAGGATTATTGCCAGGGTTAAATCTATGAATAAATATCATGAACTTGGAAGAGTGCCTGATTCACAGTGAGCTCTCCATCAGTAGTACTATTATAAACTATTATTTACAACTTATGCTTCTCAATGGGTATGATTTAGGAAATAGCAAAATAATATATTTTTGGTTTTTGTAATCGTTACTTTCAAATTGTCTGGCAGCTCACATACCACGAATCATACCAGACAACTCAGACCACTGAGTTTCCTCGATGGTGTAAAATGCATGTCCTTTCTGCAAAGAAAACTGAGCCTCAGGTTTGGTGCCTGGAGGTGAAAAGAGGTCGAGTCTTTGCCAGAGAGAAGGAGAAAGCAGAAAGAAGAGTTTTTCTAACCCACAGAAGAGTGGGAAAGGAGAGAGAAAGCAAGCGAGAGAGAGAAAGCTAAGGAGGCAGATGTTTGTTTTCTTTTTTTTAGATGAAACCTCAAAACCGTGGTGGGGGATGTGGTATGGTGTGGTAGAATCATCCAGATATGTTTACATTTTTTTTGTGTGTATATGAGGGGCAGTGACACACTGCAACAGGAATAGTGTAGTGGGGGCACTGCAAGCCTCTAGAAAAGGTTGCTCTCATCCTCATCCAGCGTGACGATGAGTGACGGTACAGCTTTTGTTGGGAGGCTGTCTAAGCCAGTGACCCAGAATAACGCTCTTGGTTCCCCACTCATAATGTATGGGAACAAAACATTTCCTAGAATAGATGTGAAGGAGCTGAGAGGACAGCTGGACCAGAATAGGAGGCTACTGAGTCAGGAGCCTGATGACCAGTGTTTTTGGTTGGGTCAAGTGGTCAGTATGCAATGTGTGTCATTCATGCTAAAAGGTGGGTGAGACCAGATGAGGCACCCCATGGCAAGGCCCAGCAGAGGACACCACCCAGACTAGTCACCCCTTCCCTCATTGTCATGAAGATACTCAGCTTTTTCATACTCTTATCTACCTTGAGAAAGAAGAGAAGGAGGTGAGAAATAGTTGTGTTAGGGAACTTAACTATAACTACAAAGTAGGAAGGGATGGTTTCAGCTAGAAGTGACCAAGCCACTATAAACTTAGAGTTTTGTTTGCTCTCTCCTTTCCACTTTCTTTCTCAGCCAATATTCATCATGGGTTGGGCTTGTAATATCACATCAATTCCACAATTACAGATAAATAAAAAAAAGTTGTGGTTTTTTTTTTTGTAAAATCAATCTCGATTTGAATAAATTTGAAATTTCTTGCTTTCTTTATTAACCTGAAATTTCTTTCTTAAGTGTATATTAAATATCTGATTCCTTAATTCATATAATAGATCTGGAGACTGATCATTATTTTCCTTTGGAGTTTTGATATCTGAAGCCAGTGTGTTATTCTCACATAGGGTTCAGGTCCTGGGTGCATAGTCAAGGTCAAAGCTTGTCTCCTGTTCTTCCCATGTTGAGTTCTTTATACCAAGAGAAGAACAGACCCTTGCTCATGGTTGTGAGGGAGCTTAGTGAAATAATTGAAGACTATTCTGCTTTCAAAATATTGACCTGCATCTACCCTTCATTCTGCAAACTCTGTACCCATTTACATGTCTGACTTCCTGTGATGCCATGCAGATATGAAGGGGCATGTGGGCTGCAGCATGTCAGCTTACCACTTGCATTTTGTTTCCTTTCCAGAGGACTGCCCAGAACTAAGGGTCACCTGCAACTTTCATGACATGATTATGCCACATCCCAATTGCTTTTTTCAGAAAAGATGATAAAAAGAAAGGAGGAAGGATGGGAAGAAGGGCAAAAAATCCACTTTATACTCACGGTTTTAATTTCTTCCTGCAGCCTTTTTAGGGAATGGCAAAGCTGTGTTTATACATACTATGATGCTGGCGGTTACATAGAGCTTAATGCCACTGTTAGGACGTGTAATGAAATGTGTATGTAATGATTAAAGTTAGCTAATTAATTTGCATGAATTAGAAAAAGATACAGTGTGTTCACAAACTCTTTCTTTTTCCCATAAAGAGCCCAGTTTTAGAACTTTCAAGGTTAGTTAGAAAGGTCCCTTCCTCTGTTGAACAGACATTTTTGCCTGAACCAGAGCAGAGTCCCCAATGGAACATGGGACTGCTAGAGAGCATCTGGGGACAGGAAATAAGTGGCTAAGGGCTCTGCAGCTGTTGTGAAAGACACCCTTTGTTCATTCTCTCATTTTTAATCAAACATCTTCTGAATGAGGCATTGAACAGGATTAAGGACAAAAAATTTAAGGAGACAGTGAAACAGTAAGGGTAGCACTAGAGTTTCTAGATGCTTTCCTAGAATTATTCACAGAACACAAAGGAAGGAGGTATGATCGTTACTCTTTGGGGGAAGGGACAGATCTGGAAAGGCTCTCAGGGAGTATCTTGACTTTGAGTTGAATCTCAACGCAATGGAGGCATTTGTTGTGCAACTGTTAAGTGGTAAAAGACAGGGGAAGGAACCCTATGGGACAAGTTCCAAAGGCTTGAAATAATCCTGTCTCTTGGGGGCTAGGAATGATTGGGTTGGGCTGGATGCACTTACCAGAGGAGGGTTCCTTCTTGAATAAAAAGCCTTATTATTGAAGAAAGGTCATCTTCCCTTAGACTTTTTGCCTACTTTTCATTGACTAAAATGTGGTCACATGGGGGAATTGTATAGATTAAACAAGGCATGTAGCACTGCCAAACAAAATCAAGTTTCATTACTGAGTAAGGGGAGAGTGGATATTAGGCAGTCTACTAGTCATATTAACCATTACGAGTTTGCTATTTTAAAATTATTATTGTATGATGTTGGGGATTTCACTTTTAATTTCTTCTTTCTTTTAATTTCACTTTTAAATTCTTCCTCAATTTTCTCATCTGTAAAATGGGGATAGTAGGAACTACCTGGAGGGTTGTTTTGGGGAATTACAAATGTTAGATATAAAGCATATGGAACATACTAGGTGCTCAATAAATGGTGCAGAGGTTTTTATTCTCCTTTCTTTGGGTCCTTCCCTTCACTTTCTTCTCCTTCTTTGAATACTTGCTTCACTTTTCTCTCCTCTTTACTTTTAGGTTATATGGAAACCTGGAGAAGATTATATTTTACAGTTTCAAATTTGTTTTTTTTTTCTTCATCCTACCAGAGTTCATAATTACCTTTGCTTGCAATTAGGTGGTATCTTTTGTGAAAATGTCACGCAGTGTTTATGATTTGTTTTTAACCACTAAAGTAAATAAATATGTGATTAATGCTTAAGTATCATCAGAGATACACAGTGAGATAAATAGAGTGTGTCTAAAAAATTCAGCAGGATTAGGTCATTTAAATGAATTCTCATCAGCAAAAGGGAAATATAATTTATTAAGTAAGTTATTTACATTAGTTACAGTGCTAGGTTCACTTTTTTATTTACTTTATTTCATTTCATATTTTCAAAACCCCTCTGAGTTAAGTGTTATTATTATAGGAAACTGAGTGTAACCAATTAGGAATGTATTTGGTTACGTGTAACAGAAATAATAGTGGTTTACACAAGTTGGAAGTTTGTTTGTTTCTCATGTAAAAGGTGTTCAGAGTTCAAGAGTCCAGGCCAGAAACAGCAAACTCCACAGTCCTCCAGGATTCAGGCTCCTCTCGTATTTTTGCTCCACCACCTCACAGGAAGTGGCTTCACCTGTGAGGTTGAGCTGTGGTCCAAGATGGCTGCTGCACCCAGGAGTAAACTGCTAGACTACAGTTTGTGCACATTTTTATCCTCACTAGACAATCCCAGATTGTTTCCAGAAATGCACAGTCTTTGCAAGCACACGTAGAACAAGGTCATAAAGCAAATATGAACAACTGTTGGAGTCATTGTCATAGCGACTGCTTTCTCTAACTGCCTTAGAATTAGGAGCCAATGTAACAAAAATAGCTCCATACATTTGGAAATTTTACAATAGATTTTGTAATAACTGATGAATTGAAGAACTCATCCATAATTAAAATGAAGATTAAAAATTATTTTAATATTTCTGGTATGCAGCTAAAGTTGTACAATGGAAAAGGTTATAGCCATAAATGTACATATATGAAGCATTTGACTCAATAAGGAAAAAAATAACAACACAAATATAAAGAAAATGGAAGAAAATAAATTATAGGCCAGGTGCAGTGGTTCACGCCTGTAATCCCAGTACTTTGGGAGGTGGGAGGATCACTTGAGCCCAGGGAGATCCCGTCTCTACAGCAAAAAAAAAAAAAAAAAAAAATTAGCTGGGTGTAGTGGCATGCACCTGTAGTCCCAGCTACTCAAGAGGCTGAGGCAGGAGGATTGCTTGAGTCCAGGTGGTTGAGGCTGCAGTGAGCTGTGATTGCACCACTACACTCTAGAATGGGCTACAGAGTGAGACCTTGTCTCAAAAAAAAAAAAAAAAAAAAAAAAAAGAAAAGAAAAAAAGAAGTGCATACAGAAATGAATAAATTGGGGGAAAAAAGAACAAAGAAGAAAACCACTTCCTTACTTTTGAAAAAAAAATGAAGTAGATAACTTCTGACAAAAGTACTCAAACAAAATGAGAGAAGATATAAATATAGACTATAAACTATAGAGAAAATTATATTAACAGATTTATTACAAATTTAAAAAACCGTAAGAGAGCACTACAGATAACATAAACTTGAAAAGTGAGTGATTTTTTCAATAATATAAATTTGAACAATATGTAAGGTGTGGTCCTACTTTTTATTAACTGTATATTTACATGTAAATATTCTCAAAGAAAAAAAGTTAACATATTTTACAAGTGACTCACCATGGGGTAAGAATTTACGAATTTGTATTATTTTCTTTTTCTTTTTTTTGAGACAAAGTCTCGCTGTGTTGCCCAGGCTGGAGTGCAGTGGCATGATGTCGGCTCACTGCAAACTCTGCCTCCTGGGTTCAATTGATTCTCCTGCCTCAGCCTCCTGAGTAGCTGGGATTACAGGCACCTGCCACCATGCCTGGCTACATTTTTTTTTTTATCTTTTTTTGAGATGGAGTTTCACTCTTGTTGCTCGGGCTGGAGTGCAATGGTGCAATCTTGGCTCACTATAATCTCTGCCTCCTGGGTTCAAGCAATTCTGCTGCCCCAGCTTCTCAAGTAGCTGGGATTACAAGCATGCACCACCATGCCCAGCTCATTTTGTATTTTTAGTAGAGACGGAGTTTCTCCATGTTGATCATGCTGGTCTCGAACTCCTGACCTCGGGTGATTCGCCCGCCTTAGTCTCCCGAAGTGTTGGGATTACAGGCGTCAGCCACCGCACCTGCCCTGGCTAATTTATATATTTTTAGTAGAGACAGGGTTTCACCATGTTGACCAGGCAGGTCTCAAACTCCTAACCTCAAGTAATCTGTCTGCCTTGGCCTCCCAAAGTACTGGGATTACAGACATGAGCCACCACACTGGGCGTATTATTTTCATCCATCTGAGTTTTCTAACTTTCAGCAGTGAATATAGATTTTTTAATCCACTAATGGACTGGAGGGGAGGAGCTGCAGAAGTACCTGTGGGTCACACTTCCCTCACGGCCCATCCCAAGCTTACTGCTAGTCCTGGACAGGGACCCTTCTGGCTCTGGCAGAGAAGTCCTGATTTCTATTGTGAAGCCTCCAAACTCCATTCTCTATCTTTCTCTTCTGGAGTGATTTGTTTCCCCAGTTTTCAGTCTTTCTCACCCTAGGACATAGACCCATGGATCTTTGAGCCTTATCCCACCCCTGGGTCCATCTCTAGTTCCCCGAAGTCTAGTCTGGGCCCAGCACCTGGAATCCTATTCCTTGGGAGGAGGGTTGAGTCTATAGGAAGCACAAAACAGTGTTGGACCTGGCTAAAGTCCTCAGGATGTTGGAGTTACACAGATGTGGATTCAAATCCCTTGTTGCCTCTTACTGGCTTATGGATTTAGTCGTGTTCCTTAGACTTTCCATCTTTAGTTCGTTAATAACGCCACATTATAAAATGAGATAAAGTATGCAAAACAACCATACACAATGGTGCTCAGTAAATTGTTACTTCTTCGCTCTTAGTTATTTGCTTTATTAAAGGAAAAACTTTAATAAAACAAATTCAATTTAACAGAGTTTAATTCAGCAAAGAACAATTCACAGATCAGACTGTCCCCAGAACCAGATTAGGTTCAGAGGGACTCCAGGGCCGCCACACAGTCAGAAAACATCGATGGACAGAAAAAGGAAAGTGACAAATAGAAACCGAATGTGAGGTACAGAAACAGCTGGACTGGTTACAGCTGCAATTTGCCTTATTTGAACACAGTTGACTGTCTGTGATTGACCAAAACTCTGGAATTGGTATAAGACGCAGTTACAATGTACACATCCAGTTAGGTTACAGTTTACTATGTACAAATAAACCGTTAGGCGGAACTTAAAATATGTAAGGATGTGGCTTTAGGCTAAACTTAATTTAACAGCCTGTATTTCCAAGGAATTTACTAGCAATCCTGGTGTGTTAGGAAACGATGACTCTCATTTAGCAAGTGGGGCTTAACGTTTTTAAATTGGAGGGTGGCGTGGGGCCAACAGTTGAGGAGTCAGTATATAGAACCACTTAACCAGGTACCCCAACTAAGTGCTGTATTTCTGCCACCGGGGAAAACAGGAGGCCAGTTTTCATTGTTGTTGTTGTTGTTGTTGTTTTGGAGATGGAGTCTTGCTCTATCGCCCAGGCTGGAGCGCAGTGGCGCGACCTCAGCTCACTGCAATTTCTGCCTCCTGGGTTCAAGTGATTCTCCTGCCTCAGTTGCCCAAGTAGCTGGGATTACAGGCACGTGCTACCACACTTAGCTAAATTTTGTATTTTTAGTAGAGACCGGGTTTCACCATGTTGGCCAGGATGGTCTCAATCTGCTGACCTCGTGATCCGCCCACCAGTCTTTTCAAAAATATAAACATTTTACTAAAGGAGGGAGAAAATATTATTTTGAAAGTTGGATGCATTTTCAGGTGGTTGTGCTGGGAATGGTGAGGTTCTTCCAGGGAAGGGAATTACTTTTTCCTTCAGGACCATGCATTGATGGATAACTGGAGGTGATGCTGTCCCGTGCCGGACATGGTCAGGGGAGACAGGGAGTGAGGGAAGTTGTCACAGAGTAAGAAACAATTTTCCCTTGAAGTGCTGGGGAGAAGAAATGACTGGGCGGGAGTGCAAATGGGCATACAGTGACCCAGGCATTACATCAGCTGGAGCACTGAGTGGGATTTGAGAATTCAATTAGGGAAGGAATTCAGAGTCACAGTGGACTTCAAATCTCCTCATCCCATATTTCTTAAACAGTTGGGATAAGAGCTAGATTTTCTGTTGTTTGTGATGGGTGCCTGAGCCATTTGGAAAAGGTGACCCTAGAAAGCCGGAGGAATTGGGAATGTCTGAGTTGCCTGTGAAGAGTTGAGTAACAATGTCTATGTGCTGGGAACCTAAAGAAATTACTCCTGAAGGTTAGTCCTAAAGTGTTTCATTTCATTATTTCTCATGGAAGGAGAAACTCTAGATGAACTTAGCGACCTATGTAGGACTTGGGGAAGGGCTTGGCAGACGTTTAGGGTCTTTGCAATGAATCTGACCCTATAAGTCAGCTGCAGCTTCTCATTGGTCTATACATACCTGTCTGGATAAAGGGCTCCTTTGAATATATCTGATCATCTCCGTTTGAAAATTCAGCAATTTCTCTCCTAGGAGACTGCTACTCATCCTACCTTTCTGAATATCCATTACTCCTTCTTCCCACAGCTTGAAGGCAGGTCCACTCCTCCTCCTGGAAGCCTTCCCTTGACTGATTCCTCGCTGAGTTCACAGGTATCTCATCCATGCCCAAGTTTTGCCCCCTTCCATGAGGTGAAGGGCTCTCAAGATGAGAGCTTTAGGTCCTGAGTTTGGAATGCCCGTTTCTTTGTGGATGCCCTTGGCTCTTTAAACTCATGGTATCTCAGACCAATGAGATAATCTCCCTCCTTCTCATCTACTTAGACCTCTGATTAGCTGATGGCATGACTGTGTTCCTGGTCACATAGGTTAGACATTTCACCTGCTTCACTGCCTGTGTCCTAGCTCTATTACGTCTTCCAATTCTGCAGTGTAGATAGGATGAGGGCTTTCAGGGGTAATGCAATTCACTGTGTATCTGCTTAGGTATCAGTCATTCCCAAGCCTTCATTTTGGCCAGATGAAATGCCTCTGCCCATGAAGTTTCACCTTGTTCTCTAGCCCAACATATTGCCCTCTCTTCTGTGGACTTTTCATGCCATTGCGCCAGCACATTCTCATGTTCCAGAGCATGCTGGCCTTGTATCACACTTACTGATGTCTGTGGACATTCCTCTACCTACAATGTGAGCTCATTGTGAACAAGATGTTTATCTGATCTACCCACTTCCTCATCTCAGTGACTTGTACTTATTTGGTCTCAGTAAATGAGGTTTTTCTGGCCATTAGCACATTATGTGCGTTCTAATCACTTAAACTTGCCTGTATCTCCCACTGGTGGATAAGTTTCTTGAGGACTGGACTAAGCATGATTTAGCTTTGTGTCCAGTATGTGAACTGAGCACTGTGCCAGACAAAACCAAAGTGTATAATAAATGTTAAATTAAATGGGTGAAGTTATCTTCATTTATCATTTAGTATTTATTATACCTTAAATAACTCCAACATTAAAAGTTTAGGGTTAAAAAAAGAAAGGTTTGGCAAAAGCAGATGAGCCTATAAGGGAAATGGACAAGGAGAGACTAGAGATAGAGGAGGAGATCTAAGAGAATGTGGTGTCACAGGAAAGGAAAGAGTTTAGATGGGGACCAAATATGAAGACAACTGGTTTAGCACCATGGAGGTCTCTGGGGAGCTATGTAGAGTCATTTTTCCTTGGGAGGAAAGGACCAGGAGCCACAGTGGGTACACTGATGAGTGAGTGAGGGGGAGATGCAAAGATGGAGGGGAAAAGTATTAATAACTGTTCAAGAACTTTGCCTATACAAAAGAGGAGGGTAATAGGGAAGCAAAAAGACATGGGAGCAGGATCCAGAGAGGATTTTCATTTCAAATGGGGCATATGAGTATGTTAAAAGCTGATGGAGTGGGGAAAACTTTCTGGGAAAAATATAAAACCTTTGATAAGATCTAAGATACTTAATTACATAAAACTAATTATTTTTGCGTGATAAAATCAAGTGAGATATTGGGAAAGAATATTTTTAACATCCATAACAGATGTGACACACAATTTGGATGATCACAGAGATGCAAAAGTGATGTATTTGTAACTGCGTTCTACCTGCTTCTCAGCTGTCATTTCTATTTGTAGCAGAAGACAACCACACCAACAGACAAAAAAATTAATATATCCCCTCAATGTTATTTAGTTCTTTTTCTGTACTCATCCTTAAAAACCCAGATTATAGGTTCTGTCTTCCAGGAATCCATCCTTTTCCCATGATTTCCTTTACCTTTGTACACAATTGTATTGGTCACCATAACACTGTTTTGTAATTACATACGGCACATCTGCGTCTCCAACCTGACTCTGAGTTCGTGGAGAGCAGAGACATTCTCAGTATCCGGTTTATGCCCATTAACCATGTTGATTCTTGTTATTTGATAGTCACGTAAGTCCCCTGTGGACTTTGGTGTTTTGTAGTGTTAGGTAGGACTATTTCTGCATTTGTCACATTCCTAAAAGGAATGTTTTCAGTCCCCAGCAAGTTCCCCTGTTGCCCCTTCTGAGTCAGAACCCACCTTCTCCAAATATAACTATGCTCTGATTTCTAGCACCATCGATTAGTTTTGCCCGTTCTTGAACCTCATATAAAATCAATCATACAGCTTGTTTTCTTGTGTCTGACTTCCTTTGCTCAACATTAAGTCTGTGAGATCAAAATGTGTTGATGTATGTCAGCAGGTCAGCAGTTTGTTCTTTTTCCTTGTTGTGTACTATTTTATTGCATGAATGATGGTTTTAATAATAAATAATAATAAACTTTTTTGTGTGTTTTTTTGCTTTTTAGAGAAAAGTCTTTTCCTAACTCTAGAATATTATTTAGTCAAGAATATGTTTGGTTTTAAATGTTTTCCTATGTTACATGAGTCTCTAAAACATAAGGAAAACAAGAGCCCATGTTTCTTTCTCTCCTTGAAAACAGGATTTTTAAAAACACACAAATGAAAATTAATGAACTCTTAGTAGAGTTCCTTTCCACGGAGTTGGGGGAAAGTTGCTCTTCCAGGGGTTTGCTCTGTAGGACCACCCTGAATGTTACCTTGGACTATGGGAGTAGCAGGGGGCTTCCTGAGTAGAGGGCTCCCTTGCCTGATGTGCTTTTGTGTCTCTTTCTGCCTCCTTGCATCGGCGATTTCCAGTGAGATGAGTCAGAAAACGGCCAAGGAGGGTCCCAGACTCTCCAAAAACCAGAAGTACTCCGAGCACTTCAGCATACACTGCTGCCCGCCGTTCACCTTCCTCAATTCCAAGAAGGAGATAGTGGATCGGAAATACAGCATCTGTAAGAGCGGCTGCTTCTACCAGAAGAAAGAGGAGGACTGGATCTGCTGCGCCTGCCAAAAGACCAGGTGAGCGGTCGCCCAGCCCCGCGGCACGGCTGGGCACAGCGCGTGGTCTCGGCTCCGGGCACGCCCCTCCCGCTCCGCACCCCACTCTTCCCCCCAGTCGGCTCCGGGTTAGGCTCCGACACCGGAAGGCACTCCAGGGAGACTGGAAGGTGGGTGGGGGAGCAGGGCCTTCCTACCTGTTTCCAGCTCCTGCCAGCGTCGCTTAAGCAGCAGAGGAGAGCCCTGGCTCCCGCCTCCAGCTTCTTTTGGCCCTCTCAGAACCAGCCGCCGTGCCACGTCCCCTCAGAAGCCCAAGAAACAGCCAGCTGCGCCCCCTGCGGTGGTCAGAGAGCCAGCCAAGCCACGGTCCCCTCCGAGGTCTGAGCGTCAGCCACGGTCCCCTCCGAGGTCTGAGCGTCAGCCACGGTCCCCTCCGAGGTCTGAGCGTCAGCCACGCCCCCGCCCAGAGGTCCGACCACTGCCAGCCAAGCAGCGTCCCCCTCAGAAGTCCAAGCAACAGCAGCGCAGCAGCCCCCTCAGAGGGCCAGGCGCCAGTCGTGGGGGGTCCCCCGTCAAAGCTTCTAGGTTCTGGTAACACCATCTCTTCCCTTTTGTTCCCCAGCCCTAAGGTTAGTAGCTGCTTCCTGTGTTTACTAACACCGGGCTGTCTCCACGGCCCTTTTCAGCCTTATTACCCAACCTGTGTAATCAACTCCCTCCATTAAACCCCCTCTGGTTGAAATACCTAGTGTGGCTTCTGGTTTCCTCCTAGATGCTATTGGTGCATACTTTGGGTGGCTGTGGCCATTGCTTCCTTTGTTTAATAGGACTGGAAGTTGTTAATCTATCAATTGAGATTATAGACCATGGTAACAGATTGAATAAATGAGTTCCTGAATGCCTGTGCCTCAGGGAGATAAGGAATGGTGACTCTAATCAATATCCTTATATGTAAAAGGAGAGGGTAATCCATTGGACCCATCCATCCTCCCAACACACTTCATCTCATGTCAATCTCAGTGGCAATACCTTTCATTCATTCACTCATTCACTTACTCAACAAATCCTATTGTATACCTGTAAAGTTCCATTTGATGTGCTGGGGGAAG
Organism: Chlorocebus sabaeus; assembly: GCF_047675955.1. NCBI lineage: Eukaryota > Metazoa > Chordata > Mammalia > Primates > Cercopithecidae > Chlorocebus > Chlorocebus sabaeus. The sequence continues at coordinate 100,293,859 of NC_132925.1, read as the reverse complement.
GGCATATGGCAGTGAGGAAGCTGT